>NW_006256612.1:4023942-4033558 GCF_000478725.1 Eutrema salsugineum
AATCAATCGCAGCAGTCTTCTTCGTTGGAGCGCAACTGATGCTAGAAAATATAGCACTCCCAGTTTCAGTTTATCGCCATCTGCTGATTCCTCTATCGATTGTAGTTTCTTAGACACAGCACTAAGAGATATCTTATTCTTCCGTCGAAGGATCCTCGAAACCAATGTAATATCAACTGGGTTTTTCTTCCTGTAATCATCTGGAAGCGCAGTGCAATCTAATCCCTGTTATTAATGTGTGTTCCGTAATCGAACATCGAATGGGGATACCATTAACACCAAACCACAACTCATTCTTCTTCTTCTTCATATCAACACAACGAAGAATTAAGCTCCACATAGCTTGCACTTTGTGAAATTTTTCAACATCCCTATGGAACAAGTGTTTAAATTGGCGATGATTCTTAAGCCAACTAAATTCCCTTTCCGAAAGATAAGTTTGTAAGTAACTAATCGCCTTGTTCGGTTTGGTCTTCGAACTAAGTTTACATCTCTTTTCGAAATAGGTGGGAGGGAAGAATATATTCGGTTTCGCTACTACCGATCTAAATTCAAAAATCAAAAATTCAAAATCAAACTCAAACCAACAAATTGATTGGGGAAAGGAGAACTCGAGGTTTAGTTTGAGGATTATAGTTTTACCTGTCGTGGGTGATCGAATCTATCTTCAAAATGAATTGATTGGGAAAGAATTCGCGCAACAGTCTTCCCAAGCCAAATTTGCAGAGGAATTCGCGCAACAGTATTCCCAAGCCGATTTAGCAGAGGAATTCGCGAACCAGTCTTCCCAAGTCCACTTAACCTATCTTTTTCTATGAAACGACGTCGTTTCATTTTGAATTAAGAACGAATCAATCGCAGCCGTCTTCTTCTTTGGAGCGATAACTAATGCTAGAAAATATAGCACTCCCAGTTTTAGTTTATCGCCATCTGCTGATTCCTCCATCGATTGTAGTTTCTTAGACACAGCACTAAGAGATATCTTAGTCTTCCGTCAAAAGATCCTCGAAACAAATGTATTATCAACTGGTTTTTTCTTCCTGTAATCATCTGGAAGCGCAGTGCAATCTAATCCTGTTATTAATGCGTGTTCCTTAATCGAATATCGAATAGGGATACCATTAACAACAAATCACAACTCATTCTTCTTCTTCTTCAAACCAACACAACGAAGAATTAAGCTCCACATAGCTTGTACTTTGTGAAATTATTCAACATCCCTATGGAACAAGTGTTTAAATTGGCGATGATTCTTAAGCCAACTAAATTCCCTTTCCGAAAGATAAGTTTGTAAGTAACTAATCGCCTTGTTCGGTTTGGTCTTCGAACTAAGTTTACATCTCTTTTCGAAACAAGTGGGAGGGAAGAATAGTTCGGTTTCGCTACTACCGATCTAAATTCAAAAATCAAAAATTCAAAATCAAATTCAAACCAACAAATTGATTGGGGAAAGGAGAACTCGAGGTTTATTTTAAGGATTATAGTTGTACCTGTGTGGGTGATCGAATCCATCTAAAATGAATTGATTGGGAAAGAATTCGCGCAACAGTCTTCCCAAGCCGATTTCGCAGAGGAATTCGCGCAACAGTCTTCCCAAGCCGATTTAGCAGAGGAATTCGCGAACCAGTCTTCCCAAGTCCACTTAACCTATCTTTTTCTATGAAACGATGACGTTTCATTTCGGAATTAAGAACGAATCAATCGCAGCAGTCTTCTTCTTTGGAGCGATAACTGATACTAGAAAATATAGCACTCCCAGTTTCAGTTTTTTGCCATCTGCTGATTCCTCCGTCGATTGTAGTTTCTTAGACACAGCACTAAGAGATATCTTAGTCTTCCGTCGAAAGATCCTCGAAACAAATGTATTATCAACTGGTTTTTTCTTCATGTAATCATTTGGAAGCGCAAAGCAATCTAATCCTGTTATTAATGCGTGTTCCGTAATCAAATATCGAATATGATACCATTAACAACAAACCACAACTCATTCTTCTTCTTCTTCAAACCAACATAACGAAGAATTAAGCTCCACATATCTTGTACTTTGTGAAATTTTTCAACATCCCTATGGAACAAGTGTTTAAATTGGCGATGATTCTTAAGCCAACTAAATTCCCTTTCCGAAAGATAAGTTTGTAAGTAATAATCGCCTTGTTCGTTTTGGTCTTCGAACTAAGTTTACATCTCTTTTCGAAACAGGTGGGAGGGAAGAATAGATTCGGTTTCGCTACTACCGATCTAAATTCAAAAATCAAAAATTCAAAATCAAATTCAAACCAACAAATTGATTGGGGAAAGGAGAACTCGAGGTTTAGTTTGAGGATTATAATTGTACCTGTCGTGGGTGATCGAATCCATCTTCAAAATGAATTGATTGGGAAAGAATTCGCTCAACAGTCTTCCCAAGCCAAATTCGCAGAGGAATTCGCGCAACAGTATTCCCAAGCCAATTTAGCAGAGGAATTCGCGAACCAGTCTTCCCAAGTCCACTTAACCTATCTTTTTCTATGAAACGACGTCGTTTTGTTTCGAATTAAGAACGAATCAAATATCGAATAGGGATACCATTAACAAAAAGCCACAACTCATTCTTCTTCTTCTTCAAATCAACACAACGAAGAATTAAGCTCCACATAGCTTGTACTTTGTGAAATTTTTCAACATCCCTATGGAACAAGTGTTTAAATTGGCGATGATTCTTAAGCCAACTAAATTCCCTTTCCGAAAGATAAGTTTGTAAGTAACTAATCGCCTTGTTCGTTTTGGTCTTCGAACTAATTTACATCTCTTTTTGAAACAGGTGGGAGGGAAGAATAGATTCGGTTTCGCTACTACCAATCTAAATTCAAAAATCAAAAATTCAAAATCAAATTCAAACCAACAAATTGATTGGGGAAAAGAGAACTCGAGGTTTATTTTAAGGATTATAGTTGTACCTGTGTGGGTGATCGAATCCATCTTCAAAATGAATTGATTGGGAAAGAATTCGCGCAACAGTCTTCCCAAGCCGATTACGCAGAGGAATTCGCGCAACAGTCTTCCCAAGCCGATTTAGCAGAGGAATTCGCGAACCAGTCTTCCCAAGTCCACTTAACCTATCTTTTTCTATGAAACGACGTCGTTTCATTTCGAATTAAGAACGAATCAATCGCAGCAGTCTTCTTCTTTGGAGCGATAACTGATGCTAGAAAATATAGCACTCCCAGTTTCAGTTTATCGCCATCTGCTGATTCCTCCATCGATTGTAGTTTCTTAGACACAGCACTAAGAGATATCTTAGTCTTCCATCGAAAGATCCTCGAAACAAATGTATTATCAACTGGTTTTTTCTTCCTGTAATCATCTGGAAGCGCAGTGCAATCTAATCTTGTTATTAATGCGTGTTCCCTAATCGAATATCGAAGAGGGATACAATTAACAACAAACCACAACACATTCTTCTTCTTCTTCAAATCAACACAACGAAGAATTAAGCTCCACATAGCTTGTACTTTGTGAAATTTTTCAACATCCCTGTGGAACAAGTGTTTAAATTGGTGATGATTCTTAAGCCAACTAAATTCCCTTTCCGAAAGATAAGTTTGTAAGTAACTAATCGCCTTGTTCGGTTTGGTCTTCGAACTAAGTTTAAATCTCTTTTCGAAACAAGTGGAAGGGAAGAATAGTTCGGTTTCGCTACTACCGATCTAAATTCAAAAATCAAAAATTCAAAATCAAATTCAAACCAACAAATTGATTGGGGAAAGGAGAACTCGAGGTTTATTTTAAGGATTATAGTTGTACCTGTGTGGGTGATCGAATCCATCTTCAAAATGAATTGATTGGGAAAGAATTCGCGCAACAGTCTTCCCAAGCCGATTTCGCAGAGGAATTCGCGCAGGAGTCTTCCCAAGCCGATTTAACAGAGGAATTCGCGAACAAGTCTTCCCAAGTCCACTTAACCTATCTTTTTCTATGAAACGGCGTCGTTTCATTTTGAATTAAGAATGAATCAATCACATCAGTCTTCTTCTTTGGAGCGATAACTGATGCTAGAAAATATAGCACTCCCAGTTTCAGTTTATCGCCATCTGCTGATTCCTCCATCGATTGTAGTTTCTTAGACACAGCACTAAGAGATATCTTAGTCTTCCGTCGAAAGATCCTCGAAACAAATGTATTATCAACTGGTTTTTTATTCCTGTAATCATCTGGAAGCGCAGTGCAATCTAATCCTTTTATTAATGCGTGTTCCGTAATCAAATAACAAATAGGGATACCATTAACAAAAAGCCACAACTCATTCTTCTTCTTCTTCAAATCAACACAACGAAGAATTAAGCTCCACATAGCTTGTACTTTGTGAAATTTTTCAACATCCCTATGGAACAAGTGTTTAAATTGGCGATGATTCTTAAGCCAACTAAATTCCCTTTCCGAAAGATAAGTTTGCAAGTAACTAATCGCCTTGTTTGGTTTGGTCTTCGAACTAAGTTTACATCTCTTTTCGAAACAGGTGGGAGGGAAGAATAGTTCGGTTTCGCTACTACCGATCTAAATTAAAAAATCAAAAATTCAAAATCAAATTCAAACTAACAAATTGATTGGGGAAAGGAGAACTCGAGGTTTAGTTTGAGGATTATAATTGTACCTGTCGTGGGTGATCGAATCCATCTTCAAAATGAATTGATTGGGAAAGAATTCATGCAACAGTCTTCCCAAGCCGATTTCGCAGAGGAATTCGCGCAACAGTCTTCCCAAGCCGATTTAGCAAAGGAATTCGCGAACCAGTCTTCCCAAGTCCACTTAACCTATCTTTTTCTATGAAACGACGTCGTTTCGTTTCGAATTAAGAACGAATCAATCGCAGCAGTCTTCTTCTTTGGAGCGATAATGATGCTAGAAAATATAGCACTCCCAGTTTCAGTTTATCGCCATCTGCTGATTCCTCCATCGATTGTAGTTTCTTAGACACAGCACTAAGAGATATCTTAGTCTTCCGTCGAAAGATCCTCGAAACAAATGTATTATCAACTGGTTTTTTATTCCTGTAATCATCTGGAAGCGCAGTGCAATCTAATCCTTTTATTAATGCGTGTTCCGTAATCAAATAACAAATAGGGATACCATTAACAAAAAGCCACAACTCATTCTTCTTCTTCTTCTTCAAATCAACACAACGAAGAATTAAGCTCCACATAGCTTGTACTTTGTGAAATTTTTCAACATCCCTATGGAACAAGTGTTTAAATTGGCGATGATTCTTAAGCCAACTAAATTCCCTTTCCGAAAGATAAGTTTGTAAGTAACTAATCGCCTTGTTTGTTTTGGTCTTCGAACTAATTTACATCACTTTTCGAAACAGGTGGGAGGGAAGAATAGATTTGGTTTCACTACTACCGATCTAAATCCAAAAATCAAAAATTCAAAATCAAATTCAAACCAACAAATTGATTGGGGAAAGGAGAACTCGAGGTTTATTTTAAGGATTATAGTTGTACCTGTGTGGGTGATCGAATCCATCTTCAAAATGAATTGATTGGGAAAGAATTCGCGCAACAGTCTTCCTAAGCCGATTTCGCAGGGGAATTCGCGCAACAGTCTTCCCAAGCCGATTTAGCAGAGGAATTCGCGAAGCAGTCTTCCCAAGTCCACTTAACCTATCTTTTTCTATGAAACGATGTCGTTTCATTTCGAATTAAGAACGAATCAATCGCAGCAGTCTTCTTCTTTGGAGCGATAACTGATCCTAGAAAATATAGCACTCCCAGTTTTGTTTATCGCCATCTGCTGATTCCTCCATCGATTGTAGTTTCTTAGACACAACACTAAGAGATATCTTAGTCTTCCGTCAAAAGATCCTTGAAACAAATGTATTATCAACTGGTTTTTTCTTCCTGTAATCATCTAGAAGCGCAGTGCAATCTAATCCTGTTATTAATGCGTGTTCCGTTATCAAATATCGAATAGGGATACCATAAACAACAAGCCACAACTTATTCTTCTTCTTCTTCAAATCAACACAACGAAGAATAAGCTCCACATAGCGTGTACTTTGTGAAATTTTTCAACATCCCTATGGAACAAGTGTTTAAATTTGCGATGATTCTTAAGCCAACTAAATTCCCTTTCTGAAAGATAAGTTTGCAAGTAACTAATCGCCTTGTTCGTTTTGGTCTTCGAACTAAGTTTACATCTCTTTTCGAAACACGTGGGAGGGAAGAATAGATTCGGTTTCTTTGGAGCGATAAGTGATGCTAGAAAATATGGCACTCCCAGTTTAAGTTTATCGCCATCTGCTGATTCCTCCATCGATTGTAGTTTCTTAGACACAGCACTAAGAGATATCTTAGTTTTCCGTCGAAAGATCCTCGAAACAAATGTATTATTAACTGGTTTTTTCCTCCTGTAATCATCTGGAAGCGCAATGCAATCTAATCCTGTTATTAATGCGTGTTCCCTAATTGAATATCGAATAGGGATACCATTAACAACAAACCACAACTCATTCTTCTTCTTCTTCAAATCAACACAACGAAGAATTAAGCTCCACATAGCTTGTACTTTGTGAAATTTTTCAACATCCCTATGGAACAAGTGGTTAAATTGGCGATGATTCTTAAGCCAACTAAATTCCCTTTCCAAAAGATAAGTTTGTAAGTAACTAATCGCCTTGTTCGGTGGTCTTCGAACTAAGTTTACATCTCTTTTCGAAACAGGTGGGAGGGAAGAATAGATTCGGTTTCGCTACTACCGATATAAATTCAAAAATCAAAAATTCAAAATCAAATTCAAACCAACAAATTGATTGGGGAAAGGAGAACTCGAGGGTTAGTTTGAGGATTATAGTTGTACCTGTCGTGGGTGATCGAATCCATCTTCAAAATGAATTGAGTGAGAAAGAATTCGCGCAACAGTCTTCCCAAGCCGATTGCGCAGAGGAATTCGCGCAACTGTCTTCCCAAGACGGTTTAGCAGAGGAATTCGCGAACCAGTCTTCCCAAGTCCACTTAACCTATCTTTTTCTATGAAACGATGTCATTTCATTTCGAATTAAGAACGAACCAATCGCAGCAGTCTTCTTCTTTGGAGCGATAACTGATGCTAGAAAATATAGCACTCCCAGTTTCAGTTTATCACCATCTGCTGATTCCTCCATCGATTGTAGTTTCTTAGACACAGCACTAAGAGATATCTTAGTCTTTCGTCGAAAGATCCTCGAAACAAATGTATTATCAACTGGTTTTTTCTTCCTGTAATAATCTAGAAGCGCAGTGCAATCTAATCCTGTTATTAATGCGTGTTCCGTTATCAAATATCGAATAGGAATACCATAAATAACAAGCCACAACTTATTCTTCTTCTTCTTCTTCAAATCAACACAACTAAGAATAAGCTCCACATAGCGTGTACTTTGTGAAATTTTTCAACATCCCTATGGAACAAGTGTTTAAATTGGCGATGATTCTTAAGCCAACTAAATTCCCTTTCCGAAAGATAAGTTTGCAAGTAACTAATCGCCTTGTTCGTTTTGGTCTTCGAACTAAGTTTACATCTCTTTTCGAAACAGGTGGGAGGGAAGAATAGATTCGGTTTCTTTGGAGCGATAAATGATGCTAGAAAATATAGCACTCCCAGTTTAAGTTTATCGCCATCTGCTGATTCCTCCATCGATTGTAGTTTCTTAGACACAGCACTAAGAGATATCTTAGTCTTCCGTCGAAAGATCCTCGAAACAAATGTATTATTAACTAGTTTTTTCTTCCTGTAATCATCTGGAAGCGCAATGCAATCTAATCCTGTTATTAATGCGTGTTCCCTAATCGAATATCGCAGAGGGATACCATTAACAACAAACCACAACTCATTCTTCTTCTTCTTCAAATCAACACAACTAAGAATTAAGCTCCACATAGCTTGTACTTTGTGAAATTTTTCAACATCCTTGTGGAACAAGTGTTTAAATTGGTGATGATTCTTAAGCCAACTAAATTCCCTTTCCGAAAGATAAGTTTGTAAGTAACTAATCGCCTTGTTCGGTTTGGTCTTCGAACTAAGTTTACATCTCTTTTCGAAACAAGTGGGAGGGAAGAATAGTTCGGTTTCGCTACTACCGATCTAAATTCAAAAATCAAAAATTCAAAATCAAATTCAAACCAACAAATTGATTGGGGAAAGGAGAACTCGAGGTTTATTTTAAGGATTATAGTTGTACCTGTGTGGGTGATCGAATCCATCTTCAAAATGAATTGATTGGGAAAGAATTCGCGCAACAGTCTTCCCAAGCCGATTACGCAGAGGAATTCGCGCAACAGTCTTCCCAAGCCGATTTAGCAGAGGAATTCGCGAACCAGTCTTCCCAAGTCCACTTAACCTATCTTTTTCTATGAAACGACGTCGTTTCATTTCGAATTAAGAACGAACCAATCGCAGCAGTCTTAATCTTTGGAGCGATAACTGATGCTAGAAAATATAGCACTCCCAGTTTCAGTTTATCACCATCTGCTGATTCCTCCATCGATTGTAGTTTCTTAGACACAGCACTAAGAGATATCTTAGTCTTCCGTCGAAAGATCCTCGAAACAAATGTATTATTAACTAGTTTTTTCTTCCTGTAATCATCTGGAAGCGCAATGCAATCTAATCCTGTTATTAATGCGTGTTCCCTAATCGAATATCGCAGAGGGATACCATTAACAACAAACCACAACTCATTCTTCTTCTTCTTCAAATCAACACAACGAAGAATTAAGCTCCACATAGCTTGTACTTTGTGAAATTTTTCAACATCCCTGTGGAACAAGTGTTTAAATTGGTGATGATTCTTAAGCCAACTAAATTCCCTTTCCGAAAGATAAGTTTGTAAGTAACTAATCGCCTTGTTCGGTTTGGTCTTCGAACTAAGTTTACATCTCTTTTCGAAACAAGTGGGAGGGAAGAATAGTTCGGTTTCGCTACTACCGATCTAAATTCAAAAATCAAAAATTCAAAATCAAATTCAAACCAACAAATTGATTGGGGAAAGGAGAACTCGAGGTTTATTTTAAGGATTATAGTTGTACCTGTGTGGGTGATCGAATCCATCTTCAAAATGAATTGATTGGGAAAGAATTCGCGCAACAGTCTTCCTAAGCCGATTTCGCAGGGGAATTCGCGCAACAGTCTTCCCAAGCCGATTTAGCAGAGGAATTCGCGAAGCAGTCTTCCCAAGTCCACTTAACCTATCTTTTTCTATGAAACGATGTCGTTTCATTTCGAATTAAGAACGAATCAATCGCAGCAGTCTTCTTCTTTGGAGCGATAACTGATCCTAGAAAATATAGCACTCCCAGTTTTGTTTATCGCCATCTGCTGATTCCTCCATCGATTGTAGTTTCTTAGACACAACACTAAGAGATATCTTAGTCTTCCGTCAAAAGATCCTTGAAACAAATGTATTATCAACTGGTTTTTTCTTCCTGTAATCATCTAGAAGCGCAGTGCAATCTAATCCTGTTATTAATGCGTGTTCCGTTATCAAATATCGAAGAGGGATACCATAAACAACAAGCCACAACTTATTCTTCTTCTTCTTCAATCACACAACGAAGAATAAGCTCCACATAGCGTGTACGTTGTGAAATTTTTCAACATCCCT
>NW_006256612.1:4033720-4034734 GCF_000478725.1 Eutrema salsugineum
CCAACTAAATTCCCTTTCTGAAAGATAAGTTTGTAAGTAACTAATCGCCTTGTTCGGTTTGGTCTTCGAACTAAGTTACATCTCTTTCGAAACAGTGGGAGGGAAGAATAGATTCGGTTTCTTTGGAGCGATAAATGATGCTAGAAAATATAGCACTCCCAGTTTAAGTTTATCGCCATCTGCTGATTCCTCCATCGATTGTAGTTTCTTAGACACAGCACTAAGAGATATCTTAGTCTTCCGTCGAAAGATCCTCGAAACAAATGTATTATTAACTAGTTTTTTCTTCCTGTAATCATCTGGAAGCGCAATGCAATCTAATCCTGTTATTAATGCGTGTTCCCTAATCGAATATCGCAGAGGGATACCATTAACAACAAACCACAACTCATTCTTCTTCTTCTTCAAATCAACACAACTAAGAATTAAGCTCCACATAGCTTGTACTTTGTGAAATTTTTCAACATCCTTGTGGAACAAGTGTTTAAATTGGTGATGATTCTTAAGCCAACTAAATTCCCTTTCCGAAAGATAAGTTTGTAAGTAACTAATCGCCTTGTTCGGTTTGGTCTTCGAACTAAGTTTACATCTCTTTTCGAAACAAGTGGGAGGGAAGAATAGTTCGGTTTCGCTACTACCGATCTAAATTCAAAAATCAAAAATTCAAAATCAAATTCAAACCAACAAATTGATTGGGGAAAGGAGAACTCGAGGTTTAGTTTGAGGATTATAGTTGTACCTGTCGTGGGTGATCGAATCCATCTTCAAAATGAATTGAGTGGGAAAGAATTCGCGCAACAGTCTTCCCAAGCCGATTGCGCAGAGGAATTCGCGCAACTGTCTTCCCAAGACGGTTTAGCAGAGGAATTCGCGAACCAGTCTTCCCAAGTCCACTTAACCTATCTTTTTCTATGAAACGACGTCGTTTCATTTCGAATTAAGAACGAACCAATCGCAGCAGTCTTCTTCTTTGGAGCGATAACTGATGCTAGAAAATATAGCACTCCCAGTTTC
>NW_006256612.1:4037708-4039084 GCF_000478725.1 Eutrema salsugineum
GTTCCCTAATCGAATATCGAATAGGGATACCATTATCACAAACCACTACTCATCTCTTCTTCTTCTTCAATCAACACAACGAAGAATTAAGCTCCACATAGCTTGTACTTTGTGAAATTTTTCAACATCCCTATGGAACAAGTGTTTTAATTGGCGATGATTCTTAAGCCAACTAAATTCCCTTTCCGAAAGATAAGTTTGTAAATAACTAATCACCATCTGCTGATTCCTACATCGATTGTAGTTTCTTAGACACAGAACTAAGAGATATCTTATTCTTCCGTCGAAAGATCCTCGAAACAAATGTATTATCAACTGGTTTTTTCTTCCTGTAATCATCTGGAAGCGCAGGGCAATCTAATCCTGTTATTAATGCGTGTTCCCTAATCGAATATCGAATAGGGATACTAGTAACAACAAACCACAACTCATTCTTCTTCTTCTTCAAATCAACACAACGAAGAATTAAGCTCCACATAGCTTGTACTTTGTGAAATTTTTCAACATCCCTATGGAACAAGTGTTTAAATTGGCGATGATTCTTAAGCCAACTAAATTCTCTTTCCGAAAAATAAGTTTGTAAGTAACTAATCGCCTTGTTCGGTTCGGTCTTCGAACTAAGTTTACATCTCTTTTCGAAACAGGTGGGAGGGAAGAATAGATTCGGTTTCGCTACTACCGATCTAAATTCAAAAATCAAAAATTCAAAATCAAATTCAAACCAACAAATTGATTGGGGAAAGGAGAACTCGAGGTTTAGTTTGAGGATTATAGTTGTACCTGTCGTGGGTGATCGAATCCATCTTCAAAATGAATTGATTGGGAAAGAATTTGCGCAACAGTCTTCCCAAGCCGATTTCGCAGAGGAGTTCGTGTAACAGTCTTCCCAAGCCGATTTAGCAGAGGAATTCGCGAACCAGTCTTCCCAAGCGGATTTAACGTATCTTTTCTATGAAACGACGTCGTTTCATTTCGAATTAAGAACGAATCAATCGCAGCAGTCTTCTTCTTTTGAGCGATAACTGATGCTAGAAAATATAGCACTCCCAGTTTCAGTTTATCGCCATTTGTTGATTCCTACATCGATTGTAGTTTCTTAGACACAGAACTAAGAGATATCTTAGTCTTCCGTCGAAAGATCCTCGAAACAAATGTATCATCAACTGGTTTTTTCTTTCTGTAATCATCTGGAAGCGCAGTTCAATCTAATCCTGTTATTAATGCGTGTTCCTTAATCGAATATCGAATAGGGATACCATTAACAACAAACCACAACTCATTCTTCTTCTTCTTCAAATCAACACAACGAAGAATTAAGCTCCACATAGCTTGTACTTTGTGAAATTTTCAGCATCCCTATGGAACAAGTGTTTAAA
>NW_006256612.1:4039819-4040883 GCF_000478725.1 Eutrema salsugineum
GAATTGATTGGGGAAGAATTCACCCAACAGTCTTCCCAAGCCGATTTCGCAGAGGAATTCGCGCAACAGTCTTCCCAAGCCGATTTAGCAGAGGAATTCGCGAACCAGTCTTCCCAAGTCCACTTATTTTGAATTAAGAACGAATCAATCGCAGCAGTCTTCTTCTTTGAAGCGATAACTGATGCTAGAAAATATAGCACTCCCAGTTTCAGTTTATCGCCATCTGCTGATTCCTCCTTCGATTGTAGTTTCTTAGACACAGCACTAAGAGATATCTTATTCTTCCGTCGAAAGATCCTCGAAACAAATGTATTATCAACTTGTTTTTTCTTCCTGTAATCATCTGGAAGCGCAGGGCAATCTAATCCTGTTATTAATGCGTGTTCCCTAATCGAATATCGAATAAGGATACCAGTAACAACAAACCACAACTCATTCTTCTTCTTCTTCAAATCAACACAACGAAGAATTAAGCTCCACATTGCTTGTACTTTGTGAAATTTTTCAACATCCCTATGGAACAAGTGTTTAAATTGGCGATGATTCTTAAGCCAACTAAATTCCCTTTCCGAAAGATAAGTTTGTAAGTAACTAATCGCCTTGTTCGGTTTGGTCTTCGAACTAAGTTTACATCTTTTTCCGAAACAGGTGGGAGGGAAGAATAGATTCGGTTTCGCTACTACCGATCTAAATTCAAAAATCAAAAATTCAAAATCAAATTCAAACCAACAAATTGATTGGGAAAAAGAGAACTCGAGGTTTAGTTTGAGGATTATAGTTGTACCTGTCGTGGGTGATCGAATCAATCTTCAAAATGAATTGATTGGGAAAGAATTCGCGCAACAGTCTTCCCAAGCCGATTTCGCAGAGGAATTCGCGCAACAGTCTTCCCAAGCCGATTTAGCAGAGGAATTCGCGAACCAGTCTTCCCAAGCCGATTTAACCTATCTTTTTCTAAGAAACGACGTTGTTTCATTTCGAATTAAGAACGAATCAATCGCAGAAGTCTTCTTCTTTGGAGCGATAAGTGATGCTAAAAAATATAAGCGAAACTACGTGGCAGT
>NW_006256612.1:4041819-4053395 GCF_000478725.1 Eutrema salsugineum
TCGAAAGATCCTCGAAACAAATGTATTATCAACTGGTTTTTTCTTCCTGTAATCATCTGGAAGCGCAGGGCAATCTAATCCTGTTATTAATGCGTGTTCTCTAATCGAATATCGAATAGGGATACCAGTAACAACAAACCACAACTCATTCTTCTTCTTCTTCAAATCAACACAACGAAGAATTAAGCTCCACATAGCTTGTACTTTGTGAAATTTTTCAACATCCCTATGGAACAAGTGTTTATATTGGCGATGATTCTTAAGCCAACTAAATTCCCTTTCCGAAAGATAAGTTTGTAAGTAACTAATCGCCTTGTTCGGTTTGGTCTTCGAACTAAGTTTACATCTCTTTTCGAAACAGGTGGGAGGGAAGAATAGATTCGGTTTCGCTACTACCGATCTAAATTCAAAAATCAAAAATTCAAAATCAAATTCAAACCAACAAATTGATTGGGGAAAGGAGAACTCGACGTTTAGTTTTAGGATTATAGTTGTACCTGTCGTGGGTGAACGAATCCATCTTCGAAATGAATGGATTGGGAAAGAATTCGCGCAACAGTCTTCCCAAGCCGATTTCGCAGAGGAATTCGCGAAACAGTCTTCCCAAGCCGATTTAGCACAGGAATTTGCGAACAAGTCTTCCCAAGTCCACTTAACCTATATTTTTCTATGAAACGATGTCGTTTCATTTCGAATTAATAACGAATCAATCGCAGCAGTCTTCTTCTTTGGAGCGATAACTGATGCTAGAAAATATAGCACTCCCAGTTTCAGTTTATCGCCATCTGCTGATTCCTCTATCGATTGTAGTTTCTTAGACACAGCACTAAGAGATATCTTATTCTTCCGTCGAAAGATCCTCGAAACAAATGTAATATCAACTGGTTTTTTCTTCCTGTAATCATCTGGAAGCGCAGTGCAATCTAATCCTGTTATTAATGCGTGTTCCTTAATCGAATATCGAATAGGGATACCATTAACAACAAACCACAACTCATTCTTCTTCTTCTTCAAATCAACACAACGAAGAATTAAGCTCCACATAGCTTGTACTTTGTGAATTTTTTCAACATCCCTATGGAACAAGTGTTTAAATTGGCGATGATTCTTAAGCCAACTAAATTCCCTTTCCGAAAAATAAGTTTGTAAATAACTAATCTCCTTGTTCGGTTTGGTCTTCGAACTAAGTTTACATCTCTTTTCGAAACAGGTGGGAGGGAAGAATAGATTCGGTTTCGCTACTACCGATCTATATTCAAAAATCAAAAATTCAAAATCAAATTCAAACCAACTAATTGATTGGGGAAAGGAGAACTCGGGGTTTAGTTTGAGGATTATAGTTGTACCTATCGTGGGTGATCGAATCCATCTTCAAAATGAATTGATTGGGAAAGAATTCGCGCAATGGTCTTCCCAAGCCGATTTCGCAGAGGAATTCGCGCAACAGTCTTTCCAAGCCTATTTAGCAGAGGAATTCGCGAACCAGTCTTCCCAAGTCCACTTATTTCAAATTAAGAACGAATCAATCGCAGCAGTCTTCTTCTTTAAAGCGATAACTGATGCTAGAAAATATAGCACTCCCAGTTTTAGTTTATCGCCATCTGCTGATTCCTCCATCGATTGTAGTTTCTTAGACACAGCACTAAGAGATATCTTAGTCTTCCGTCGAAAGATCCTCGAAACAAATGTATTATCAACTGGTTTTTTCTTTCTGTAATCATCTGGAAGCGCAGGGCAATCTAATCCTTTTATTAATGCGTGTTCCGTAATCAAATATCGAATAGGGATACCATTAACAACAAGCCAAAACTCATTCTTCTTCTTCTTCAAATCAAAACAACGAAGAATTAAGCTCCACATAGCTTGTACTTTGTGAAATTTTTCAACATCCCTATGGAACAAGTGTTTAAATTGACGATGATTCGTAAGCCAACTAAATTCCCTTTCCGAAAGATAAGTTTGTAAATAACTAATCGCCTTGTTCGGTTTGGTCTTCGAACTAAGTTTACATCTCTTTTCGAAACAGGTGGGAGGGAAGAATAGATTTGGTTTCGCTACTACCGATCTAAATTCAAAAATCAAAAATTCAAAATCAAATTCAAACCAACAAATTGATTGGGGAAAGGAGAACTCGAGGTTTAGTGTGAGGATTATAGTTGTACCTGTCGTGGGTGATCGAATCCATCTTCAAAATGAATTGATTGGGAAAGAATTTGCGCAACAGTCTTCCTAAGCCAATTTCGCAGAGGAATTTGCGCAACAGTCTTTCCAAGCCGATTTAGCAGAGGAATTCGCGAACCAGTCTTCCCAAATCCACTTAACCTATCTTTTTCTATGAAACGACGTCGTTTCATTTTGAATTAAGAACGAATCAATCGCAGCAGTCTTCTTCTTTGGAGCGATAACTGATGCTAGAAAATATAGCACTCCCAGTTTCAGTTTATCGCCATCTGCTGATTCCACCATCGATTGTTGTTTCTTAGACACAGCACTAAGAGATATCTTAGTCTTCCATCGAAAGATCCTCGAAACAAATGTATTATCAACTGGTTTTTTCTTCCTGTAATCATCTGGAAGCGCAGTGCAATCTAATCTTGTTATTAATGCGTGTTCCCTAATCGAATATCGAAGAGGGATACCATTAACAACAAACCACGACACATTCTTCTTCTTCTTTAAATCAACACAACGAAGAATTAAGCTCCACATAGCTTGTACTTTGTGAAATTTTTCAACATCCCTATGGAACAAGTGTTTAAATTGGCGATGATTCTTAAGCCAACTAAATTCCCTTTCCGAAAGATAAGTTTGTAAATAACTAATCGCCTTGTTCGGTTTGGTCTTCGAACTAAGTTTACATCTCTTTTCGAAACAGGTGGGAGGGAAGAATAGAAATCAAAAATTCAAAATCAAATTCAAACCAACAAATTGATAGGGAAAAGGAGAACTCGAGGTTTAGTTTGAGGATTATAGTTGTACCTGTCGTGGGTGATCGAATCCATCTTCAAAATGAATTGATTGGGAAAGAATTCGCGCAACAGTCTTCCCAAGCCGATTTCGCAGAGGAATTCGCGCAACAGTCTTCCCAAGCCGATTTAGCAGAGGAATTCGCGAACCAGTCTTCCCAAGTCCACTTATTTCGAATTAAGAACGAATCAATCGCAGCAGTCTTCTTCTTTGAAGCGATAACTGATGCTAGAAAATATAGCACTCTCAGTTTCAGTTTATCGCCATCTGCTGATTCCTCCTTCGATTGTAGTTTCTTAGACACAGCACTAAGAGATATCTTAGTCTTCCGTCGAAAGATCCTCGAAACAAATGTATTATCAACTGGTTTTTTCTTTCTGTAATCATCTGGAAGCGCAGTGCAATCTAATCCTGTTATTAATGCGTGTTCCTTAATCGAATATCGAATAGGGATACCATTAACAACAAACCACAACTCATTCTTCTTCTTCTTCAAATTAACACAACGAAGAATTAAGCTCCACATAGCTTGTACTTTGTGAAATTTTTCAGCATCCCTATGGAACAAGTGTTTAAATTGGCGAAGATTCTTAAGCCAACTAAATTCCCTTTCTGAAAGATAAGTTTGTAAGTAACTAATCGCCTTGTTCGGTTTGGTCTTCGAACTAAGTTTACATCTCTTTTCGAAACAGGTGGGAGGGAAGAATAGATTTGGTTTCGCTACTACCGATCTAAATTCAAAAATCAAAAATTCAAATTCAAATTCAAACCAACAAATTGATTGGGGAAAAGAGAACTCGAGGTTTAGTTTGAGGATTATAGTTGTACCTGTCGTGGGTGATCAAATCCATCTTCAAAATGAATTGATTGGGAAAGAATTCGCGCAACAGTCTTCCCAAGCCGATTTTGCAGAAGAATTCGCGCAACAGTCTTCCCAAGCCGATTTTGCAGAGGAATTCGCGAACCAGTCTTCCCAAGTCCACTTATTTCAAATTAAGAACGAATCAATCGCAGCAGTCTTCTTCTTTAAAGCGATAACTGATGCTAGAAAACATAGCACTCCCAGTTTCAGTTTATCGCCATCTGCTGATTCCTCCATCGATTGTAGTTTCTTAGACACAGCACTAAGAGATATCTTAGTCTTCCGTCGAAAGATCCACGAAACAAATGTATTATCAACTGGTTTTTTCTTTCTGTAATCATTTGGAAGCGCAGTGCAATCTAATCCTGTTATTAATGCGTGTTCCCTAATCGAATATCGAAGAGGGATACCATTAACAACAAACCACAACACATTCTTCTTCTTCTTCAAATCAACATACCGAAGAATTAAGCTCCACATAGCTTGTACTTTGTGAAATTTTTCAACATCCTTATGGAATAAGTGTTCAAATTGGCGATGATTCTTAAGCCAACTAAATTCCCTTTCCGAAAGATAAGTTTGTAAATAACTAATCGCCTTGTTCGGTTTGGTCTTCGAACTAAGTTTACATCTCTTTTCGAAACAGGTGGGAGGGAAGAATAGATTTGGTTTCGCTACTACCGATCTAAATTCAAAATTCAAAAATTCAAAATCAAATTCAAACCAACAAATTGATTGGGGAAAGGAGAACTCGAGGTTTAGTTTGAGGATTATAGTTGTACCTGTCATGGGTGATCAAATCCATCTTCAAAATGAATTGATTGGGAAAGAATTCGCGCAACAGTCTTCCCAAGCCGATTTCGCAGAGGAATTCGCGCAACAGTCTTCCCAAGCCGATTTAGCAGAGGAATTCGCAAACCAGTCTTCCCAAGTCCACTTAACCTATCTTTTTCTATGAAACGATGTCGTTTCATTTCGAATTAAGAACGAATCAATCGCAGAAGTCTTCTTCTTTGGAGCGATAAGTGATGCTAAAAAATATAGCACTCCCAGTTTCAGTTTAACGCCATCTGCTGATTCCTCCATCGATTGTAGTTTCTTAGACACAGCACTAAGAGATATCTTAGTCTTCCGTCAAAAGATCCTCGAAACAAATGTATTATCAACTGGTTTTTTCTTCCTGTAATCATCTGGAAGCGCAGTGCAATCTAATCCTTTTATTAATGCGTGTTCCGTAATCAAATATCGAATAGGGATACCAGTAACAACAAACCACAACTCATTCTTCTTCTTCTTCAAATCAAAACAACGAAGAGTTAAGCTCCACATAGCTTGTACTTTGTGAAATTTTTCAACATCCCTATGGAACAAGTGTTTAAATTGACGATGATTCTTAAGCCAACTAAATTCCCTTTCCGAAAGATAAGTTTGTAAGTAACTAATCGCCTTGTTCGTTTTGGTCTTCGAACTAATTTTACATCTCTTTTCGAAACAGGTGGGAGGGAAGAATAGATTCGGTTTCGCTACTACCAATCTAAATTCAAAAATCAAAACTTCAAAATCAAATTCAAACCAACAAATTGATTGGGGAAAGGAGAACTCGAGGTTTAGTTTGAGGATTATAGTTGTACCTGTCGTGGGTGATCGAATCCATCTTCAAAATGAATTGATTGGGAAAGAATTCGCGCAACAGTCTTCCTAAGCCAATTTCGCAGAGGAATTCGCGCAACAGTCTTCCCAAGCCGATTTAGCAGAGGAATTCGCGAACCAGTCTTCCCAAATCCACTTAACCTATCTTTTTCTATGAAACGACGTCGTTTCATTTCGAATTAAGAACGAATCAATCGCAGCAGTCTTCTTCTTTGGAGCGATAACTGATGCTAGAAAATATAGCACTCCCAGTTTCAGTTTATCGCCATCTGCTGATTCCACCATCGATTGTAGTTTCTTAGACACAGCACTAAGAGATATCTTAGTCTTCCATCGAAAGATCCTCGAAACAAATGTATTATCAACTGGTTTTTTCTTCCTGTAATCATCTGGAAGCGCAGTGCAATCTAATCTTGTTATTAATGCGTGTTCCCTAATCGAATATCGAAGAGGGATACCATTAACAACAAACCACAACACATTCTTCTTCTTCTTCAAATCAACACAACGAAGACTTAAGCTCCACATAGCTTGTACTTTGTGAAATTTTTCAACATCCCTATGGAACAAGTGTTTAAATTGGCGATGATTCTTAAGCCAACTAAATTCCCTTTCCGAAAGATAAGTTTGTAAGTAACTAATCGCCTTGTTTGGTTTGGTCTTCGAACTAAGTTTACATCTCTTTTCGAAACAGGTGGGAGGGAAGAAAAGATTTGGTTTCGCTACTACCGATCTAAATTCAAAAATCAAAAATTCAAAATCAAATTCAAACCAACAAATTGATTGGGGAAAGGAGAACTCGAGGTTTAGTTTGAGGATTATAGTTGTACCTATCGTGGGTGATCAAATCCATCTTCAAAATGAATTGATTGGGAAAGAATTCGCGCAACAGTCTTCCCAAGCCTATTTCGCAGAGGAATTCGCGCAACAGTCTTCCCAAACCGATTTAGCAGAGGAATTCGCGAACCAGTCTTCCCAAGTCCACTTTACCTATCTTTTTCTATGAAACGACGCCGTTTCATTTCGAATTAAGAACGATTCAATCGCAGCAGTCTTCTTCTTTGGAGCGATAATTGATGCTAGAAAATATAGCACTCCCAGTTTCATTTTATCGCCATCTGCTGATTCCTCCATCGATTGTTGTTTCTTAGACACAACACTAAGAGATATCTTAGTTTTCCGTCGAAAGATCCTCGAAACAAATGTATTATCAATTGGTTTTTTCTTCCTGTAATCATCTGGAAGCGCAGTGCAATCTAATCCTGTTATTAATGCGTGTTCCCTAATCGAATATCGAAGAGGGATACCATTAACAACAAACCACAACACATTCTTCTTCTTCTTCAAATCAACACAACGAAGAATTAAGCTCCACATAGCTTGTACTTTGTGAAATTTTTCAACATCCCTATAGAACAAGTGTTTAAATTGGCGATGATTCTTAAGTCAACTAAATTCCCTTTCCAAAAGATAAGTTTGTAAGTAACTAATCGCCTTGTTCGGTTTGGTCTTCGAACTAAGTTTACATCTCTTTTTCGAAACAGGTGGGAGGGAAGAATAGATTCGGTTTCGCTACTACCGATCTAAATTCAAAAATCAAAAATTCAAAATCAAATTCAAACCAACAAATTGATTGGGGAAAGGAGAACTCGAGGTTTAGTTTGAGGATTATAGTGTTTCCTGTCTTGGGTGATCGAATCCATCTTCAAAATGAATTGATTGGGAAAGAATTCGCGCAACAGTCTTCCCAAGCCGATTTCGCAGAGGAATTCGCGCAACAGTCTTTCCAAGCCGATTTAGCAGAGGAATTCGCAAACCAGTCTTCCCCAGTCCACTTAACCTATCTTTTTCTATGAAAAGACGTCGTTTCATTTCGAATTAAGAACGAATCAATCGCAGCAGTCTTCTTCTTTGGAGTGATAACTGATGCTAGAAAATATAGCACTTCCAGTTTCAGTTTATCGCCATCTGCTAATTCCTCCATCGATTGTAGTTTCTTAGACACAGCACTAAGAAATATTTTAGTTTTCCGTCAAAAAATCCTCAAAACAAATGTATTATCAACTGGTTTTTTCTTCCTGTAATCATCTGGAAACTACATTTCCATATAACTAAGAAGTTATTTTATTTTGAGCTCTAAAATGTCTATTGGCTTGATAGTGGCCTGCCCCGACGATTGTGAGTGATGAAGGAGCCTCAAAAGCAAAAACACCTCACGTATCTATACGCACACATATCCATACGGCCCTACCGCATCGACGTACGAAAAAAATAATTGTTAAAAAATAATGATATATAGCTTATAATAAAAAAAAAGCTGTATAATATATGTTATATAATCTATACACTAAAAAAAGTTGAGTAACGTTTGTAAGATCGGTCGTGGAAAACATTAATCTGTTAAATCAAGCAGGATTTTATAAATTCCTGGAAAAAAACCAAGAATTTAGGTTTTTTAATAACCAAGAATCACATATTTACTAAAGAATCACCTAGTTATACTCGTAAATTGACATACGCCTATTTATTCTGTTTGGAATAGTTTTGTAAAAAAAAACTTCAAAAGAAAAAAAATCCCCCAAAAAAAAAGAGAGTCACATATTTAAGTTCAATATTCTCTAAAAAATATGTGAACGTTGGATATTTATCATTTAATATTTTTAAAGTGACCAGCTATAGTCAAAATCGCAATGCAGAGATCTGAATTTCAATTATTAATATTTGATACTTTTCACGACAAATACTTTTATATTATCAATTCAAATTAAGAACTATGTGATTATACATAGAAATATTTCACTAGTTTGAAAAAAATACAATATCTATATTCACTCAATATAATAATATTATTTTTTTTTTTTAAAAACCTAATTGTGAATTTTATCAGTTGTTTATGGTTATGTTACCTTCTCAAGAATACAAGGAGTAGAAAGAGAAAAAAATGTATAGGAGCATACTATAAAGTGTTGCAAAAGTATGGATAAGGTGAGTCATTGCCACGCATGTCGTCGAGTACGTACAATTACGAAGGCCCATCATATTTTTTTCTTCGAACGTCACTGAATCGACAAACACTAAACTATATACGTATATATATATATATATATATATAAGTTACTTGGATGTAATGATGTATAGTGGAAGATTCTTGTAGAACGGTAAAATCCAGTGGATATGATCTAAACTTATGAGTTAATTTTTGATTGCGGGTATGCTTTAGTTGATAAATTAAACGTGAACTGATGGATTTTTCGATTAAAAAATCATTATAATTAAATTGACGGGGTACATTTTATCCCATGTTATGGTAATTATGGTAAGAAAACGAGAACTTTGACAGCAAATGTGGGTGTAGTTGTGTAATCTAGATGAATATACGGAGTAAACAATTAACACAGCTTTTTTTATACAACAAACAATTAACACAACTATACGTAGTCTGGTATATGTGTTAAACAATTAACACAACTATATGTGTTAAACAATTAACACAACTATACGGAGTAAACAATTAACACAACTATATGTAGTCTGGTATATGATTGATTGATAATTAGTTTTCAGAATTATGTTAGTGCAACACGTACTGATACCAAGTCAAAACGTACGTCACACATGTGCTAAATGTGTGAAACATATAAATTCATATTTGTCTAATGAAACTGATTCGAGTGATCACATGGGCTATCTTTAATTTCAAACCTTGTAATTTTGTCTCATTACTATTTACATGTCGGCCGGAGCCGAATTTCTACTTCGCCCATCACTGGATGCTCTCTGCTCTATGCATATTTTTACTCATTAGTACTCTCTTCTTCTTGCTTCCCATCGATTTCTTTTTACAAAAGTTTATTTGAAAAACATAACATTCGATGGTTATGAATACAGTTATACAGGTATCTACTAATTCGAGGTATTACATTATTTTACCCCTTTATCTCAACTGTTTTTGATTAAATTAACTTTCTATTATCAATCCAGGTCGGAACTATATTAACGTGTGTACTGTATCTATACTCATGTTCAGCTCTATAATTAGTCGTACACAAATTTGAATATTTAAGTTTCGTCAATCATGCCTCATGTGTTGTCCCTGGACAAATTTTTCTTTCAGGAAAATATATAAATGAAATGATTATATAAGTTACAAAAATTCTGATATTTAAATTTTAAAACTATATATATATATATATATATATTTTCCTTTCTAAAAGTAAAATATATAAGTTGTTTTCACTATATATAAAACATATTGTATATATATGTTTAAACCTCCAAAACTGTCTGCTTAAACATCTATGTATTATGTATATAAGTGTTAGGCACTTAGGCGTTCGTCCATTGCTTACCAAACAAACGCCTTGCACTTTTAGAAAACTGATGTTTTCTTAACAGTAAAAAGTTGTTTTATTAATTTTGTGGTCCCTCTGTTATCTCATTTTCACCGTAAACTAAATTCGATTTTGTTTGATTTGGAGATCTTGTAATGCAGTGAATGGTTAAGACTTCAAGATCTCACGTGACGCAGCATCGACTCATCAACGCGAAAATTACATGGCTTGGTTTTATTTTTAAACACAATGCACATCAAATTTTATTAATTTAACAATATAGTATTCTTTTTACCGAAACTTATAAACTTAATTATTTGCGCTAATATTATTATTATGTCATTATTTAAAATCCAGAAACTGTGCATGTGTTGTAAGTTGTAAATAAACACATCTTCATGTTGACAGTTTGTTAAAGGAGTAAGGGTTTTTGTATATAAAATTTAAATAACTCGTCAATATATGAAATATCATGGAATGTCGAATTCCAGTTTTATTTTGATAAATCATAAATCTGGATCCTAATAATTTTAGGTATTCGGATTTGTACTCTGTTCCAGTGTTTTACCCCTAATTACACCATAATATTAATTAATAAATATTAATTACATTGTGTAAGTTTAATTACTTATTGACTTTGTAAAAGTTTTAGTTTAGTAAACTAAAAAATTATTCCTTTTGTTTTGTATACATGTTATTATACATGATAATTTTTTTTTCACCACATAATAATTATATTATTTAGCTTGTGGAAGGGCCTTTTAACTTTCGAGAAATTTGATAACAGTAATAATGAAAATGAAAATGGAAAAACAAAAAGAAAAGAAAGGGTAGTTGTCGGCAAAGATTTAGTTAAAGTGGGCCCACTCCCGTAAGATAGAATGGTCAACCGTCAGTCGGTCAATAAGAATGGGACCCACAAGGCTGTTACACGTAGATGACGTGGCCCAACCGTTAGTAGCCGACACCAACGGACCAACCTCCTCCCTGTATCTTCCGACATTCACTTTGGTTCCTCTCTAATCTCTCAATTTCTTTCCTTCTTCTTTTTTTTTTTTGTCAAAGCTAATCTCTCAATTTCAATATTTAATTACGTACATTATTTTCTATTAATCGCTTTCTTTGTTCATACAATAACAAAACATTACTTACTCGCATGTTCACAATATATATATATATATATATATATAATGGTAGGTGTTATCAGGGCCGACACTTAGCACGTGTGACCTGAGATATAACACAAAGCCCAATATAATTTTAGACTTAATATAACTTTTAAAAAATTTGTTTTTAAAAAAAAATTATGGAAAAAATACAAACAAATTTTAAGAACAACATATAATATCAAGTGTCAACATAATAGAATGTTTTTACAAAAGCTTTTTTATCATAATTAATTTTATTCTCATTGTTTTTAAATGGTTTATAAGGTATACATTTGGTTTTTGATAGATTTTTTTCATATATTTTTTATAGTTGAAGTGTTTAATGTTATATAATAATCATTGTTTATGAAAATTATCAAATTAATTATTCAGTGATTGTTTACTCACCTTTCACTCCTATATATGGTAAATATTTTTATTAGTTCACCATATAAATACTTTAAAAAATTATATATTATAAGGTCTATTGTAAATTAGTAACACGGGATCTCAAATTTTTTCGAAACGGCACTAGGTGTTATAAACCAAAAGTCTAAAAATACGTTAACAGAAAAAGTTCAAAAATAATCATTAACAAAACCATAATTTATGAACTCA
>NW_006256612.1:4053495-4409251 GCF_000478725.1 Eutrema salsugineum
TCGATAAATACGTTAACAGAAAAGTTCAAAAATAATCATTAACAAAACCATAATTTATGAACTCATAAAATTGTGTCTTTTTAGCAGAGTAGCATGCCTATTCAACATATTTGGACGAGTTTGTAAGGATCAAAAATAGTATTTCTTTTCTTATATTCTATGGAATATAAAATTTTTAAACTGATTGATTACCAATAAATGAATACTCTGCTTTTATGGTTTTACTTTTCTAGAATATGCATCTCTAGATTGGAATCATAAACCATTTTCGTGTAAGCTTATGTTGACCAGAAAAAGGAATAATAAATTATATGGGTGTACCAAAAAGTTATATATATAGATAGATAGTTTTCGAATATAACTTTACGAACGATCTGGCAAAATATATACAGTTATTAATATGCGTCTAGACAAAACACTTTGAAGTAGTTTTTTATCAATTTTTCTTTTTCACATTTGAAGTCATTTTCATAAGTTTATAGGATAAGATTACTTTTGAAAGAGACTAAACCACATCGTATTCAGATTTCGAGATTTTAGTCTAATATAAATGTATCAAGTTAAGAACTTTAACACAAAACAAAAACAAAACAAGATAAAACTCAATTCGTATATGTATTACTTATGTCATATCTTTTAGTTTGATGAAGCCTTAACATAATAAATATTTTTTGGTTGCCCATATATATTTTTATATAGGAGTAAAAAATTTAGTTTAATTGCTATCCATTTTGTCTTGGGAGGTTTGCTACTTAGCTTACTATCAATAATTTGGACGTTGAAGAGGATTCGACACATTATGAATGTTCATCATGGCTACTTATTATCTTTTCAATATACCATTTGTCGAAAATATTTATTCTACAGGACCTTTGTTCATAATTTTTGTCCTGAACATAGGTAAAACTGTGCTAAAAAAGTCGCTAGACAGTAGGCGGGCGGACGGGCTCCGACTAGCGCCTACGTCGAAAATCGGTAATTAATCGCTGATTCGATTAATTTTTTGATTAATTTATATTATATTTAATTTTAATTATTTATATTAATCTTTTTTAGATGATTTTGGAACTTAAACTCTCGCTTATATTTGATTTTGATTTGATTTCATTATAGTTTAGTTGAATTGAAATTGTTAATTAGGGATTAAATTGTCAAAATCGTTAATTGGTTAAATATTGGATGTGATGTCGTTTTTAATTGGGAAAGAAAAATAATAGGGCTGATTTTAGGCCGATTTCAGAAATATGGAAATGTTATTAATAAAGTTAGGCCAATTTCAAATTTTTTGAATTTTTTTTAGTTGATTTTTAAAATTTAAACGACAATTTTGTTATTAATCGGACTTAGGCGATTTTATATGGTTTTATGTGGTTTTAGGCGGTCTTAGGCGGTAAAAAATTGGAAAACCGCCTAGAGCCGCCGCCTAGCACCTAGTTGGGGTGGTCACTCATTGTCTAGCGGCTAGGCGGCCGACTAGATAGACGAGTTTTTGAGCAGGAATAAAAGTATGAAATCGTTCGCTGCGTAAGTAATCTAACAAAAATAAAGTATATTCTATCAATATAATCAATTAATATCTTAAAGTTGTAGTCAATAATTCATTATGTTCAAAGACAATCGAAATCTCCGCAATTTCTATTTTAGTCACTAAACTGTACTCATAGTTATAGATAGTATCAACGACACTATGGTCTAATAGTTATACTGTTAGAATATCAGGACTTTCTCGGTTCAGACAGATCACTTTCACACGTAACACATGCAAATGACAAGTTTGATTCCCTGACGTCATGCAGAGGGAGTGGAGAAGCTAAATATATATTTTCATGTATTTTAGTTTAATTACTAGAGAAAAGTGAACATCTGGTAAATCTAACTTTATAATAGATCTCCAAGAAAAAAAGGAAAATGAAGCCAACATATAAGTAATTGACCAAAAAAACCATTTACAAGTTAAAAAAACAAAAACTGGAAACAACAATTACATTTCAACATTTGACATTGGTATTCAGTCTTCTTCATAAACATAGACATAGAGATTTTGATTAAACATTTATTATGTTTGACCACTGACCAGCAATAAGTTGACATGTGGAGCTGACGATGAGCCGACACGACGCTAACTAGGCGCCACACTAGACATGGTTATTCTAGTCAATACCACGTCACCCTCTCCTTTATAGAAAAAATATAATCCATGCCACCTTTCTTTTCCATTGGTTTACTTCCTTTTCATTGGTTTCAGATGTTTTTTTATTATTCATATAACATTTTTTTGTTTGTATAGAACTCATTATTGTCTGTTTTGTCATAGACTCATAGGTATAATATACAGTCACATGTCCCAGTGTAATACCTATAAGACATGTGACTTTTATCTTTTGAAACCCAAAATTCAAAAAGTAAATAGAATTTTCTATCCGTTGATCCCACAAATGCAAAATATCCGTATATTAATGAGTAGCTAAGTCATTCAAAATTAGTCTATCCACAGCCACATGACTTATAACATAAGAAAGTATTATAGTAATGAAAACGAGCTCTAAATGCACAAAATCTCTGAATATCCATCTACCAACATAGAAATTTAAATATTAGAATTGCTGATTGTGCAGATCTCAGTCCTATAAAACAAAAATAAAATCAAAGCTTTGTAACATTATCCACAAGACTTCTGTTGTATGGATTACGGGTCAAATTTCGTCTAACGTATACCAACTAACCTGATCCATATAATGAACTATCATTAATTCGTTAGATATACTATAAAACTGTGAAAGGAGCGTCACTCTGTATCAATATGAATAGGATAATCCAAAACTCCGAAACAAACGCAAGTGCAACGTTTGACCAGACATAAGAGATATGACACGTGGCGCACAATGGGACACAGTGATGTGTTTGGTGTATGACAGACTCACCGATCCACTCAGAAGGTCTCACATTCGTGCCTCGTGGGTTGCGATGTCATGTCCCTAAATATAATAATAAGGAATTATTAAAGAAATGGACGAGAAAAAAACCTCTGAGAAATGAATATCGATCGTACGTGATTACAACTTACAAGTGTTCGATCGATGTGTTGTTTTGGTCCCATATTACTCTACCTTAAGCAGGTGTGATAACTAATTATGGGTCACTCTTATAACTGCATATTGATTGAAACTCCATGGATATTCTAGAAAAAAATAGAAATAAAGTAGGTTCTAACCATTACTCAACAACATATACTCAAAGTGTATGCATTAAATAATATCGGACATTACTAGAAACATACTAGTATATATATCATAATTATATTCTAAAATCCAACCGGACATTACAAAAACTAATGTCTCATGCATGTTTGTAGATATTTAGTAGGATTTAACTTTGATTGTGTCAAATAGTTGAAATGGTCATAATTTTTGTTGTCATGCTTTTAATTTTCTTGCATTCGGTCTGCTCAGCAGATTTGGATACTTATAATAATAATTGTCAGAATAATCAATTCCATGTTAACAGAAACTCATTGGGCAGTAGAAGATAGGATCAGTAAAGTGTGCATATGCATGTATGAATGTTAGTTGGTAGTTATAAGTTTGGTGGGTTTCTTGAAAGTTAAACTATTAAAGATTACTCCTTTGACCTTTTCTTTAATTTTCTGATTTTACATTTTTTTTTTCTAGTTAAAGTTGCCTCCTCTTTCCAATTTAATTTCTAACATTTCCATTTACTTTTGTCTCCAGCCTTTCGGCAAGGATAAAAAGCACACATTCTTCTTCTTTAAATAAGCAAGAGCTAAAAACAATGTTGACAAAGAACAGCACTAAAATCAGGTAACTCATAAACTATTTTTTTTTCATTTTTGATTCATATACTGCAGAGAGCGACGAATGTATGAGGTATGGAGATCCCATTCGATATCATATTGATTGATTTTTAGAAAGACGAAAGAACATGCATTGGGAAGATGTTGTGCTTTATCTAAAACTTAAACCAAGTAAAATCGAACTGACAAAAAAAAACATATTGAATTAAACAAGATTTGTCTCATTTTAATTCAAACATTTTCACAAACTACAAGTTTGGAATTTCAAATTTTTATCCAAATTGATCTAAAACTCAAATGGTTCATTCTTAAAAAAAAAGTTATACATTATTCATAATTTGTTTAAATTTTATAGCCTAATGTTTTGTATTAATGGTGTCATATATATCATGATTTATATTATAATTTGGTAGTGTGTATGTATGAATTTTAGACAGAAAAAGTTTAGAAAGATAAAATTTGGGCTCCGTACGTGATGATGGGTTTGATTTTGGATTTGATAATTTATTTGTTTATAGAAACAGTTAATATACCGTAGAGTAAAGAGTAAAGACATGGTAACGGTCGTTATACGATTCGAATGATTATGGTCATGAATGATTAACTAATGCGAGGATTCACTTTAGAATAGTTTATATAGTTGATGTTAATTTTCATACAAGCGTTAAAAGTCCGGTGACCAATAATTTTGTAATCTGATTTCTTGATTTATAGTCTGATTTTGACTGCAGTTTTATTTGAATTGGGATATCACTTACTTACATTTGGCTATTACAATACTAGTATATTCCATATAGAGAGCTAAAAGAGCTCAAACCGGTGGAGGGGTTCCTACTTCCTGGCTTGGGCCAAACGGAAAACGTAAAAATGCGAACAAGTCGTTGTAGATTTCCACGTTTAGACGGACAGAGATCAAACCGGTGGGTCCGGTACCACCATAGCTGGATCTCTAACGCATGTGATCACAAAAAATCTTGCTGCAGTAAAAAAAAAAAAAGACTCAATTCGAGGTCACAAATAAAGTTTCTGCTTATATTTAACGGATATCCAAAATTTGGACTAATATATTCATAAAGCGAAGGCCTGACTCAACCGGTTTCACCAAGTTTTATGTTTGATCGAAAACGTTTACCAAAAATAAAATGAATTGTTTATGTATATCTATGTATGATGAACAAACTACACATTAACCTAACCGAAGTAAACGAGACTATTAAAATTAAAGGTTTTTGAACTATCCTAAAAACATTTATTTTCGTAAAAATGAATCCAAAACAGAAGTCGAAAATTGATTGTCCTTAGATTTTTATATTCTCTTAAACCTAATTTCAAAAATTATTTAAATCCAAACCAAAATTGAACGGAAAACCGGAGTGGGATATCTTCACTCTAAAATTAAAAGTTTTATTATATATCGTAATAAAAAGCACTGATCTATCTCAATTGCACTGAAAAAAAGATCGAAAAAGAAAGGTAAATTTAGTGATTAGTGGGAGAAGAAAATAGTGTTTAGTTAATACCGTTATAGTGGTCCATCAGTCCATCTGATTGGTCACAGTGGTTTAGACAGGCCAATAACTCATGTTCCCAAAACCTTTCAAGATTTTACATCAAATAGACGAAATCGAGCACATAAAATATCAACTAATCAATGTTATTCTTATTGCTTAACTCATCTATTTTATGTGGAATTAACTAACAATTGTTTGAAAGGATTGTACAAATATTAAATCTACTTATATGCAACGATTAATCAACTTATATAATTTCATTACACATCTATCGTATTGTAAATAGAACAACGTGGAGGAGATCAAGTGAATGGTAGTTTAGTGGTTTTGAAAGTGACTACTCAAGGTCATTGTTGGTTAAATTCCAATTAAAAGGGATGAATTATACTTTAGATACAGTATTACTGATGAAAAGTCTAAAACTACCATAGTTTATCCAAACAAAAATTGGATTAAGAACCGTCATCTTTTTAAATTTTCTGTGCTAATAAAAGTTTTAGCTTCACATATATTTACGAATTTGACACATTATATAATTTATGAAGTGATAAGTTCATGTGTATATGGTTTTTATTAATTTATTTTTTGTATACTTATTTAGATTTATTTTGTTCATTTTAATCATGTTGTTTTGATTTTTACCATGTAAAATATATAGTTTTTGATGTCTTCTTATAAAAATTATATACATTGTGTTTGGTTTGTTATGTTTTTTTTTTCAATCGTTATCACACATCTATTTGTCAACCAATAAAAAACGTCCGGGAACAGAACTATACATTTGTTGGAAAACAAAAACACTGTATCACATATGGAGTAGTGTTCTTTCTAAAGATTTCGGGGGGTGTGTGAGGGGTAATATAACAATACGTTATAGAAAATGAAATAACTGCGGAATATTTTGTCGTATCCGAAAATATACGTATATAGAAAGAGCAAATACATATTTTATTTTTATATTATTAATTAAAAATAAAAATTTAGGTGGAGGGTTTACATTGGGGTTTTTGAGAGAGAGAGAGAGAGGCGCTCGCTGCTATTTGCTACTGTTTCTCTCTTCCTTTATAAAACGGCTTCCGTCGTCAATGGCGTGAACCCAAAACCTCCTCACTCTCTCTTTCTCTCTCTCCTCTTCTTCCTTCTCCGTCATTTTCACGTTTTTCTCGCCGTCCTTTATCCTTATCCGATAGACCCATAAAAACCCAGGAAACAAATAAACAATAAAAACCAATTTTTGTTCTATTGAATTGAAGAGATCGAAAAATCCAGAACCCGCCGGTTACGCTCAGGTCTCTCTTTCACTCACTTAATCTCTCTGGTTCCCAGTCTTTTTTCTGCATCCTGGGTTTTTGTTACAGAAGAAAATGCAAGAGCTTTTTGCTCCAAAATCCTTCCTTTTTTGAATATCTGATTTTTTTTTTTCCTTCATTTTGGTCATTCTCTGCGTTCTGCTTCTGCGATTGACTTGTTTTGCTTGGATAAATGAGATTTAAATCTAGAAAAATCCAAACTTTCTCTTGATACTCTCTTGTAACACACTTGCTTCTGCTTCTAGATTGTTGACTACGCAAGAAAGATAATAAAGTCAATAAACTTCTGCGATTCTCTTCTTGACTGACTTTGGTTTCTCTTTTGGTTGTTGATTACTGTGCAGGAGACTCGATTAAAAAAAAAAAGAAATCAGAAGGAAGAAGATGAAGTACGTGCTTGTGACAGGAGGTGTTGTGAGTGGATTAGGCAAAGGAGTAACAGCAAGTAGTATCGGTGTTCTTCTTAAAGCTTGTGGTCTTCGAGTTACTTCAATCAAAATCGGTAAATTTCTCATTTGTTACTCTTTATCTTGTCTCTCTGGTCAAAGTCAAATGATGTTTTGCTTACGTGGATCACTCAATCTCCAGATCCTTATCTAAACACGGATGCTGGAACCATGTCTCCGTTTGAGCACGGTGAAGTGTTTGTCTTGGACGATGGTGGTGAGGTAAATAAAAGTGACCTTTTGTCAACTTTTTCAAAAAAACTTGAACTTTTTAACAACTTTTGTATCTTTTTTTTTTTTTTTTGGTGTGATGTGATTCTGGGAAAAAGGTGGATCTTGATCTTGGAAACTACGAGAGGTTTTTAGATATTAAATTAACCAGAGACAATAACATCACCACCGGAAAAATTTACCAGGTTAAGGATCTAGATCTCAACTAATTGGAGGTTGATTGTTGAGTAAGGTTTACTAAATCTTCGTCTTTGTCACAGCATGTAATTGCTAAAGAAAGGAAAGGAGATTATTTGGGAAAGACTGTTCAGGTAATAATTAAGCTTTTTTCACCTATCTCTTTTCTCATTTCATGTTTTGATGTTGGTTTCTTGCAGCACTTAAAAGTGTTTTGGTTGTAATGATTTAGGTTGTTCCTCATGTTACTGATGCAATTCAAGAGTGGATAGAGAGAGTTGCAGTTATTCCTGTTGATGGAGAAGAGGGCCCTGCTGATGTTTGCGTTATCGAATTAGGAGGAACTATAGGTTACACAGAAAATTCAACAAAATTGGATTCTATTTTTGGTTGTCATCTTTGCTTCTTCTGTGTAAACAGGGATTCTTTTTGTTTGCAGGTGACATTGAATCTGCGCCATTTATTGAGGCGCTTGGCCAATTCTCCTACCGTGTAGGTAAGAATCATTTTTCTAATACCATTTGAATCCAAAAGCAAAGAAAATCTGTTTGGGAAGTTTTTGGATATGATGAACTTAACTACTGTATCTTTGGTTGGTGGTTGAGTTCAGGCCCAGGGAATTTCTGTCTGGTCCACGTCAGCCTCGTGCCTGTGCTTAATGTTGTTGGTGAACAGGTAGATTAATTTTCCTGAAATGATTCAGCCATGATGAGACAGCATTTGATCTATATGTCTGCATTAACTTCATTTGCTTTGTTATGTTCTTTCAGAAAACAAAGCCAACACAGCATAGTGTCCGGGGGCTACGAGGCTTGGGCTTGATACCGGATATCTTAGCTTGTCGGAGCACAAAGGTTTGGTTTTGCTTGCGTCTCCATTTGTTTCGTCTAGAATTTACAGTCTCTTGGTGTGTTATCTTCTTGATCTGATGTTAGAGTCTTCAACTAATTTTATTCATTTAGGTACTTGAAGAGAATGTGAAAGAAAAGCTAGCTCAATTTTGCCATGTCCCGGTAAGATGCTGCCTTTTGTCTCTCGTTGTTACAATTTATTTACTATAAATCTCGGTTACTTATTAGCATATGGTACATGTTTCAGCTTGAGTATATCTTCACTCTCTATGACGTTCCCAACATTTGGCACATTCCTCTGCTGCTTAAGGTACCTATTTCTCAACTAAGTATATTCGTAATTACTACGCCAGTTATTATAAATCATCAAGAAAACAATGCTCATGCGCATACTCCCTCGAACAGGAACAGAAGGCTCACTTGGCAATCTCTAAAGTGCTCAATCTTGCTAGGTATGTATTATGTAACTTTTTTTGTCCTTTGTATTCTTGGTATGTGGTGGGTTGATGTACAACTCAAATGGATTAGAAGTGATCTGTGTTATTTCTGAAAACAGTCTTGTTAAAGAACCTTCTCTAGACGAATGGATTTCCAGAGCCGAATTGTGTGACAACTTACATGTGCCGGTGGGTCTCAGCTTTTAATAACTCCTTATAAACTGTAACCTCAATGTCTCTTTCTTAACGCACCAAATCAATTTACAGGTTAGAATCGCTGTTGTGGGGAAATATACAGGCCTCTCTGATGCCTATCTCTCTGTCTTGAAGGTAGAACTTGCACATCACCTCATGAGGATGGTGTCTAGTATTAGATTTCCTTGCCTCGGTTTCTCACATTTGGATAACTTGTATAGGCTCTCTTACATGCTTCTGTTGCTTGTCGGAAAAAGCTCGTAGTTGATTGGGTTCCAGCCTGTGATCTCGAAAAGGAAACTGAGAAAGAGGTCCGTAAAGTGGAACTTTACATGTTAATTACTTATTTATGTCTTTACTTGTTCACAAGTTTCTAACTAGAATGATCTTTTTATTTTTTCGTTTAAGCAGAATCCAGATGCATATAAAGCTGCTTGGAAGTTGCTGAAGGTTTGAAATGTTTGTCATTTTACAACTTCAATCATCGAGACGCCTTGTGTTTTCTCTCATCTCTGTTAGAATCTTCAGGGCGTAGATGGGATCCTTGTACCTGGAGGTTTTGGTGATAGAGGAGTGGAAGGAAAGATTCTTGCTGCAAAATATGCACGTGAAAACAAGATCCCTTTCCTCGGTATTTGTCTTGGGATGCAGGTCGCTGTCATCGAGTATGCACGATCAGTTCTCTGCTTGCACGACGCAAACAGCACAGAATTCAAACCTGACACTAAACATCCATGCATCGTATTTATGCCTGAGGTTCTTAGATTCTTCCTCTCTTTACCTGGAATGTAGCTTCATTACTTTCTTCCTTGCTTAGACCTCACTTTATTTTCTTGCTCGGTGAGTGTAGGGTTCAAGAACTCATATGGGAGGCACTATGCGCCTAGGATCAAGAAAATCCATCTTCAATGTCAAAGACAGCAAATCCTCAAAACTGTAAGAACCATTGATATACAGTTTACTCCATGTGTTCTGTGAATGCTATAGTCTCACTTAGCATGATTCTGCCAATTCGGTTTTTACAGATATGGGAACAAAAACTTTGTCGATGAGAGGCATCGCCATAGATACGAGGTATAGATTGGTATACAAATTCTTGAATAGCCATCACTATCAAATGAAATTTTTTTTGATATGTATGTACACAACTATTGCAGGTGAATCCTGATATGGTTGAACGGCTAGAGAAGGCCGGTCTCTCATTTGCTGCAAAAGACGAAACTGGCAAACGCATGGAGGTCTGTTCAAATCTTTAAACGATCTATCTGTCTCTATTTCAAATCCATTTGCTGCAAACTCAAAGTCCTTACTAATCTTGTATTGAAACTGCAGATTGTTGAACTTCCAAGCCATCCTTTCTTCATCGGTGCTCAATTCCACCCTGAGTACAAATCCAGACCCGGGAAAGCTTCTCCTCTGTTCTTAGGTACGAACCAATTTCGCCATCAGTCAAAAAAGATCCAAACTTTACATCTCTCTGTTCTCTTGCATCAACACAAGTGTTCTAAGCAATCTTTGCTTCTTCTTTATATTGCAGGACTCATCGCAGCATCGTCTGGTGAGCTGGACACAGTCCTGAATCCAGCCTCTGCTCATCAACATCTGACTAGTAACGGTCCAAAAAACGTTTTCGCCAATGGAACCTCCAAGAAATCTCCCAATGGCTTGGCTGATGTAAGATATAATAACGGATACTGCAATGGCTTATACTCTAGATAGCTTCGGTTGCAGACTCTCCCCTTTTCTCTCCATTAGAATTGCTTCATTTTCGATTTAGTTTGGGATTTGATTTGCCTTTTTTTTTGGTTTTTAATGATAAACTTAGGATCTTTCCTCTGTGCATATGATTCAAGCTTTTGTCAGGTTTTTAGGCTCTTTTAAACAGAATCTATGTTCTGTTAAGACTCTAGAAACATCTGATAATTGCGGTTGATTACCCGTCTTTTGTTTTTTCCATGAAACGGGATGTCATATGATCATATGTACCGTTGGAACATTTTGTATCTCGATTTGGTCTGCATGTGAAAGAAGCATCTGATAAATAAAAGTTAAAAAAAAGACTTTGTTCTTCTTTCTTACTCAAACTATACTTTCTGAGGATGTTTGCATGGAAAATGGAAACGGGTATGCAAAAGCTAAATGCTTTCTAAAATCGAAGTGACTTTTTGAATAATATCTAATACGTGAAAATGTTTTGGGGGTATATAATAGAACGTTTAATCAACATATATTATTCAATACGTGAAGTTCGAAACACTTAAAGTCACGAAATGAAAACTAAAGAGGGGAAAATGACGTTAATAGTAAATTTTGTAAAGTTATGATTTGAATGCATGTTGAAATTGATATACAGTATATGACTGGAAATAAGTTACATGAAATCAAATAAATAGAATTGGAAAGATATGTGTGTTAAAATAGCATGTTTTGACAAAATAAGCCGTTATAAATGGAATTGTATCAACTATAAAGTTATAATGAAAAGACATGACCTTAGAATCAGTTATTGGTTTTTTTTTATGTAGAATTGTTATTATTAATAGATATATGAGAAATTTGCAAAAAATTGATAAGAATTTCTGCTTACCAAAAAAAACATAAGCGGTTATAAATAGAATTGCAAAGATATGTGTGTTAAAAATGCAATTTTTAATGAAAGAAGCGGTTATAAACCAAAAATTTATATTGAAGGAGCACACATTTTGAAATTAGTATTCATGATTGAAAAGAAGTTATATGAAACCAAATAAATAGAATGAAAAAACATTTGTGTGAAAAGATGCAACTTTTGCAAAGTAAGCAGTTATAAATGAAATGTATCAACAAAATGTTATAATGAAAAGACAACAGTAGCATCAGTTATTGAATTTTTTTTTTTTTGAACGTCTATTGTATTTATAAAGACATGGATACAAAGTCATTGTGTAAAGCATTAGAAATTACATTTGGGACATAATGATAAACATGGAACAGAGAATCTCCTGGAATTGGTGTCTTTGATTGATAAGATGTCTGCCGGTTGGTTTAATGATCGTTGATTCCAATTAAACTCCACTTCTTGAAATCTTGATTTCCAGTGCCAAATATCTCTGAGCCAGTTAAGAACACTGAAGTTTAGAGTTTCTTTATTCACCAACGATATTACTTCCTTACAGTCACCTTCAAAGACAATTCTGCGGTAACCTTTGCTCCAGCACGATTGCATTGAGATTAAAAGAGCTTGCAATTCTGCTTCAAGTGGGCTTGAGGCATAATCTCCTCTAGATTGCCCTGCGCAAATGTAGAAACCTGTTTCATCTCTTATTATCCAGCCCGCCTATGAGGAGCGATTATGTCTAACATATGAGCCATCATAGTTACATTTCAAGAAGCCTTCCTTGGGTTTATTCCAGCATTTGGGTCTTGACTGGAGCTGATTTGTTTGAGAAGGGTTGCTTCTCTGCAGAGAATCTGTTATGAAATCCTGTGCGTCTAGCCATTCTTTTGCATCCTCTCTAGCTTCCCTTAAAGTTTGTTGCCAGTTGATATGTCGCCGTTGATAAAGTAACAGGTTTCTGCTCTTCCAAATTCTCCAGAGTATCCAAAGGGCGCTCTGATGAATATATCTGGGTATTTGATGATGACTGGTAAATATTGCTTGCAGCTTTTCACTCAAAGTAGCTTGGGTATTGAAGACAATGGGATTTGGGAAGTTGGATGCTCTCCATATTGATTGAGTATAAGTGCAGTCGAATAATAGGTGATTTGATGTCTCTTCTGTCAATAAGCATCTGGGGCACAAGTTCATTCTAGACATATGACGATGCAACATAACTTCACCTGTAGCTAAACTTTTGGAAACTAATCTCCATAGGAAGTGTTTGATTTTGGAAGCTGTTTTAAGTTTCCAGATTGAGTTTTTCAGCAGGATGGAACCTGGAGGAGGATTAATGTGCTGTTGTTCCGGTTGATGAGTCGTGAGCCAATAGCCTGATTTCACTGTGTAGACTTCATCTTTTGTGTAATGCCATCCCAAGAAATCCTCAGCCGGTCTAGAACTTAGTCGTAATGATAAGATTATTTCTGCATCCACATCGACAATCAAATCTCGAATTCTTTGTTCATCCCATCTATTATTTGCAGTGATTAGGGAGTTAACTAAACAATGTTCTGGCTGTTGTTGGCGAGCTCTCGGTGGTCTTGGAATATGGACTGGCAACCATGGATCAATCCAAGTACTAACATTGGAACCATTTCCAATAACAAAGATCATTCCAGACTTTAGTAGATCTCGTCCTAACAAGAGAGACTTCCATGCATATGAACTATGTTTCGCTACTTTCGCTGTTAAGATATTGCTATCCTTGAAGTATCGTCCTTTGATAATCCTTGCCATTAGGCTATTTGGGAAGCGTAATAGTCTCCAAACTTGTTTAGCCAGTAAGGCGTTGTTGAAATTCTCAATATCCCGGAAACCCATTCCTCCTTCTTTCTTTGGTAGACTCAATCTGTTCCAAGCAAACCAATGCATACCCTTCTTTTCATCACCTGATCCCCACCAAAACCGCGCCAGGCAACTATTAATATTTTCACATACCGTTTTTGGTAACTTGAAAATATTCATAGCATAAATTGGCATGGCTGTTGCAACAGATTTGAGTAACACCTCTTTCCCTCCTGGTGATAGAAATTGTTTGTGCCATCCTTGTGTTTTTTCTTTGACCTTGTCAGTGATATAGCTGAACATTTCTGTTTTCTTGCTACTAAACTGTTCTGGAAGGCCTAAATACTTTCCCCCTCCTCCATCATTGTGTATTCCTAAAAGGTTTCTCATCTGAGTTTTCACTCTATCCTGAACTCTGCTCCCAAAAGTAATAGCAGATTTCCTCAAGTTAACCGATTGACCTGAGGCAGACTCATACAGGGAGAGAATCCTTTTGATGGTCCTTCCATCATTATCCAGTTGATCCATTTGCTATGAAATCCCATTCTCTTCATTGTCTCCTCTAAGAAGTTCCACTCCAGGCGATCATAGGCTTTTGTAATGTCTGTCTTAAGGGCCATATATGATTTGGATTGTCTTTTACGAACCTTGAGAGCATGAAACATTTCATGAGCAATAATTGCATTATCTGTAATCATTCTGCCGGGTATAAAGGCTGCTTGATTTTCTGCAATGATTCCAGACAGATGCCTCTTCAATCGGTTAACCAAGATCTTGGAGATAATCTTGTAACTGACATTACATAAAGCTATTGGTCTGAAGTCAACCATCGAAGAGGGGTTAGTGATTTTGGGGATCAAACAGAGATTGGTATGGTTGTGCCGTTGATCAAGGAAGCTGTGGTCAAAAAATGATCTTATCTCTTCAACCATTTCAGTACCAATATCTGACCAGAACTTGTGATAAAAGGCTCCTGAAAAGCCATCTGGCCCAGGTGTTTTGTGCGGACCTATAGAAAAAACAGCCTCCTGTATCTCATCAGTAAATAATGGTTTTGTAAGATCATGATTCATTTCATCTGTAATCCTTTTCTGAAATCCACTGAAGACTTCATTGATATCAGCTTGGTTTGTACTCTGAGAGGTGAATAGAGAGGTGAAATAATTTTCAGCTACCTTGGCCACATTGTCATCTCCTCGGTGAACTTGATCATTCTCGTCTAATATGGAGAGCAATCTGTTTTTTATTCTCCTTGTCTTTGTTACTGAGTGATAAAACTTTGTGTTCCGATCACCTTCAGATAACCAAACATTCCGACTTTTTCTCTTCCAATATATCTCTTCTTCTAAGTACGCTCGATTCAGCTCAGCTTTAAGGTGCTTTCGATGAGTTGCATTAGCAGAACCAGAAGAGATAGCCTTGTCAAGTTGATAGCAAGCCAAGGTGATTCTATCTCTGGCAGTGACATAGTTCTTCTGTTTCCATCGGGAGATATATTTGCGGCAGTTAACTAATCGGTTGAATATGTTTGGAGAAGATTGTTGTTGTTTTTCCCACCCTTGGAGGACTGCCTCACGAAAGCCTTCTTTTTGTATCATTCTATCATCAATTATAAATCGAGCACGTCTTTGTTCTGGTATCTCTTCAATGTAAGTGATGAGGGATCTATGATCTGATTCACCAAATTCTAGAAAATGTGTTTCAGCAGCTGAAAACCGTAAATGCCACTCAGAGTTTCCCATTGTGCGATCTAGACAGCATAAAACGAAATGATCTCCTCTTTGGCCCGCCCACGAGAATCTATTACCGATTGTTTTCAGGTCTGTAAGAGCACAACTGCGAGTCATACGTCTGAAATCATGGAAAGTGTATTCTGGTCGAACTCGACCTCCTTGTTTTTCTTCATTTCCGAGTATTTCGTTAAAATCTCCCATAAGCAACCAAGGATCTTTTCTATTAATAGATATTCTTTCCAATCTCTCCCATAGATCATTACGAAAACTAGGATCTGGATGACCATATATGAAAGATAAATAAAATCCAAATCCATTCATTTTAACGAAACAATATACAAGGTTTTGAGATTGGAAATAAATTGATAGATCAACAGATTGCTTCCAATACATTACTAAACCACCACTTAGCCCTATTGCAGGAACAACTACAGAATTAGGAAAACCCATTTCACGTCCTAAGTTCTTCAGATAATCAGCTTGTTGCTTGGTCTCGGAAAGGCAGATTATGTCCAGGAGATACTTCCGATTTATCTCTTTAACTCGTCGAACTGTCGAGTCTTTGCCCATACCTCGACAGTTCCAACAAGCTGCTCTCATGGAGGAAGTGGTGGTTCAGGGCCCACCGCGCCTCTTACGGTCAAGTTAGCAGTGGATGATTCTCCAACACTGGAATTGCCAGCTTCTCTTACATGTGCCTTCCGGGATTCCAGGTCTTCCAAACTGTTGAACTTTCTCTTACGGGCTTGGTTCATCATAGAAACTTCTGGTTCTGAAATAAGTTGATCCACACTCGGATCTGCAACAGCAAAAGCATCGAAATTTGTATCAATGCCTTCATTCTCATGTGTTGATATGTCTTCCACTTGATTTGTTTCCATGATGTTGTTCGGAATCTCTTCACCCTCCATCATGCGGTCTTCTTCATCTTCTGATTCCCTTATGCCTTCCTGCAAAATGTTTTCTTCTTCGTCAGGGTCCTCATTTGGTTCATAGCCATTTGGAACTTGGTGCTCATCCCGATCCTGCTGGTCTTCCCCCATATCGTTTTCATCTAGCTCTCTGATTTGGACTCCCTGATGTCTTCTCAGTGGTTCTTCATGTCCGTCATCATCATCATCATTGTCATCATCGGAGATATCCAGAACACCTCCATTGTTAATCAAACAATTACCCGAATCGTGAGTTATCATCCCACAAACCTCACAAAAGCCCCTCAGTCTTTCATATCGGAATCGGAGGAGAGTATTCACTCCCTGGGAAAATTGAAAGTGGCGCTGAAATCTCAGGGGACGAGTGATATCCCAATTCACACAGACTCGAGCGTACTCTCTTCTTGCAACTGCTTCACGGTTGTAATCAACATCCCAAAGGATCTTCCAATGTGTGCGATTACATCTTGAGTCATGAATTGGAATGGAATACCACGAATTTGGATCCAAAAGGGGATAAAATCCAAACTCGCAATGTCTATAAGAGGCGCCCAACGTTGCAAGACAAGCATTCGATCAGCAAATGCCCAGCGACCCTTCCTTAGGACATTTTCCATCGTTTCTTCAGAGGGGAAAATGAATTGAAATCGATTACCTTCGATAATTCTGCCAAATATCAATCCTTCGAGGCTCCAGATTCTCGGCATGTTTGCAATTATCGAACGCAGATTTTGACGACGAGGAATGGTTGCATGTCCCCAGATGACAAATCTGTTATCATACGCTGCTTGGTGGAGAACATCAGCGGGTAGGGCAAATGGTTCATCTTCTACACCCAAGTCGAGATCTTGGATCGCTCTCCTTAAGTTATCAGCCATTTTTTGTAGTAACAGATAGAAACGGAAAGGAAAATGGATGTTTGTCGGAAGTTGTAGTAGAAGTTGTGTTGAAATCCATTCTCAAATCCTTGATTTATACTCTGTAGACACCACCAAAATAGATGGGAAATGCGCCTCACTTGAGATCGTGTAATCAAAAGTGGATAAAACCGTCGCCTGACAAAGAAGTGGGGAGATAGTTCCTATCTTGTCGACGGGAATCAAAGTAGCCACCACCGGAATGGTTGAAAGAAGTCGGAAAAGAAACCGTAAGAAAATCTCTTGAAAAGTCGCCATTCTCTTTGTTAAAAGAAACATTTTTTTATGTCATTGTCCTTTTAATTAAGTGATTTCATTATTGAATTTTTTTTTTGTTGGAATTGTTATTATTAATAGATAAATAGAAAATTTTCAAAAATAGATAAAAATTTCTTTTTGCCGAAAAAACATAAACGGTTATAAATAGAATTGGAAAGATATATGTGTTGAAAATGAAAATTTAAATGAAATAAGCTGTTACAAACAAAAATGTGTAAACCAAAAATTTATTTTTAAAAAGCACATAATTTGAAAATTAATATTCATGACTAAAAGAAGTTAAATAAAACCAACAAGATAGAATGAAAAGACATTTGTGTGAGAAGATGCAACTTTCAACAAGCAGTTATAAATAAAAATATATCAACAAAAAGTTATAATGAACAAACACAACAATAGAGTCAATTATTGGTTTTTTTTAGTTGAAATTGTTATTATTAATAGATATATATATGGGAAATCTAAAAAATAAATAAAAATTTCTTCTTGCCGAAAAAACATAAGCGGTTATAAATAGAATTGGAAAGATACATGTGTTAAAATGCAAATTTCAGTGAAATAAGCGGTTATAACCAGATATAATTATAAACAAAAATGTGTAAACAAAAAAATTAGTTTAAAAAGCACACATTTTAAAATCAATATTCATGACTAAAAGAAGTTATATAACCAGATAAATAGAATGAAAAGACATTTGTGTGTGTGAAAAGATGCAACTTTTAACAAAATAAGCAGTTATAAATAGAAATGTATCAACCAAAAAGTTATAATAAAAAGACACAACCGTAGTATCAATTATTGGAGTTTTTTGTTTATTTTCTTCTGAATTAGAATTGTTACTATTAATAGATATATGGGAATTTACAAAAATAAATAATAATTTCTCCTTACCGAAAAACATAAGAACTTCTCTTTGACAAAAAAACAAATTTTTTTTTCAAATTAATGTATTGAAAATTTTCAATGAAATAGTTCTCATAATTTTTAATAAAATAACATATTAGTGTGAAAAAATGTATTTAAATTTATTTCCTATAAAAGTACAAATGAAGAGTTGCTTTTAAAATATTTACGTTCGTGACTGTTGGTGGTTAATAAAAAAGGAAGACTCTTTGCTTTAACTCATAATCCCTTATTCATATCAAAACCCATTTCTCATCAAGGTAGAGAATCCTTTGATCTTCCCTTCAAGGTCTCAAAATTCTTTATCTCTCTATCTTTAAATCCTTTTTTTTGGTTTGTATGTTCTCAGAGATATGCAGAACTTAGAGTACAGACGAGGAACAATCCATTTTGCTGAGCTTGAAACAGGAGGAAAAAGAGTCGAATGTCCAACATGTCACGCTCCATTCAAACCTCATCTCGGTATATAACTATATATAATTCTGTTTCTTTTTCTCTTTCGTTATAATAATATTTTTATTTTTATTTACAGGGAATTTGATTGCGGCTAGGTTTCAATGTGAAAGCTGCAAATCTAACATAACTTTTAGAAGCACAAATGGAAGAACAGTGATATGTCCTTGTTGTCGTTTCTCGCGTCCTGCGCCAATTCTTAACACTCTTGTCTGTGATGGATGTGCTGCGACAGTCATATATCGAAAAGATGATCCAACTGTGAAATGTTTTCAATGCAAACACATCACAATTTCACCTGTAAAGTTTCTGTTTTTCTCTAGCGTTTGTAAGTTGAAAAATTGTTTGCAATTTCTTCAAAATTATAAGGATGTTTAACTTTTATTTGGTTTAGGAAGCGAATTATCAAATTTCTCAAGTGAACCCGGTTGTTCCTCCTCAAGTGAACCGGGTTGTTCCTCCTCAAGTGAACCGGGTTATTCCTCCTCCTCAAGTGAACCGGATTGTTCCTCCTCAAGTGAACCGGGTTGTTCCTCCTTCTCAAGTGAACCGGGTTATTCCTCCTCCTCAAGTGAACCGAATTGTTCCTCCTCAAGTTAACCGGATGAATCGTACAGCAACTGCAGAAACTGAATCAACTGCGACTTCTTCTGCTGTGAGTAATGTTGTCTATTTCACTTACAATGTACAAAGATCTTGATTTATAATAATAACGCTTTTACCATTTTTTGCAGCCAAAGCATGAGAGCTTACACACCAATCTTGATGAATACCCTGATTCTGTTGCTCAACTTGTAATCACCCAGCTTTTACTTTATTTTATGGAAATTTCGATATAACAGATTAGATTATGTAACTTATGTTATATATTTAATCTGTTACATCAAAAGATTGCATTTTTTTTAATACATTGTGTTTTTTGGTGGTTGTTTTGTGCGTGTCAGATAAGGAATGTTGCTCTTGGAAATGGAACAATCAAGAGAGAAGTAGAAGAAGACAAGACAGAAGCAAAAAGCAAGAAGATTCGTCTCTGATTGATTAAAAAGTACTCTAGTACTACACATTTGATCTTCTCTTTTTCTTTTTCTCTGCAAATTTGCTTCTGCTTTGTTTTTCCTCATCGTTTCTTTCCCTGTCTATTTATTACTGCAGTATTTTACTGATTTCTGTTGCCAAACACACAAACTTATGATTTTATCTAATATTGATTACCATTTTTTTACATTTTTGGTACTTTTCTGATCTATGTCAAAGTAATGGGTTAGAAAAATAAAAAATATTAAATTACATGGGTGAAAGTGAGAGACTTCGCATGTTCGAAAAAAAAGGGTGGGAGTTCGCCTAAAACGACGGCGTTTTAGTTTAAAAACAAAAGAACCGGTCAAACTCTTTACTTTTCCGACGCGGTGAGAAGAAACAAAACCCAAAGACGACGACGACGAAGATGACGATAGAAGGAAAATGGCATAGAATCGTAAATAAACAGAAACTTTGAGGGTAATCTAGTAAATACAAATCAAGATTAAATCGTACGGTACCGTGTGGGGTTTGTGATCATCTCGCTGATCCGTTAAAACTGTGAGAGCGTTTTCTTTGGCGGGTGTTCTCCAGTTTCCTCGTTTTCCCCAGAAACTACTTCAAATCTTTTTCTTGTCTTTCTCTGTCTGATTCTCTCTAATCATTCCTTTTTTTATTGATTTTTTTCCTTTTCTAATTCAATTGTAGTATCTAACCAGTTTCGATTTTATCACTACCCTTTATTTTATAAATTAAGAAATTCGATAGATAAAGAAGATACGTGAAATAAAAAGAGAAAATCGCAACAATCTCAGCCGTTCATTTGAGGTGGTAAACTCATCTCTTGTCGACCTTTCCTTTTTTTTTTTTGTAACTAGGTTAATTAAAAAATAAAATATTATTTTGTTTTATCGTATCGATTCCTTTACCTGGTTAAGTTCGGTTTGTTATTTTGTTTTTTTCTGTGTTCCTTCTTATTCGTTACTAGGTCCAATTAAATCCTTTTCTTTAATTTTCCCAGATTTGGGTGTATTTCTGTTTTTAACTGCGAATTCAATTTCTAAGCATTAATTGGGGAAAAAAGGAAAAAACTTTGAAGCTTTCTCGTTTTTATATCATAAGAGGTATACAAAAAATCTGCAAATAAAATTTGTAGTTTCTATTGGAATTCTCAAAACTCGTGTTGTTTTGGTTGATTGGTTTCAAGGTTGATTTTGATCTTCTATTGTTGTGTTGATCCCCTGAATTCAATTAGGGTTAGGGCTCTTAACTTCTCTGAATTGTTATCGTTTTAGCCTCCGGGTTTTTTTTTTTTTAATAATAAACATCGTTTTCTTATCTTTTGCGTTTTTTTTTTTTGTTTTTTTTTCTCAGTTTCGTTGGCTCTCATCGAGGAAACTTAGCTTCCAGAATTTGCTTTGAGGAGTGATTTCAATCCATATGGAACATCTCAGTGTTCCTCCATCAGAATCTGAGATCAAAGAGGTTAGCTCTCGATGTTAATTCGTATCTTAATGATAAATTGAATCGATTAATCACGGTTAATTAACGTTATTTTTTTGTTTTATTGTTCATTACTCAAGAACATTAGCTGTGTCTATGATTTGTATAGGTTAGCTTTATTTTCGGATCTCGTTCGTTTGCTTGAATTGGCAATTACCTAATCATAGATCATAGATCCCTTTGTCATTTTTGTTCTGTCTTTGATTCATTGATGTTGAATTCTATATCTGTTTTGTACTTATGTTCATCATTCTTGTGTTTGCTTGATCTTGTGATACAGTTTCTAACTGTTAATTTTAATAATTGGACATTATCAGACACAAATCATCAACTGTTTTACATAATATTACATGAACTGATAATTTTTTTTTTTTGTTTTCCAGGATATGTCACTGAAGAATCATCCTCCAGACAAGGATAAGGACAAGGACACGAACATGGAACCACCTAATAGTCCACGTCATCGGAAGGTAAGAAAGGACTCTTATGTACAAATGTAATCTGATGCAAAAATCATAAAAACAACTTTGATCTTACACAATGTTTTGTATATGTCAAGGTTCTTGCTAGATGGTTACCAGCTGAAGCGCAGAGGCCAATAGTTGATGAAGCTCCGGTCTTCTCCCCATCATTAGAGGTACTAATTGTTTCCCTTGAAATCAGTTTTCTTGTGTGTATTTTGAGATCTTTATGAGTTTTGTCTTACGTTGGTTTTGTTGTCATCAGGAGTTTGAAGATACACTTGCTTACATAGAAAAGATACGGCCACTAGCAGAGCCATATGGTATCTGCCGAATCATCCCACCACCGACATGGACTCCTCCTTGTCGGCTCAAGGAGAAGAGTATATGGGAGCACACAAAGTTTCCCACACGGATTCAGAACGTGGACCTGCTTCAGAACCGTGAGCCCATGAAGAAGAAACCCAAGAGTAGGAAACGGAAACGGAGAAGAAACTCGAGGATGGGTTCATCTAAGAGACGATCCGGCTCTTCTTCTCCCTCTGAGCCTGCTTCATCTCCCGAGGCGGAAGAGAAGTTCGGGTTTAACTCTGGCTCTGACTTCACTCTCGACGAGTTTGAGAAGTATGCTCTGCGTTTTAAAGACTCGTACTTTGAGAAGAAAGACGACAATGGTGGAGATGCAAAATGGACACCGTCCGTGGAGGAAATAGAAGGCGAGTATTGGCGGATAGTGGAGCAACCAACAGATGAAGTTGAGGTATAGAAACAGACCACTTCTATCACCAAACAAAACACAGGCATTTTAGAGAGATAAACTAAAGCCAGTTTTTCTTTGTTTGTAGGTATACTATGGAGCTGACTTGGAGAATGGGGTACTTGGAAGCGGGTTTTACAAAAAACCGGAAATGTTAACCGGTAGCGATATGGATCAGTACGTAGTTTCTGGCTGGAACTTGAATAACTTGCCTCGTCTCCCTGGCTCAGTACTCTCTTTTGAGGACTGTGATATCTCCGGAGTTTTAGTCCCATGGCTCTATGTGGGAATGTGTTTTTCATCATTTTGTTGGGTAAGTACAATTTCACACTCTAGTAAATCATGAGTTTCATTCCCTGATGAGTGTTGAATGGTTGATCATGTTTTTGTTTATGGCCTGAATAGCACGTGGAGGACCATCATCTATATTCACTAAACTATCATCACTTTGGGGAGCCAAAAGTATGGTATGGTGTTCCCGGAAGCAATGCAACCGCTCTCGAGAAGGCGATGAGAAAACATCTTCCTGATTTGTTTGAAGAACAGCCTGATCTACTTCATGGCCTGGTTAGGACTAAAACATCTACTTCATTTTGTCGGTTTTTTTTCATGTTTAGTCTTCACTGTGTTTAGAGACTTACTTTTTAAATGGTTTCAGGTTACTCAGTTTTCTCCTTCAATTCTAAAAGATGAGGGAGTCCAGGTTTATCGTGTGGTTCAGAATTCAGGGGAGTATGTACTTACGTTCCCGAGGGCGTATCATGCTGGATTCAACTGCGGTTTCAACTGTGCAGAAGCGGTTAATGTAGCTCCGGTTGATTGGTTGGCTCATGGACAGAACGCTGTGGAGCTATACAGTAAAGAGACAAGGAAGACTTCTCTGTCTCACGACAAACTTCTCCTCGGAGCAGCTTATGAAGCTGTTAAGTCACTTTGGGAACTCTCAGATTCTGTGGGAAATGAAAACGCCACAAACCTGAGATGGAAGAGTTTCTGTGGGAAGAACGGAACACTTACCAACGCGGTCCAGGTAATGAAAAAAAAACACTAAATTCTTTAGTCATGATACTGAAAATGGTTTTTTTTCTACTTTACAAATGCTTAAACGGTTCATGTTTATAGGCACGGTTACGTATGGAAGAGGGAAGAATTGCAGATCTTGGAATGGAATCTTCGAGTTTAGTGAAGATGGAGAAGGACTTTGATCTAAACTGTGAAAGGGAATGCTTCTCATGTTATTATGATTTGCATCTCTCGGCTTCTGGCTGCAAGTGCTCCTCCGAAGAATACGCGTGCCTTAAACACTCGGAAGATCTCTGTTCATGTGAAGAGAAGGATCGATTTGTCCTTGTGCGTTACACCATGGATGAGTTAAGCTCGTTGGTCAGAGCATTGGAAGGGGAATCAGATGATCTGAAGATATGGGCTTCCAAGGTCTTAGGCATTGTTGATGATGAGGCAAAGAATGTTATTAGCGAGGAGAAAAAGCTAAAGGAAGGTTCGTTTGATCTGAACATCGACCTAGAGTTGGATTCTCACGAGGAGCTTAAAGAAGAAGCCAGCACCAGTGGCGAGTTAACCCCTTCAGAGAAGTTTGGTGTATCGGTCGAGCCTATAAACCTTGGTATCTTGATTTTTGGAAAGCTTTGGTGCAATAAGCATGCTATATTCCCAAAAGGTACAACCTCTGAATAACCCCTTTTATTCAGAAGTTTGCTTAAAAGGTTGTTGTTGACGTTTTTTATCTTCCGGTTTTTACAACTTAACAGGATTCATGAGTCGTGTCAAATTCTACAACGTGCTTGATCCAACAAGAACGAGCAATTACATCTCCGAGGTTTTGGATGCAGGACTCATGGGCCCATTGTTCAAGGTAAAGCTTTTTTTCTCCTAGTATCATTCCATTGGATAAAAAGTTGACCTTCAAAAGCAACAGCACCTGACTTTTTCTTTTCTTTGTTGTTCAGGTCACTCTAGAAGAATCTCCAGAGGAGAGCTTCTGCAATGTCTCGGCTCAACAATGCTGGGAGATGGTGCTGCAGAGAGTTAAAGATACGTCTACAAATCTTGGTCTTGCTACTTCTTCGCGGTTTGAGAGTATCAACGGGCTTCAAATGTTTGGTTTTCTCTCGCCATCTATAGTTCAGGTAAAAGGCTTAATCCAAATCCTCCTTCTTTCATTCATTCATTTAAAACCTGTACAATGATCTTTACTCTTTACACAACTTAATCCCTCTCTACAGGCCATCGAAGCACTTGACCCGAACCATAGACTCGTTGAGTACTGGAACCACAAGAACCAAACTTCATCATCCGAGTCAAAAGATCACTTCATATCATCAAACTGCTCCGTGAGTTTAACCAAAGGAAAACTTTTCGGAGTAGATTTGATGTAACAAGCTCAAGAGCAAGCAGCCAACAACTCAAGAGCAACAAGACTGTACCAACTCCGAGACAAAGACAGTGACTACCTTTTAGATAGATAGAGAAGCGACTTCTTTTTTCTGATATTTTTTTGGGAGCATTTATTCAAAATCTTTTGTTCTTTTTTTTCCTCCGCAATTTTCAAATAACCTAACCTTAGTGTTAGAAGTGTAAAAACTAGGAAAGTTCAATTCTTTCGCTAATGCGATCTCTTAATAATAACAAAATTCTTCTTTTCAAATCCAGAAAACTGCTTATATTCCTTGTATTAGACTTTATATACAGAGTTACACAGTATCATGAAAAAAGAAACAAAACTGGAATGTCGAAAATCTTGAAAGAAGAAAACTTTAGTATTCGAATTCGAGATTCGCATCTTTGAAAGAACAAAAGTTGAACTATTTAAGAGAATTATGTACAGAAGAATCTTGGAAGGAAAAAAAAAAAGAAAACTTCAAGGACTAAAAGAGTTAATACTTTCCCGCCGTTTGTTGAATCTTGACGGTTACACGCCGGAATGTAGAATCAGATCAAAGCTAGAGCCAGAGGAAGCAAGAACGAGCTTGTTGTGAATTGTGAAATGGAAACAGAAGCAGAGGTTTCATTCGTATTGGATTCAGATTCGGGACGGGGACGGCGACGACGACGAGTCCTTGGACGGAGACTATCAGCTAAAGTAGGATCACCATTTCCGACATCGCCGTAACGAGAGAAATCAAGCGACGAAGCAACACCGTGAATCGCAATCGAGGAAGAGAGGAAAAGATCTGGCTCGGAGACGAGAACGCCGTCGATAGTGAAATCGGAAACAGAGTTATTGGTGACGACGATTGTGTTTCCGGGGAGAAGAGTCGGGAGGCGAGAGAGAGGTTTCAAGAGGCGGAGATCGGAGAACGCGAGACGTTGAGGAACGATGTGGTAAGCGACGGAGAGACGACCGGAGTTAGTAGATCCGCCGTTAGAGGAGGAGGAGGAGGAGGAGGAGACGTCGGCGGCGTCGAAGTCGCTGGGGATGAAGATGGTGGCGGAGAGAGGGATTCCGAATTGGTCGTCGACGGCGGAGAGGAAATCGGCGGCCCAGTCGCGGAAATCGCCGGCTCCGATCATCGCTTCGATGATTCTGTCTGCGTATTGGCGATCTTGCGGCGTTAGTGACGGAGGAGAAGCGGCGGAAGTTAGAACTGAAACGGTGGCGAGGAGGAGAAGGAGAAGGAGATGGCTTGAGGTGGCCATCGGAGAATCAAATCGGCGGCGAAGTTGGTTGTTACAGAGAGAGATCGAGAATCAATCTTGGAGTCTTTTGAAGTTCGTTAGGATTTAACTGAATAACTCTCTCTCTCTCTCTCTCTGCTTAAATCATAATAACTGTGGAGGAAGGATGAGTCGTACCGGTTTGGTTAGCGATAATTGGACAAACCGGGATTTTTTATTTTTAGAAATTTTTTTCAGTAACCGAGATTTTGGAGTTTTTTTTTGTTTGGTTCGATTTTATTTCTTCGGTTCAGATCAATCACGGATGGTTTACGACTTTGATTTACTGTCCTGGTATAATTTAGGACGCAAGCTTATTATCAGATGGAAGCAAGAGACTACAACTTTTTTTAGCAGTAAATTGAGAAAAGATTCCAATAAGTATTTGTAGAGTGATACTAGTATCAAATGAGTCTTGAAAATGAACTTAAAGGTGCCTTTTGTGTGTTTATCAAACTCTGAACCACTTCTCAGTTACCACATCGTGAAGCATGTTGTGATTGCTATACCAAATGTTAGTTTTTCCAATCAATTTAGCAATGGGCAAAAACAGAGTCAATAGAAGAAAGAAAGATTCAGAAATATTGAGCAATGATTCCACATCCAATATAGAGAAAAATGAATGATTAGTTGTTGTTCTTATAAATGCCATTGCTTGGTACCTTCTTGATGATGTCTCGCCGGTAATCTCCACAAGTAGATCAAGAGAAATCTGATCAATTTCCTTGCGTTTCATGTCTTCTCCGATTAGAAAACCACATATTCTTCTACTTGTTTTTGTAATTTTTGTATATTTATGTATAATATGTTAGATATTATAATTCGAGATTAGGGGAAACCACAACATTTGATTCTGCATGTCTACATGAAACTCTACTTGCCCTATTGTCATTTTTCACCGGTAATTGATTAAAGGCTTTTCGTGGTCAAAGCCCAAATAAATTTTATTCATTATTTTGTTACACGAGATTTCTTACAATGATATTATTATCTCCGATTAGACATGATCATGCCGACATAATTTAATATACGTTATAATAGATACTTTTATTTAGCCCTTCTGGTTGTAGACATGATCACGGCCACGTTGGCTTGTAGAAGGGGAAAGTAGGAAACCTGAAACCAGGGGCAGGCACAATGTACGATGGACGTGGGATTCTTTGGAATGGTGCAGGGGCAAACGGTAACGGTGGAATAGTTGACGGCACCGGAGGATCAGTTCCGCCGAAGGGCAAGCAGTTATCGTTGTCTACGGTTGTGCTGGTGACTCCATAGACCGCCGGATTCTTATCATTCAAACGGCGTGATGCGGTGGTTTCCGGCGTGAGACACAAGATCAAGATTAGGGTTAGTGCGAAAGTGGTGAACTTAAAGTAGGTTGAAGAAGCCATTATATGATCAGTTCATGTGTTGTAGAATTAGGAGGTAATTAGTTTATATATATAGGACGTATGGCACTTATAAGAATTATCAATATCTATGTGAAAAAGAAAAAGAATGCAATTATTTAATGTGTACGTTTTACATACCATGCATCATGCTCCATTGAAATGGTTGTTTATTTGTTGAACGTCTAGATGTATTCCTTTTCAAGTGTAACTAATTTTGTTCTGTCTTTTTAAATATAGGCGTTTATACCTTATTTGAGAGATATCGTAAATACTACAATCTCAAAATGTTTCTTTTCTTCTAGGATGGATCCGATTCGAAGAGTCATTTCTTCTATGATTATCACAACGTTATTCATCTGGCAAACGTGGCATAGCTAGTACTACTGAATGTTACTGAAATATATTTGATAAAAACGTTAATCTTCTTTGGAAAATTATTTTATGTATATAACTAGCTAGTAGTCTAGTACCACTGGCTATCATATGTTTCTGTACGTAACGCAACATCAAATGAACCAAAAATGGGGCACAAGCATATGCATGTTTGCTGCTCCATTTTGACAATAACAAAGATAAATAAAATTCATAATGAATAGAAAGGGTAATTATCAGAATAGTCGAAACTGTTATATCAAATTTGAAATATAAATATAGATATATAATAGATACGTAACGTATCTAATAAACTAATTTTCTTTTCTTTAATATATTTTTTTCTTTTTCTAATAGGATCGTGAACATTATGGCGATGCGCTTGTAGCTCAAAGCTCCGTCGTTTTCCTGACTATAGACCGCTTGAGCTCATTGATCTTAATATTGTCGCGGTTTTGGCCGGTGAGCTCCTTATGTTCCGGGTCGAATGTAGGCTATATCGGAGTCTTGATACTGGCTAGCTCCTGTCTTGTCTTTGAGCTGAACCAGTTTAGGTAGCAGTCGTTGTACGTGACATTAAGTGTATACAAATTGGGCCAACTACAATACATGTGGATGCATGTTGGCTGTTGCATTTGATAATAGAAAATGTATGTATAAAATACATAATGAATAAAAACTAATGTGAAAAGTGAACATTATATTGATTTTTGAATTAAAAATAGAAATACACACTTATGACTTATATAAGAAACTTACGTAGAAACATATTAGTCGAAAGAAAAAAAAACTTACGTAAAAACTAGAGATGTCAAACGAGCCAACCCGCATCCAATTAGCCCGACCGGATACGGGTTTAATTTTTTTCCGGGTTTGGCAGGCTGTCCATCATAAGCTGCGGTCCCAAATTGATGTGTCCAAGTCCGATCCATCTATATTTTACGGTTTTGCGGGTTGGCCCGCGGGTTCATACTTTCTTTTTCATCTTAAAGTTCTTATGACATTTAGACTTATAGAACCAGAAAATCTGCAAGAGAAGGATAAAGTTTTGCTCGTAACTGAATCACAATATGCATCAGAAACAAAACTAAAGAAGATTCTTGTCTAAGTAAATTCGATGAACAAACAAATGAATTCGATAAACCTCGTATACAAAACTCTTAGCCCTAGGATGCCATAAGATTTGAAAAATCAATTTAACGGTAAGAATAGACACTTAGTTTTGAAAAACAAATAAATGAATTACAAATAATGATACACATCAAAACTGGTAATTTAAGCTAGATAACCATCAAGTTACAAGCAACAAGACATTCACATACAAAATCAAAAAAAAAAAAATAGATGAACAAAGCTTATTTGTTAGTACAGCGTACAAACAAATGTGATTCTCAAGCAAAACTATTTATTGTCAATTCAAGATTTAAGCGATTCTAAATTACCTTTGCATCGCTGCAGATAAAATAAAATCCACGTCCGTGATATAGTCGATGAGCAAAACCAACAAAAACAGCAAACTTATGACATTAAACTGAAATTAAAACCACAAAAAAAAAATATTAGTTTTGTAGCTGGGAAGACAATGACCAGATTTTCTCCTAAATTCAAAAATCCAATCACAGAATCTGAATCGAATCGAATATAAAACACATACCAGTTTGATGATTCCTTGATTTCATTGAAATGAAGCTATCACAAAGTCCAATAGCTGAATTTTGTGACTCCACTAGGCTTCGATTCACTCCATGAAACTACTACTTCGAAATCCACCAATCAAAGATGACAAAATACTTCACTTTTCGAGTTTTACAAGAAAACATCAAATTCTGCGGGTTGGCCCGCAAACCCGTGGATCCGCTCTAACCTGACCCGCAAAAGCCCAATTTCCATGCGGGTTTGGACCGCGAAACCCGCTTTTTATTTGGACAAATTTTATGGAGCCTAATCCCGCATTGCTGCGGTTCTACTTAGGCCGAACCCGGGGGTCAGAGCCCAATTTGACACCTCTAGTAGAAACATTGTCATAAACATGCAAGAGTTTTAGCTATTTAGCCATTAGACAAGTTTCTACGAACAAAAAAAAAAAATCCAAACCTACTTTTAACTAGCAGTGTTTCTTTTTTAATAAAAAATGATGCTCCAAAAGCTTGCGATTCCCTAATTTGAAAAGATAGCAGCCGAAGACAACGAGCTAATGAGAGGAACCTAGAGGTCTAGGATTTTTGAAAAAAAAAACTCTTTGATCAGTCTCCCATAGATGGTTTCTTGGTTCCTTGAGATATAAGTAATTGGGATTTGATGGCTTGAGAATCTATGACCGATAGACGTCTGACTCTTTTTATGGAAATCTCTGGAATCTGCTTTACAAAAACGTGAGCATGCTACTGACTGAATCGATGGAGCCTTTACAAAAACTAAGTAGGTTATCTACAAAGTATAATTGGGAGCCTTAACCATGGTGGTATTCAGAATCTCTAATATCAACTAATATACTTAGGACCAGAGGTCGATATTCGATTTGAAAAGTATTCTAAAGTAATCTAAGGGGTCACAGGATTGAGTGACAGCTGGGACGGATAATATATTAAATGTTGGCTCGAGTTTAAAGAGATGTACAGGCTTCGACCCAGAATCTCTTTATTATTAAAAAAAACTAATATACTTAGGATGAAACTTATTATCAGGTGGGTTGCAACTTTTCTTAGCAGAGACTCCAATAAGTATTTGTAGACATTTTAATATCAACTACATCCTGAGAATGAGGACTTCAATATTATATAAAATATTCTTATATATACTATGAACAGTTTAATACATAAATGAAAAACAAACAATTTTTTTTGCATGCTCTTTAAACAGAATCAAATCATTAAAGAAAAAAAACATCACAAAAATCTTTTTTTTGCACAAAAATTATGAAAAAAAAAACATCATAAAAAACATCATGAACATCTTAATGAAGTAGTTCTTGGTAATCACCAAACATTGCTTGTGCTTATGCTGCATCATTAACTCCATTATTCACATCATTCAAATTTGCTTCAATCTGCTAGAGTTAAATCATCTTCTGGCTTTAAATCAGGTGGCTCAGGAATCTTCAGAATTGATACTATACTCATATTGGTGTCATCTTGTGCAAACTCTTGCTTGGTTTTTAAAAACCAGCTTCTGCCTATACCTTATAATAACACCACCCTCCAAAATTGCAATTTTTATTTCTTAAACCATTTTCCATTGCCATTGCCGTTTTCTACTGTACGTTTCCAACTGTTGGTTGGTCCCTTGACTCTTCTGGTTACAAACTCAAGCTATCCCACCAGTGTTTAATCTCTTATTACCTTGATTTTCAGGATATTTACCAAGCTAATAGGCAACCTCTCAACAAGTACAACATTTTTCAAGTAGAAACGTCTCCCAGCTGTCCCATATTTCTCATTCTGTAGACTCTAGAGTAAATTTAGTGCAAATTTCATGGTTTCTAAAAAAATCAGAAAAGAAAGTGGACTTCTTCTTATTTCTTTTAATGACAGATCCTATGAAGAAAAACACTGTCATCTTCAAAAGATCTTCATTTTCCTCTTTCTCTTCCACTGAGATTAGGTTTTCATGCATGTGTGAGATATCCATCAAAACCATTTCTATTATAAACTCCGACTGTTTGTTCTTCACTTTCTATAGAGAAAATATATTCTCTTGGCCTGAAGTAGGGCTCCACGTGTAGTTTTGAGGGAGCTTAGCAGGACTGTTTTGATACAAGTCTATTTGGGTGACGAGACAGTTGGGAATGCAGATATTGTTGACATATGGTTGTAAAAGCAGTCTTATAATCTCCTCATCACTAGGAGCAAATCTCACGCATGGAGGTAGAGGCATATATCTTGATGGTCAATAAGCCAGAAGTGTTGACTCAGAACAAAGCCAGAGCCGATGAAAGCAAGAACGACCCTGATGAAAAAAGTGCAAAGTTTCTCACAGAACTATAAAAATTATGTGGAATCTTGAAGGTCAAGACAGAAAAGTTGCCCGAGTGTAGAGTCAGAACAATACCAAAGGCAAAGCAAGAACAAGGCTGTTGAGGAATGTAGGATGGAGACAAAGCAGAGGTTTAATTGCAGTCAGATCCAAGATGAAGACGAAGATGAGGGTACTTTCTGGCCGTGAGTGGAATCTTGAAATTCAATTCGCGGGAATGTAGAGTGGGAACAATACTAGAGGCAATGGAAGCAAGAACGAGCCTGTTGAGGAATGTACGATGGAGACAAAGCAGAGGTTTTATTGCAGTTGGATCCAAGACGAAGACGAAGATGAGGACGGATACTATCGGTTAATTCAAAATTGCCGATACAAGGAATCTTGCAAGTTCGTTAGGAGGCAACTGAATTTTTAACTCAGGAGTGTGGAGGAAGCAAGAGTCTCGTATATCATCGGTTTGGTAAAAGATAAACTGGAGATACCAGGAGTTTTAAGAATTAAAGTTTAAAGCCTCCTTCGAAAACCGAGTTTTTTTTCGAGTCGTTTGGTTCGATGTTATTTGGCTTCGTTTCAGATCAATAACGGATATACGACTTTTCTTTTCTTTTCTTGAGCTGTTTACACATTATAACCCACCCTATACCGCATATATATATATATATATATATATATATATTTTAACATCTTTTTTATTTTGGTGGAATATTTAATAGAATCACCGTATTAGATTCTCATTGAGTTGTGTTAATTAGCTTGCTAACTGATATAGTAAGAGAGACCTAAAACTTTGACGAAATTTTTTAAAACTACATAAACTAAAGTTTAGGTATGTATTATATAAATTCAATACACAAGGTATGTGAATCATAATAGAATTTAGGTATGTTAAAGCATCTCCAATGATAGTCTCTCATAGAGGCTTTTATGATTTAAAAAATAAAAAAAAATAAAAAAAGGATGAGAGAGAATGAGAACTCAACATCCATAATCTCTATTTTGAGAACCTCTAATACAAAATTTGAGAGACTCTTGTGTTGTCACCATTTTATTGGTGGAATTTATTTTTATAATTTAAAATTTAACTAATTAATTAAATTACATAAAAATAACAATATTATATTAGATAAGATATATTGTTAAAAGCTTCTTACCATTGGGATGGTCTTAGTGATACCCTTCAGGGATTTTAAATTTGGAAATTGTTAAAAACTTAAAACTTTTAACTACGAAGGTAGTAAATCCGAGAACCAAGAGGGTATCTAAACCGAATAAAACCAAATAGATTTAGTATGGCAATTATTTCTAGTGAACCGAAACCGAATTCATATCCGGTTGAACACCTCATTGCGATACATAATATTTAAAGGATTTAGGAGTTGTGTCAAGCTCTACAAGCTGCTTGATCCGAAAAGAAATGAGCAATCAGAACTCATTTTCTGTGGTTCTTTTCCTGAAGTTAAATCTTGAAAAGCCTGTCTAATGAGCTTCATGTTACTGTGGGTGCATCTCCATGTTGAGGTAGCTTCTTACATGTCTCGGGACACCAGTGCTGAGAAATAGTGTTGAGAGTTAAAAGCTAAGAACTAAAAGATTCATCCTTTTATCTGGCGTCAAAATGATCATCACATTCTTTTGTTTCGGGTAAACTATGATCCAATTTACTTCTTCAAACCCTATTAATGATCGTTACTCTGCACACAACTTATCCTCACCACATGCCATTGAATCTCTTGAGTCTTTGAGCCAAACCATAAATTCATTGAATATTGTACGTCTCAGTCAGTGAGTCGGAGATAGTAACAGAGAGTTAAGAGATTGGAAATGAGATGGTGAGAGAGAGTTCTTGGACCAGTGTTTGTTTACTAGCCATAGGTATCCAAACAAAATGGTGAAACTGTCTTCTACTCCAAGTAACCCTCAAGGGTTCCCATTAACATGACATTCATAAATTTTAGTTCTCAAACCTTAAACTTGAGGGTCAACATCTATTCGACCAAAAAATAAAAATAAAAATGCAATTTCCTTTTTGTTAACATGTAAAATGCACTGTCAGAAAAAAACATATAAAATGCAATTTATATGTAGCAAGTAATAATTCAAATTAACTTACTTGGGATTCATGATTTTGCTTACAAGTTTTCTGCTTGGAAACACTTTGACTTCGTCTTCTGCGGACTCGCCATGGTAATATCCCTCAATCAAATACGCCAACACCATTTCTACAAATTAAACGCAATTGGCTTGATCTAATTTTGGTGAATTCTGTGAAAACGCGATGGCAAGAATAGTGGTTAAGGAAAGTACGTTTGTGTTCTGAACTAAAGTAGATTTTTTTTTTCTTCTACCCAACATTACATGTGGCTAATCAGAAAAATGGTTTGGAAACCATTTTCGACCGACTCGGTATGATTGATTTGGGAAAATTAAATCCTCTTGCTCGAATTCCTTTTGCAAGACTATACGCTTGAACATTTAGACTTTTAGGGATGTGAGTTAAAATGAATTCCGATAAGCTTTCTTAAAAGATACAGAAGGATTCTAACTCTGTCATAAATGACAGTCAATCTTCTGGAGATTCATACATGCTCACAAGATCCAAACAATCGGTCTGGAAATGAACCGAAATAATCTGTTTATCTCTCAAACATGACATAGCCTACAGAAGGTTGTCCATCTCGACATGAAGGATCGAGAGGCTTATGTGGCATCTCTGATGTCCGAAAATCTCATTTCCCTACTATCCTCCAAAATCCACCGAGACCACTAACCAGTCCGTGATTGATCCAAGAAGCATCAATTCGGCATATCGGAAAACGCTGGTCTTCAGGTAGAGATATCGAAGGTGGAGGAGGGACCATCGTTCCACTTTCTGTGACATCACCGTCTTTAGGTTGGTTTGCGATTCTTCAATTTTTTGCTTCCAACTTTACATGAAGCAAAGTATCTTCTAAAGAAAAAAAAATTTTGTTGAAGATTTTTACGTTCATTGCTTTCTAAATAAATCATAGGTTCCAATAGATTCAAATATTCTAGATTCTTGATGTGAGATTCTTTTCTATGAACATTCATGTAGGAAAGGTTGCGAGATCAGACAAAAATTGACTATAGTGTATTTGTAATTTTGAACCTACTCAAAATTGTATGCTGTAATGTTGATTGGGTTCTTTGGCTCAGTGTTCAACGGCATGTTCAATCTTTGTTTATCTGAGTTTATTTTTTTTAATCTTCCGCGAAAACATCAGATAAAAATACTTTATCTAATTAATAAAGATCCTAAACACAAGCAAAAGTTTCATCCATATATACTTGGGGGCCTGGGTTTAGGTATAAATATCTATAGGTGCCATCGCACGTCGTCAACGGTATGAATTTGATGAATAATCAATAGTTTTGCGTAGAAATTCATATCAATCTCCATTCATATATATAATCTTATCATACATTTCTCATCAGGTATGTTGTATGACAATTACAATATACAAATGTCAATGTTCTATTTCTTTCACATCGTTGGATTTTATCTAGTTATAACGTATAAAACTAACACTCTTAATATCGTCAAATTCATTAATATTATATATTCATATCTGCTCATCCGTACAAATTTCTTGTAAGAGTATTCAACTAGATTTTAAAAATGAAATAGTTTATTATACTTAGTGATTACACTCTGATTTAGATTAATTTGAAAGATGAATCGAATGTCATGTCTTTAAAACACTCATAGCTCATATAATTATCTAATTCATATATGGACATAGTTTAATTGACCTTTGTTGGGTGTTCTATGGTACTGATTTTTTATCCCGTTTTTGGGTTTACTAAACTCTCAGTCTTCCAACAACAAAAGTAGCTTGAGTTGATGGATTCCATGTTAATAAAGGTATTCTTTTCTCTCATTTTTTTTTTTAACATTTCACTAATATAAGTATCTTTCAGTGACGAATATATCATGAAATTGAAATGATAGTTTAAGATAATGATTTATGAGGTATAAAAAATCAAGTAGACTACTTAAAGATATTACATCTACAAATCGTTTAGTTTTCAACTTGCATGTATGTGATCGCAATTTGTTCATCAAAGGGCAGACATAATGTTGTTGATAAAAACCTTTTCGTTACCTAAAATTTTCACAGTTTGAATGGATCATTTTTAAGGATTTCTCATATTAAATTAGACAAAATAGCGTTTAAAACTAAGAATGGGATGATATCAAATATAGTTAAAGATTCTGTAAAACTTAAAGTAGAAACAGAGCTGTGCAATTACAGTTTTATTTTATTTGATGGAATTGTTTGTTATGAACCAAACGTAATTCGACACGGTCGTAGTTTTGGTTTCGATCGGAATTCAGGTTTTTAAGCAAAGTTTATATTTTTTATTTTATTACTTTTAAAAAGTTGAAGTTCTAATCGTTTTTTTTATAGAATTCTGTTTGGTTTGATTTTGGTTATATAAAAATAAAACCATATAGTGTGTGTGCGAAAAGGTTCTTGTTCCTTGCCGTTGACTTAATAAGGTGGGATACAGTTAAAGATCTTGGTCAAAACACTCTTCGTTGACATGATGTTTGACTTTGAATACGATAACATATTCTTTGGTGGAAAGTAGGAACACAAAGCAAAAACAAAAACAAAGGTTTTACAAATCCTCAACAAATGAACTCAAACTATAAATTTGACTCTTCATCAAACTCCGACTAGACATCATCTTAATCCACACTAATACACAATGGCTTCACATTCACTTGTGCTTAGATACTTCCTCGTGTTAACTTTTTTCATACTCCTCAACTCCGAAGAAACACTTTCATCACGACTAGTGAGATCCACGGCCAAAGTAGCTCAGATTAGCGCCGATGATTATCCATCTTCGGGTCGTAATTCACCGGTCCACGACCTCGGATTCCCTGACTTTCCATCTTTTCAAGAATCAGTAGCGACGCCACCTCCGCCTCCGCCATATCTGCCTCTCCTTCCACCGTCTCCGCCTGATCTGCCTCTCCTTCCACCGCCTCCTCCGACGTATCCTGATCTTGAAAAGCCTAGGCTTCCTGTTCCAGTTTGGCCTTCTATCCCCGATTTCCCGCCTTTTCCGTTCATAGATCAAGCACCTCCTTCTGAATTTTCTGCTCCGAGATTTGACGAGTCTGATACTTGGCTGCCTTCTACCCCAAGTAACCCTCAAGGGTTTCCATAAACACATGAGGAAACTCATTGAAATCTCAATTCTCAAGAATTGAAACCTGATGGTTAAAATTTATATTTTTAAGTTTTTGTATCAATTATAATAATTGAAAACAAAATCTGATGTAGTATGATTCAAGTAAATAATAAAACCAAGTTACAAATTCTCTAGTTGGAAAATATTTGACTCTATAGTAAGTTTATTAATTCTAATCGTTGGCTTGTACACAATATCAGATTAAAAAAAATCAACATTTATTTGAAAAGGAAATTACAAAAAAAAAAAAAACCAAAGCTCCAAATCATGCTTAATAATTCTACATAGATCGACCATTGAATGGGGCAAAAAAAAGAAGAAGCACATTATAAAAACGTAAAATTTGCTCCATGTTCTTCCGGTGAGATATATAGGTGGCAATTATCATTGTTCCCAATTCCATATCGACGTCTAAATTCTTCATCATCTGCAACTCCTTCTACTTTAACCTCCTTAAATATATTGCTTTCTACATTGAAGTAGAGAATGTTAAAAGGTCGAACGGAACGTGGCAAAAACTTTGGGGCGAGAATAATCTCTCCCATCTTGTTGGTGCCTTGAAAAGACAATATTGAAGTTTCTCCTAAATAATCCCACCAACATCTCCGAAACGAAAAGCTTCTCATCGACCATTCATGTTCCTTGGCATCTCGTAATACCCAAAAATCAAAGTTAAAACTTGTCTCACCACGCGAGCGGACAATATTAACATTAGCCAAGTTTCCTTTGTAGTCTATCAAAGTTGAAGTAGAGTCCCAATGTATGTTGTCCGTTGAAGGTAGGTTGATAAATCTTTGCCTCTCTGATCTAACATCAAAACACACAATCACTCGATCATTTTTCTTATATTGTGTTGGAGTAATAGCGCCATAATACACAAACCCATTGATGCATATTCCCTTTGTTAAAGGGTGATAACTCTTGTTAACGCCTTCAATATGTCTCCACGAAGGTTTCTTGTCACATCCAAGTGTTAAAACTACGTGCTCTTGATCTTCCTCAGAACTTGAAGCAATCTTACACATTGCTTTATATTGATCATTAACCGGATCGTATCCCAAGTATTTATAAGCAGACTTCATATCATTACCCGCTATTTCGGGCAAGGTTATAACTTGTCTTGTGCTAGGGTTACATACCATGAACCGACCTTTATGAGAAAGGCAGATAAAACCATTGACGGAAGCGCACCGTGGGTGGAAATACGCGTCCATGGAAGCCATTGTCGTTTCCAAGTTTGCTACCAAAGAAGAAGATTCATGATCTTGCTCTTGTGAAGAAGTAAAGAAGAACAAACGCTTTTCAGCATTTTTACGGGTTAATTGACCGTTTTTGAAAGAGATTAGAAGCCGTGATGTTGGCGGCGTTGAGCGCATGTAGACCGACGAATTAATGAAATCTTTGCTTCGGATGATGGAACACCACGTCTTCGAAACATATTGAAACTTCAAAAGAGATTTTACGGGCAATCTAGTGAGAATCTCCACTGTTAGATCAAAAGGTATCGGATCTTTGAGACTTGGACCGTTTTTGGAATCGTTATTGTTATGTACTTGCTCCTCGCTTTTCATGGTGGACAAGGAGGTGAGTATAAACTTCCACAGATTTCTATGTACATATGTGGTTTAGGCACCTATATATATATGAAAATTAATATCAAACCGTAGCGGAATAGGAAACTGATTAAAAAAAAAAAGAGGAAACTGATTAAGTCGGTTTGTTGATATTTACGTCAGTCCAACAATACAAGAAGTTCCCGTTTAATGATTTATCACTTAAGTCTTATCCATGGAAAAGTAAACAAAATTTCCATTTTTGTCACAATTAAACAAATGTTCTTAATTTCTTTTTCCCCAACAATATTTCTTAGTGGAGTTATCTTGAATAAACTAATGATCAATAAGAAAAACAGAAATGGAAACATCGAATTCATTAATGATTTATTCGAAATCAGCAAACTAGACGTTATTTATTTGTCCTTTTTTTATAACACCAATCAGTCTTCTATATTCATATGAAAATAGTGGTTATAATACAAGGATTACTCCTAGATAAAATGGAAATATACAATATATGCTTTAGATAATTATGTGTAATATCCTATCAATTTGTTTTAAAACAACACGATTTTGTATGCTCCTATCAAAGTTTTAGGGAGTGCTCTGTTTGGTTAGGCGTAAGCGAATTTACCACTTCCTCTGTTTACCAAGCAAGATGAAATTCGATTGGATAACGATTTTGAATTACAAGTTTATATTGATACACAAAGACACAAGTAACAAAAGTCTTTCCTAAGACAAATCCCAAACCATACACTCTTATTATTGTTTAACTCAAAATTTCACTCAAGTTCTGTAGGAATACTTTGTTCATGTCTGAAGAAATTCTCAGGATCAAACTTAGCTTTAACCTTCACCAACCTCTCGAAATTTCCCTTGAAGTACTTATTCCCCCATTCTCTTGCATCACTCCCTTTACCATTCGTCCCCAAATCAAGATCTCTATAGTTCACATATGCAGATCTCGGGTTTTTCGATACATACTGCTCCATGTAACTATACATTTCCCTCATCCACTCCATATGCTTTGCCTCGCTCGCTTTCCCGTCTTGCCACAAAGTCAGCCATTGGATCTTGAACAATGTGCCACTCCTATGTGGGAAAGGTGTTTCTGTCTCAGGGATTCTCGCCATCATTCCACCGTAAGGGTTCCATATAGTCAATGGTGAATCCTCTTCTAAAAGCTTTTTCCATAGCCCTTCTAATCCTTCTATTGGAATTGGCTCTTCCACATAGTCTGACTTGGCTTTGAAGTAATTCTTGAACAAGGATTTCCCATCGAGTAGAGCTTCCGATGGCGCGGTGCTCGGATAACCAGCAATGTACATCACTGATTTGATCCAGCTTGTCTCTAAACAGTCCTTCTTCGTTAGTCCAAGCTGTGGGAAACTCCTCTGCATCACCTGTCAACAAAAAAAAAAAACAAGGTTGAAAATGTAATAATCAGAAACTTCCTTCCTTAATTCGCTATAAACCAAACTTTCATAAATTACAATATAGACCTTTAATTTTACATGATTTTGATCACATTACCTGCAATAACCGATTCGCGTCTCCGAGAAATTGGCCTTGGTACGAAGTCGAGATAGTTCTCTCTTTGCTCTTTGCCGTTTTGCTCGCCGGCTGAATAATCACGCGGATAAAGAGATCATCGTCGAGCTTGTCGGCGACTTGTTGCCACGTGTGCAAAACCTTAGTCCCGTCTTGCTCCAGCGTCCTCGTGACGGTGAACACCGTAACGATCTCCGGCACGGGAACGAGCTTTATTTTCCAGGCGAGGATAACGCCGAAGCTTCCTCCGCCACCGCCGCGAATCGCCCAGAAAACGTCTTCTCCCATCGCCGCGCGATTCAGGATTTTGCCGTCAGCGTTCACGATTCTGGCGTCGAGGACGTTATCGGCTCCGAGACCGAACTTACGCATCATCGAACCGTAAGCTCCGCCGATTATGTGCCCGCCGATTCCTAGGCTGGTGCATAAACCCGCCGGAAAACCATGGATCTTGCTTTTCTCTTGAATCCTTTAAACCGTGAAAAAATAAACCGATTAAGAACCGTATAAGAACCACATGTTAACATTATTCGGTTTCTTTAATAAATTGGTTTCGGTTTTGAAGTTTTGTTATAAAATCAGTTCCTAAACTCTAGTCCTAACCCAAAGACCACATATTGTTATGAAGATATCCGATATTAAGAACCAAAATGGAATAAACCAGCCCGTTTAACCGAAAATGGGAATATTTCAATGAGCTAATCGAAATTTATATTTGATTAACCGCGTTATCTGTGGTCTGCTTGGTTCTGTGTGACATAGTTTACCAAAAAAAAAGTCGCGAATTTAAAACTTTTAACTTTTAGTGTGAAAACTCACGACAATCGAGAGTTTTCTTCCATGGCTTTAATTTTTGTTTTAAAAAATAATATTTTTATAAAAGAATTCAGCCAATCAGGTATCCCCAAAGAAACCAAATTTTATGCTTTTGTGAATAAATATCGTTATGAAGACGCAATAGATTAAAAGATTATAACATATGATTCTATCATCAAAAAAGAAAAATGGTATAATCCTTGGCGTAAGAAATTAGTTACCTGTAATAAACCTCTCCAATAGAAGCACCCGCGTGAACCCACGCGGTGTTACTTTCCAAATCAACGTTGATGTGTCTAAGCTTCGACAAATCGACGATCACAAACGCCGTTTCCATCTCGGAGACGTAAGAGAGGCCTTCGTAGTCATGACCACCGCTTCTTAACCGCAAATGTAGCCGCAGTTTCTTGGCGCAAAAAACGGCGGCTTGAACGTGCGTCTCGTAAAGCGGCTCGAAAATGAACTCCGGCTTTGGATTCGAGGGCATCAAGTAACGGAGATTCTGAGCAGACGTTTCTAACGCTAGTTTAAAGGAAGATGCGTTTAGGTCGTTAGTGAAGAACGACGAGTCCATCGGGAACGAAGCGTCGGAGTTGTCGACGAGACACATGACGAAGTCTTGTTGGATTGTGGAAGAAGAAAGTGGAATGGAAGAAAGTGCTAGTAATAGTAGCGTTACGAGAAACGCGTTTGCGTTTGGTATTATCGTAAACACCATTTCTTGTTCTTGTTTGCAGCTATGAGACTTTTTAAGTTTGCTTGAGGAGTTTCATATGTATGTGTTGGGTTTTATATAGGGAGAGGGACGTGGTTTTATACGTCAAGTTGATGTAACAATTACGTCATGCTTCTTTGACTCTTGTATAGTGTATAGTGTTAATCAGTTCTTTACAATATCGGAATCATTAGGGCTAATATTTTATTGTTTAGTAGTTTATAGCCTTTTTGGAATTGGTGTTTATCCTTTTAACATTTCCATCATGATTTTTTTAGTCAGATCGTTTTTGCTCAGACATATGCTGATTTTAGAATTCGTTATTGTGATCATATTTATGCATCTAATAGAATTAGAAAAATTATAAGAAATAACAATGATTTTATTTCTATTTTACAGAATGCATATCTGCGTGAATTAAGATATCTGCGTATGAAATTATTAATGTGTATTATAACGTAACATGCCTTTTCCTGCCTTGTGAAGGGTTCACAGAAAATCATAACTAATTTCTATACTCAGATTATTTTTTTTTTATAATTCTTAGCCCAACAATAAGAGCAGGTTGCTAACCGAATCTGAAACATTCATTATTGATATAAGCAGTTCTACAAAAATTCATTTCCACGATGACAAAAATAATAATATCAAACGAAATTTGTTGATGTATAATTTGTTTTTAAGCTAATGTATAGTTTATGGGGAGAGATATGGTGTTTGAAATATGTTGATGTATAATTTGTTATTATGCTAATTGATTATGACCCAAGTTTACGGAGAGTGATATGGTGTTTGAAAGTAGGTCATAATTTGTGGGTTTTAACTTTGTAGGGAAACATGAATTTCTTCATAATTTCAAAGATACTGACACCACCATCTCCAGTAATTGTGGCTCAAAAGTTGAATCCATTTTCTTCAATTTATTCTTGTATCAATATAATATAATATATTGTATCTCTCCTTTTGACCGTCAAAATTATTAGATATCTACTTTATAACAGATTTGATTCATACATCTTAGAGAGATGTACTAAGTAAGTTACATACGCAAATATCATGTCAACCAGGGACTCTTTGATGATACATTACATAATTTACATTGAGCAAGTTTAATATCTTTACTTTTCTCCAACGAGATTTTCAATCAAAGATATACCGTACATATATGATAATTGTTGTTAATGCTGTATGTGGGTTATTTTGAAACCTTTTGTCAATTAAATATTTTTTTGTCATATTTCATTTAAAATACACACAAAATTATAAGTGGAATTTGACTTTTACAGCCGGCAAGTCTCAAGATAAAATCCATATTAATATCTAAATCTGAAAGAAATACAGATTTTTTGTCATCTAATAGTTTTAATATTTTTACAGTGGCCAAATAGAGTTAACACTAGAAGAACTGCAAAATGGAAGGAATACTTACATAATCCATAGAAATAGTTTTATCAGTCGAAATCTGTATGTTATTGGACCACTATCTCTTGGTTTCTCAAAATAGATATTTGTTAGCTAGTATAAAGTTTTACAAATCCTTAGAACTAGATGATACATAAAAATCGTTGTCAATGACGTTGAGATATGTACTTTTACTCTTTTTTTAAACAACCTTTCATTAACAGAAATTTAAAGTCTTACACAACATGAGAACAGAGGTTCCTCAAGGAAGCCTTTGCGAGACTATTAACAAACATATTTTCCCTTTTATGGATATGCGAAAATGAAATGAAAGCAAATAGAGAAGATAGATATTTTAGATCATGGAGGATTCCGTAGATCTCCATGAGCTGCTCGCCAGAATTGATGGCGTGTTCGAGGTCCTTTGAATCCGATTTCAAACTGAGATTTTGGAAGCCAAGTTCCAAAGTGTAATCCAAGGCAGAGCGGATTGCTAAAGCTTCTGTTGAGCTGACAAACTTTTCTGTACAACTTCCTTGAGCAACATCTAAACATATAATTAAGCATCAGACTTATCTATACAACTAGCTATTAGCCCGATTGATGGTGCGGATGTATAATAAAATTTATATAGGAAGATTCTCATAAAAAAATCGTCAACTAGTTTTTAGATATTTCATTATTATACAGAATAAGTTGTCTAGAAAAAAAAACACTAAAACAATTGTTCTATATAATATTGAACTTAGCTTATAATCAAATTTATTGATGCGCTTTGTATTTGACATTAGTGATTGAAGAAAAGTTAGAGAACTAGATTGTTGTGAATTCTATATATTAACAACAAAAGAATTATAATCGACGTTGCATTTGAATGTTTATTTCTAACTACCATTTACAATAAACATATTAAAATACAAGGTAGTTCTCTTTTTTTTTCAGGGTTAAAAGCATCTCCAACCCAAACGGTAAATTTAGTGTAAAATAACAATAAATTTGGTGTTATCTCCAACCATAACACTATATTTCACACTAAAAAAATATTCTCTATTATTATATTATTATATTTAAAATTTCTTTTTTTTTAAAAAGTGTTGATCAATACTATTTAAAAAGATTTATAAGATTTCTTATAATGGTTTATAAGATTATTTATATGGGTTTATAAAATTTCTTATAAAGTTTTATATCAAAACATGTTATATCAAAGTTCTTCTATATAAAACTACTAAAATGTTTAGTACAACATATCCATAAAACCAAAAATCAAAACTAACAAGCAAATATTTAAATTATGTAATCAAAATTATATTTTAACAAAAAAAAATAAAATTAAGACAAATAAATAGAATGATATATTAAAGTTCTTCTTTAAAACTATTAAAATATTTAGTACAACATATACATAAAGCCAAAAGTCAAAATTAACAAGCAAATATTTAAATTATCTAACTAAAATTATATTTTTGAAAAAAATTAAAGTTAACACAAAAAGATAGTGTGGTATATTAAATTTCTTCTATAAAGCCATTAAAACATTTAGTAGAACATATCCATAAAGCCAAAAATCAAAACTAACAAGTAAATATTTGTGTATAATTTGTAAATTTAAAAATAATAAGTGTTGTTTGTAATTAATAATAAAAAGAAAGTATATATTTAAAATATTCTTATTTGAGGGAAAAAATATTATGTTATAATTAAATTTTTGTATCACTAAAATGATTTATACAAAAATATTAATATCATATTTATTTTTAGTTACAGATTTAATCAATGAATAAACAACAAACTAATTATATTATTTAATAAAATAACTGAAAATAATAATATTTTAATATTTACTGTGATGAACAGTGTTACACCAAATATGGTGTGGTACTGTTCATGAAACGGCAAAAACAAAAATATATCATCTCATATACCGTTCGGTTGGAGCGATTTTCATACAAAATTTGGCGTTTTGCCGTCTTGTTGGAGTTGCTCACAACGTTCATGATTCTGTTATATATGTGTTGAAATTTAAGATGTAATATATAAAATGAATATAAATATAAATTTAGTTATATATTTTCCCTGTTATTTTCTTGAAATCCATAAAAAAATGTGTATTTCTAGAAATAGAAAAATGGTTGATGATTTTTTTTGTTAAAGAATGGTTGATGATTTACTATAATATAATCCATTACTGAAACCTCCATACTCAAAGCTTGAATATGTTTGTGAATACGTAGCCACTGTAGAAGTCAACAAATTTGACCTGTAAATAAGCCTCAATTTTTTCAACACCCTTTAAATTTGAGGAGATTCCCCAAAATCCCTTATGTTTACATCCTGTAGATTTCGGTTTTACTTTTGTAGTTTCGAAGGGGGCTACTGACTAAAAGCAACAACTTGGCACTAAAAACATTGTTTAATACTAACTATGCAATGGCAAAAGTGGCGCATATTTACTTCCAAATGCCAGTTTTGTAATTTTTTGACATAATCACACTTATTAATAGAAAAAGAACAAACATGTCTCCAAGAGTCCAAGTAGTATTTTTACCCAACTAGTGAATCCACTTGACCTAAAAAAATCAACTTAAAACTGAAAACGTACGTAACTAGTATATTATGTGGAATTTTGCTTTGGTAAGAATGCCTGTAAGTAGAAAGCATTACCAATGGTTAGAAGAAGTTGAAAAAAATAATAGATTGACTTCGAATTTGATTTAAAAATTAGCTGCTAATATATGACATTTAATAAGGATTTTAATTACAACACTTCAAAGACGAGAGAGAGAGAATGCAAATGCAATCATAACTCGGAGTCTTTGTTAATTATGTCTTATCAACTTTTAAGGTAGCCGATATGACATAATTAAGGGAACTAATTATGGGCATCCACCACCAAGTAGCCTTACGGGCATCCACCATTTTAAGTTTGTGCTCTTCATTAAGTGAAAGAATCAGTAGCTCTGCTTGGGAATAAATATTTCATATTCTTTAATTGGTGTTTTATTTTCGAAGAAACCCCATGTACTGATTGTCAAAAAAAAAAAAGCAACTAATTCTTTTGTGTTGAAAAAAAAAACAACTCTGCCGACAATTCTTCTTCTCAATTGAAGAAAATTTGGGGAAATGATTTGAAAAAAACAAAAGTACAAAATAAGTCAACTAATTTCATTTAAATAGGTTTGAAAATTCTCACTTGTCTCCAATAGCAAAACAAAAACCTAAAATCGTTAAAATTCGTAAGATGGGAAGAATCGATATATTAACCGATCGATAAGAAACTTTTTACCACAAAACAAACTTCTTGTTTTAGATACGTCAAAATCATAGCAAACACACAAATTTAAGATTGATGGTATGGTGTCAAGAACGTACAATCTAAGAGCATCAGCAATGGAGCAACTGATTTTGGGATGCTTAGCTATTAAATATTATTAAATTCAATAAGCATCGATGCTTATGGGTCTCAAATAAGCATCGCTTATTCATTTTAATTACTTTTTTCATTTTTTTTTGGCTAAGCATCGATGCAAAATGGGCTAAGTATCACCGTTGTTGTTGATGCTCTAACTGCTTACAGGATCGACCCACGTAAGTAGATTTACTTTTGGAATTTAGGTGCTATTAAACATTATATATTAGTATGATATTAATTTTGAATTCACTAACTTTCAGTCTTAACTGCCTAGGTATAATTTTTTGGATAGGCTAACACAGATCCCTTTTTGTTGATCTGCTTTTGACGTGCTGTATTTCTGTGGGGTTGATTCGGTTTAATATAATGAAGTTAAGTTAAAAAAAAAAAAAAAAAAAAAAAATTGAATTGATTTTTGTATTTGTTCAATGTGTACATTGAGAGATTGCGCCGGTTAATGCGCATATAGAGAAAGCACTCAAAAGCTCAAAAACAAATCAACTACGTCAGTTTTTTACACCTTCAATATCTTCAATTGATGCGCGTCCAACTTTTGGTGGGTGGTCTTATGCGTGGGTTTATTTAGTATTTATAAATATTTACAGAGCGAGAGACACATTTATGGTCTTATGCGTTGCGTATGCGTATACAGATAAATTTTTGTTGTTCTTTCTGAAAAAGCAACGATATAATAATATATATGTTTTTATTAAATATGTTTAATTTAAAATAAATCCGACTAGTAGTACATTGGCTATTTGAGAAAACAAAACCTATGACCACCCAGTGATTATTTTTTTAAAAAAATAAGCGATAAATTTAATATCAAAATAATTTCTTATTAGACTAGCTCCAACCCTAAAAAAAGCTTAATGATCTAGACATTGTTTTGAAAAACGACTCGGTGAAATAGATATGCATGTGATGATGCAGACTACATGCACCCAGATGGAAAGATCCATTCAAAAATCTCAAATGCTTCATTTCTTCAATTCGGATAAATTATAGTAAATAAACAATGAAGCATATAATGTTTAATATAAGAAATAATATATTTCATATATTATATAGTAAATTTTTCGTATATTATGTTACAAAATCATAATACCTTTATCACAATGAAGTGAAATCATGTCAAAGAACATATGATTTTAAACATAGTTTAAATTTTGATTTAAAATTAATTTTAAGTAACCAGTACTTCATGAATATGTACGGGTCAGTAGAGTCGTTCTTTATATATATATAGTCAGGCACCGAACAACCTTCCATCAAACTCAAGTCCATAAATCTATTATATAATTATCTAGTTTCACCAACCGGCACAGGATCCGCATGCAAATCTTATATTCTTCTTGATGTAACAAGAATACATAACGACTCAAAAAAAAAAAAAATCATATCAGTTTTTCGTATGTGTTAAATTAAATTCTCTGTACGTAAGGGTTTTTAAGTTTGAACTCCAGATTACATATTTTTTTTTTCTTGTATTATACTGTTATTTACAAGAGTCGATAGACATACTAATTACTAAATATGTCATGATCCACTATTAGTCACGTTCTCGTAGATAATGCTTGCCACAAGATACCAGAAGTAATTAGATGTTATAGCACTTTCTGTGTGACATATGTATGGTTGGATCGGGTCAATTCCAATTTAATCTGTCGATTTAAGTACCAGCTGAATATTGCAAAGTCGAATCATATTCAACAAATAAAAAAATCAACATTAGATGTCGACCAATAGAACAAGGGAAACAGGACGTGTATAAACAATTGGTTGGGAATTTCACATGGATTGAACTTTGGATGCTAGTCATATAGTTATTGTTTTTCTTCTGCGATTTCAAAATTCTCTAGTGTTTTAATTGGAAGAAAAAGATATATTATTAACCATTTAATTAACCAAGTTGGCATGATAGTTTAGCCATAAAGGTACAAAATACTAAACTTAACACTCGCACGCTGCACGCCCAAGCAGTAAGCACCCACACAAGTAGTCTATATCTATAATTATCTATAATTTATTACATTCTGCTATAAAATATCTCTTCTGGATAACATTTAACTGTAGTTTCAAGAGAAAAAAAAAATATAATATTAAATTTATAGATGATTTGATATGATCATATAAATCATCATGATCTGAAGAAAGCAATAAATGTACTTTCAATCCCTTTTTATGTTTCTTTATATCCTTAATATCCTTTCCAAAGAGTCTATCTAGTCTTACACTATAGTAAAAAAAAAGACTGCACAATCATTTAAAAATATTTTTTTTTTGTGATTTTATCCTAATTAAAAAGATAACAAATATTTTTTTTTGAATTTCAGTTCAGGAAACCTGCTTAATCTTAAGAACGTGAAACCAATTTTCTTTAATAGTACTTCTCATTACCTTGAAATTTGTAAAACCAATAAGTCATTGGATACATTTTTGTCATGGACCAATTAGAAGTCAAACGTTTACCAAGACTATGGTTAATTCTAAATAACAGTTTAATACTCTCGAGCACATAATTAACTTTTGTTCTGAATGCCGCATCTGTAAATAACGATTTATATAAACATTTATGAAGGGACAATTTCTTAGACAACATGGAGCAGCAAACTACAATATTACTTCCATCTATTTTTACGCTGACAGATGTTTGTAATTGGAATTTTGTGTGATTATTATGACCAGTTACTTTGTTGTCAGTCAATAATTAATATTGATATGAAAATTACATGGTACTACATAAGAATCTAGTATAGATGTCCTAACTATATAGCATAGTAAAGCTTTAAATTGAAATGTTGACCAAGTAGAGACATGAACTTAAAGGCATATATAGCTTAGTTACCATTTCTGTAAACCACCGTCTTCCCAACAACTGATTTTTCTCGTCCATTTTCTATTAAAAATTTTGCTTTATGTGACAAGCTCTCTCTTTTCTGCGACAATCTCTCTCTTTGATGGGAATCACTATTAAAAGAAATAATTTGATAGGATTGTAAATTTTCCATTTCTCAAAATTAAATGAATACAAAAAATCTGATGAACTTCATGAAGAGTTCATGATTGAGGTTGCTCTTAGATGCCACTATATAAAAAATAACAATTAGGAAAATAATATTAGAAATGGATTTTTTTTCTTTTTCAAAGTAGTAAAATGGATTAAATCACCTTTTAGCACAATTTTTTTCCTATGTGGAGCTCCAATTTATCAAGTGAAAGTTTTGGACGATTTTACTCATGCCATTTAACTAGTTGAGTAGTATATGTTGTTTTCTCTGTAGAAATATATGACATTTTAATATACTTTGTGTAATACTGTATATGCCATTTTAACTACTTTTGTTGTAATAAATTGTTGTTAGATCACAGGTCGGGACTGAAATAATCAACAAACCCAAAAGACAAATTTTAAATTCGAACCATCACAAATGGCTCTAAATAGATGGGCCTAAAGTGGCCCATTTTATCAATTTGGACCACATACATTTCACCTCTTAATGACTTAAACACTGATCTTCCACATTTACACACCCCTGCGACGATCCGAGCTCATCTTCTTCAGGCAAATCAGTAAACTAAACAAGTAAAAAGATCACAGATCAAACATTTCAAATCCAGTAAAAAGCGAAAGAGAACGAACTATCTATCGATGCCGAAACGTCCAACAAACCGTGAATTCTCCGAGATTTTTCCGGTTTTCAAGGGAATAAGCCGGAGTGTTCAGCAACAGAAAATAAGAACCAGAATTTCCCGATCGCCACCGCGGTGGTTACTTTTCCGGCGCCGGAATTTTCCTCCTGTTTTTTACCGCCGCGTCTCAACAAGTAAGCATGTCTTCTCTCCTTCTTCTTCTTCAATAGACTTGAAAAATATCAAATCAATGGGATTAGATTTCTCATCGGCAAAATTCGAAAAATTCAACGGAAGATTGCTGAAAAAAATTAATAATCTAAGCACGTCACTGTTCATGTACGAAAAAGGACGGCGAGATATCTTCAACTCTGGTCTTCTCTTTCGATAAACAACAAATTTTTAAAAAATGGCAAAAAGAAAGTGAGAATAGTCGTGTCTCTGACTTCTCTAGAAAAATGATAAGTCAACAAAATAAAAGGAGCCATTGATTCCACGGTGCTTCCTTCTTAGCTTGTGAATGGAGGTATATAATAAAAACTCTTCCTGAGTTTTGACTTTGATCACTTTCAAATCCCGTCTCCTATTTTACCAAGTCCTCCTTCTTGTTCCCACCGTAGTTGCAATTCTTGATTTCTCTCAGGTTTTGATTATTCTGATTACGATTTCAATCCTCAAGAGTTGCGTTTTTTCCCTGAGAGGTTTCGATTACTTGTTGCAGAAGACAGATGGGAGGTGTTTGTTCTCATGGTTTCAAAGATGGTGATAAGAAGTTGAGATCCACCGATGATGATAAGACAAGAGGGATGTCTGGTAAAATCAAGTCCATGAGAAGAAGAAAAACCTCTGATTCGTATTATTCAGACAATTACGAAAGCTCAAGGCGCAAAAGTTCCAAGCCTAATGAGAAATCCTCTAACTTTTCCGGTGAACTCGGGCCGGTGCCTCCATTAAGGACAGAATCTACCAAGGTTCTTTTTTTTGTTCTTTCAAAAGCTTTTTAGAGCTGTTTTTACATGTTTGATCACGTGCAATTTCTCTAAGGACACATGAATCGTTTGTTGATGGATATTTTGGTTTCTGATTTTGTTTTTCGACAGATTATGCAGAGGAACTCGTTTCTAGGACGAGCTGGGGTTATGGGGCTAGAGAAGGCGGTGGAAGTTCTGGACACGCTAGGGAGCAGCATGTCTGGTATGAACCCAGGCAACGGGTTTCACTCGGGTGTTACATCGTCTCGTGGTGGCAAAGTCACTATATTGGCCTTCGAAGTGGCCAACACGATAGCCAAAGGTGCTGCTTTGATGCAATCTCTGTCTGAAGAGAATCTCAAGCTCATGAAGAAGGATATGTTGCGTTCCAAGGGAGTTAAGAAGTTGGTTTCTACGGACACCAAAGAGTTGCAAATTCTTGCTGCTTCTGACAAAAGGTTTGCTTAATTTTTTTAATGTATCCCCAATCGTTTTTTTCTTTGGTTCATTTTTTTGTTCTTAAATCATGAATCTTTCTTTTAGAGAGGAACTTGATCTTTTCTCTGGAGAGGTGGTCAGATTTGGCAATATGTGCAAAGATATACAGTGGCACAATCTTGATCGATATTTTCAAAAGTAAGTGCAAGTCCATGTGCAATGTTTTTTTAGTTACTCGCATGCCAGTGGATTTTCATTGTACACGGGTCTATAACGTTTCAGGCTTGACACAGAGAACTCACAGCATAAACTGCTCAAAGATGAGGCAGAGGCAAGGATGCAAGAGCTCGTCACTCTTGCCCGATTCACTTCTGTACGTTTTGTTTTTCTTCACTTCAAAACTCTTACATGATCTATTTCCATGCTGAAGTTGCAATGAGCTGTCATTTTTTTTCTACGGGGGATTTGAAGCTAACTTGCTTTGGCTTTATCAGGAATTATATCACGAGTTGCAAGCTTTGGATAGGTTTGAACAAGATTACAAGAGAAAGCTCGCAGAAGTAGAGTCTTTAAACCTCCCTCGTAGAGGTTGATCTCAAATCGCTCTTTATTTGATCATCCCTGGCTTATTTTAGGACTCACGATTTCATTTTCTTTTCCTACATGTAGGAGAGAGTATCATCATCTTACAAAATGAACTAAAACAACAGAGGAAACTCGTGAGGAGCTTACAGAAGAAGTCGCTCTGGTCCCGTAATCTAGGAGAGGCAAGTGATTATTGAATTGCTGTGTCTTAGTATGTGGTGTATATATATGTCAGTTACTACAATATTTTTTCTGATGCAGATAATTGAGAAGCTTGTAGATGTGGTTTGCTACGTACGTCAAACGATTGTGGAAGTATTTGGCAACAACGGTAATGATTCTTTGTACTTCTGATCCCTCTGATTATTACCCTATTTTTGGAAAACCAAATCTCAACTATCATGGTCTTAATCAACGATAGGTCTAAAAGACAATGGAGGGAAGCAGGGAAGAGAACGATTAGGTGAAGCTGGTCTTTCCTTACACTATGCTAATCTAATCCAACAAATCGATAGTATTGTAAGCTTCCAGATTCTCACCACTCTTATTCTGATATATATATTCTCTGGTTGAAACTGATCTCCTTGAAATTTCTAGGCTTCTCGACCTTCATCACTTCCTCCTAATGTAAGGGACACGCTTTACAATGCATTACCTGATACCGTCAAGACATCTCTTCGGCCTCGGCTACAAACTCTTGATCATGAGGAAGAGGTTTGTCCAAACAATGCTCTGTTTCTCTATTATGCCGGCATGCATTGTTTGGTTCTGCTTCTTTTGTTGCCTAACTTGTGTTTTTCTGCAGCTTTCAATATCTGAGATCAAAGCTGAAATGGAGAATTCGCTTCAATGGCTTGTCCCATTCGCCACAAACACCACCAAGTAAGCTTTTCCTTCACCACCATTATTTGTTCAACATGTTCCTCCTTGTGCGTTTATTTCATATCTTTTTATCGATTTCCGAAGGGCACATCAAGGCTTCGGATGGGTGGGCGAGTGGGCGAATTCAAGGTAAGTCTCTCTCCCTCTCTAACAACTGGAATGTTGAATCTTGAGTCTTGAATCTGATCTAAAACTCCGAATTGGAATTGTGGAAAGTAGGATAGAGTTTGGCAAGGGAAAAGGCGAGAGCAACGGGAATCCAACACGACTTCAGACACTTCATCACGCAGATAAACCGAAAGTTGACTCATATGTACTTGAGCTCGTTGTATGGCTTCATCGACTAATGAAGTCAACAAAGAAACGAGTTCACGGCGTTAAGTCTCCAGAAACCAATCATGGCTCTCAACCCAACAACATCTCCAAGACGCAACTAGCTCTCTCTCCTGACTTCACCTATAAAAACCAACTCTCTCTTGAAGACAGGTTGTTGTTGGACAGTGTCCAAAGCATAAGATTTGGTCCTAATCTAAGCAAGAGTCAAGAGTTCATCGGCTTGAAGAAGAACAAGAAAGGAATCAAGATCTGGGCATTGAGCAGAAGTACAGGAAATTCTCCAAAAGTTGATCTTTCTGGTGAGAATTCTTCTAGTGATTTGGATGTTCTTGATGGTTTGGATTTCGCTTTCCGACAGGCTTAGCTCGCGGCGGTTTGAGAACCGGTTTTTTGATCCGTTCTTCTGTATTTATATAGATTCTATCATTTTTTGTATATAACACAGCATAAGCATATAACAGTTATATAATAGTTGGAATAAAATAAAGACACTATTGGTTGGTTCAGTTGGATTTGTGTTTCTGGTCAACTGCTTTTCTTTTTCTCCATCAACTCCTCAGACAACCCCAGTTAATGAAGCTAACAACTCCAGTTTTGTCTATCTATAAGATCTAGTGTTTAGTAAATCGGAAGATGCACTAGAAAATCTCAAAAAATGGACATGAAATTGGCCGAAATCCAAAAGAGGATGCTCACAATCATTCTTCTATGCCTTCTGGTTTCATTTTCTTCAGAGGCTGCTCCACAAACCCAATTGGCCACACCATTAGAACCAACAGGAGAAGTCATCAACTCACCAACAAAGCCACAAGGTCTTCCGATTGAGAGCCAGAACCAACCAATTCTTGGTCAGCCATCTACTTCTTCTTCTTCTTTTGTAAACCAGCCTATAACCGGATTTAATCAGCCATTAACCGGATTAAATCAGCCATCATCAACTGGACTCAGCCAACCGATTCTTGATCAACCATCTTCCTCTTCTTCTTCTGTAAACCAACCTTTAACCGGTCTAAACCAACCATTAACCGGGTTTAGTCAACCATCATCAACTGGATTCAACCAACCAATTTCTTCTGCTTCTTCTTCTAATTCTGGTCTCAATCAGCCATTTGGGAATCGACTCAACCAGAACGGTCTCTCGGGAAACGGTGTTCCATTTCTTAATGGAAATTCGAAGCTAGAGGTCTCCATTACAAAGATTGTCTTTATCTGGATTGCTCTTCTCCTAGCATTGCACGGTACAGAGAGGAACTGAACCGAAACTTATACATCATATGGAGCTTTTGAATAGTTTGGTTTACAACTTTTCATTATATTTGTTTTATAACTCGTTTTTTTCTGTCTTGAATTCTATAGTTTAAGAGTGTGTGATGTGTATAATTAATTACTGAAATCTTTTTCTTTTTGTAATTTGATAAGTGTTCCGGTTTTATGTCCAGGTGTGGTTAAGATTTAATTTGGTTTTCGGTTATCCGGTATATGGAATTATGGAGTATATGAAACAAAGTGAAACGAACATTTAATACAGTTTTAACTTCAAGTCAGAAATTTTATCACAACTTAGTTTTGAAACTTTAATTTAAGACAAGTGGTTTTTCTTCAGTGTTGTACTTGTATCAAGAAAAAATGCACCCTTTCTTTTCTACATGTTACAGTAATATGCTCACTCATTTAAAACTCGTACATAGATGTTAACCATTCCTTACAAACTATTCTCTATCTTAAATCGGTTCTCAAATAAATAAATAAAAACAAAATATGTATTATCAAATCTAGAGAAGGAGAAGATTTAACCCAAAACATTATCGGTTTAGAGACTAACGGTCAACGTTTCTAATGTTTAGCATAATGACGTTTTCATGCTAAATGTAGCATCAACTCAAAGAACACACAATGTTGCTCGAGTTGGCAGTTGCTGCTGCTACGGGCTGCGTTTTTGGCACTTGTGTTGATTCAGCATGCTAAACCGGTTCGAAAGGTGGGTGTGTCCGATTTTTAAGTCAATGCTACATATAGTTTAAAAAAATAATTTATCTTGGACAATCAATGCTGCAGACGCACTTTACATGCGACTATGTCCCTTTCACGTGCATTCTCACGTGCCCAGGTACTTGAAGGAAAAAAAACCCTAAAACCCCAACCTGCTCGGTTAGAAAACCCAAGTTTATTGGGTTTAAATTTGGCAATTGACCGGTTTATATGGTTAAATCGATGCTCAACCGAAAAGCTTCCAGCAGTTTTTTCATTTTTTCTTTTTGGGGTCAACGCCTCTGTCTTTGAGTATAGACTATAGAGATGGTTTTGTGTCATAGCACTCAGAACAAAATGAGTTCTTGGATATTCAAGTTGTTGCTTACGCAACTTTTTCTTGTGTTGATTCAGCATGCTGATTCAAGCTCCATCATCAGATATCTCCCTGGTTTTGAAGGCCCTCTTCCTTTTGAGCTTGAAACCGGGTTCTGTTCCGCTTCATTCATCTCCAAATTCAATTAGCATTGTAATGAGCCTGTGTTCTGAGTTTTGGAGTTAAACTCATTTCAGGTACATTGGTGTTGGTGAAGCTGAGGAAGATCAAATGTTCTACTACTTCATCAAATCTGAGAGGAACCCAAAAGAAGACCCTCTTCTTGTCTGGTTAACTGGAGGACCTGGCTGCTCTTCTTTCTCTGGCCTTGTTTATGAGAATGGTAAGTAAATCTTCATTTTTACTCATTCTTATTTGTGTTTGCAGATTTCTTAGTGACTTGTTTGAATTGATAAAAAAAAATCAGGTCCTCTTGCTTTCAAGGTTGAGCCTTACAATGGAAGTATCCCCTCTTTGGTGTCTACTACATATTCATGGACTAAGGTAACTTTTGGGATGTAATATCCTGTTTTTTTTTTTTTTTTTTGTTTATCAATTGTCATATGATGTAAACACACTGTTTTATTCAGAATGAAATCTTTCTTCATCTTCAAGATTTAAGATCATTGCTTCCTTCTTCATCTTCAAGTTTTAAGATCATTGCTTCTTTTTTTCAGGTGGCGAATATAATCTACTTGGACCAGCCTGTTGGGACTGGCTTCTCCTACTCAAGAAATCCACTTGCTGATATACCAAGTGACACAGGATCAGCTAAGCGGGTCCATGAGTTTGTTCGTAAGGTAAAAGGAAAATTCAAACTTGTGGAGATTTTAATTTGTTATTGTTTTTCATTCTTTTTATAAAGACAGCTTTTGTTGGTGACTGTTGTCCAGTGGCTAGACAAGCATCCTGAGTATTTCTCCAATCCTTTCTATGTCACCGGAAACTCTTATTCCGGTAAGGTAATTCCGTCCATTGTTCAAGAAATCTCAAATGGTAAGTTTTTCTTTTATCACTCCAATCCTATGCAAGCCTTTTTCCTATGAATACTGTTTCTTGATTACTTATTATATGCAAGCCTTTTTCATTGACTATTGTTTCTTGATTACTTATTTTACCTATATATCACAGGAAATTATATATGCTGCAAACCTCAAATAAATCTCCAGGTTTATCATTATTTGCTTGCTTCTTACATCATTTCCATATACCTTTTCAAGCATTAAGAACTGATCAGGACACTGTTTTATTTTCGAAAAAAACAGGGTTATGTGCTCGGAAACCCGTTAACAGACTATGATCTTGATTTTAACAGTCGCATTCAATTTGCTCATGGAATGGCACTCATCTCTGATGAACTTAATGAGGTACCAATTACAAAATCTAGGATTACTTTTGTCTCTTACAATATCACCACAATGAAGTGGTTAATTAACGACCATTTTTGAAACTCTTATTTTGTAGTCGATGAAAAGAAGCTGTAAAGGAAAACTTTTTAATGTGGATCCTCTTAACACAGAGTGCTTGAGACTCGTTGAAGATTTCAAGAAGGTATGCACATTCTGGAATTTACTTGGCTTATTCAATGGTAAAGAATCACTAACTTAGAATTGTGTCGTTAAATTACAGTGTGTTTCAAGAATATATGAAGAACTTATCCTAGAATCAAATTGTGACTCTACATCTCCTAATTGCTATGTAAGATTCTTGGTGTCTTTGGATCAAATAAAGGCTAGCCACTTGACAAACCTCTAGAGAAGAATATTGACAAGGTTTCTTTTCACAGACGTATCGCTATTTGCTATCTGAATACTGGGCTAATAACGAGAGTGTACGCAGAGCACTTAAAGTGGTGAAGGTATATGACATGAAAAGTATATTAATATCATTGATCTTTGGTTAAAAAAACTGATGATCAAAAATTTTTATTGCAGGGGACTAAAGGGAAATGGGAACGATGTGATTATAATGTGCGTTGCAATAAAGACATAATAAGCAGCATACCATACCATATGAATATTAGCATCAAAGGCTATCGATCTCTCATCCTCAGGTATACACAAACTTAACAGCTTTTTCAAAAGCTTACTTTCATTAGTTATTTGTAAACTTTTCTCTGGCTTGGTGTTTTTTGGTGAACAGTGGTGATCACGATATGACAATTCCTTTCGTTTCAACGCAAGACTGGATAAGGTCATTAAATTATTCCATTATTGAGAAATGGAGGCCATGGATGATAAATAATCAAGTCGCTGGGTATATACACCACTTGTTTCTTTTTTGGTTTTTTTAATTTGTTTACTATAAGCTGATCAACAATATTGTTTTTTTTTTTCTTTGCAGATACACCAAGACTTATGCTAATAGGATGACATTTGCCACTGTTAAAGTAAAAATCTTTGATCCCACATTTTTATTGGCATAAATATTGCAAAGCTTTTTTAGAAGAAAAAACAGGTTTCTTGATTGGTATTGTTTGGTTTATTTAGGGAGGCGGACACACGTTAGAGTATAAACCAGAGGAGAGCTCAATCATGTTCAAGAGGTGGATAAGTGGCCAACCTCTTTAAACTCAGAAACCTTAATCTTTAATCATCTGATTAATGTTGACGCCAAAAGTGTTTGTTTTGTTTGCTGATGATTCATAGAGCGACACATTTTCAAATTATTAATTAATGTTTTTGTTTTACCTCTGTTTTGGACCATTTATTTAGTAAGATTGTTGACTATTTGGTTAACATAATTAACGTTCGGCAAAACGTGTAATATGACAAAGTATGTGCCATGATAAATATCGCTCCAGCTAAATCTATTAAATAATAATTCCAAGTTCCATGAAGAAACACTAGAGAGAAGTTACAACGGTGACATTGTCGATCTTCTCTTGGGAGGTAAAGTTGGTATACTCTGCTCATTCCTAAAGAAATTATCCGGATCAACCGCGGTTTTCACTCGAACCAACCGATCGAAATTCTCGCCAAAATACTTCCTACCATAGATTTCTCCTTTTCGATAACTATCGGTTCCATGATCATTAACCCCGATATCGATATCTCTATAGTTCAAATACGAGCTTCTCGGGTTTTTCGACACAAACGGGGTCATGATTCTGTAGGTCGTTCTTACATTACCAATGTAAAGCCTTTCCGCTTCCGGTCCAGCATCGGTCCACGTCACGGAATGTTGGATTTTGTATAGTTTGTGCCTATGCGGAAACGCCGTTTCGTTCGTTGCGGTCGCGTTTAGATTCCCTCCATACGGATTTAAAACCAAACCGGTTCTGTTTAATGTCGCCAGAATCTTAAACAACCGGTTTAGTTCTGGTTTGGTCATCTCCTTCTCGACGTAATCCGATTTCCTCTTGAGAAACTTGGCCGAATCCGGTTCTCTCTCGAGTAGAATCTCCGGTTTGACTTTGTCAACGTCCACGTGGTTCATCCACCACAAGAGTGATTGGATCCACGTCATCTCTTTACAGTCCTCTTTCCTCAATCCCAATTCCGGAAACTCCTTGGCCAGCATTGAAACGACGTCGTTTGCATTTCCCAGGAACAAAGCTCTCAGTTTAGCGTTCACCGTCTGCGTCTTGTTCCGCGTCACAGAGGATATCAACACTCTCATGAACAGACCCGGGTCGGTTCTTGGAGCCACGAATTGCCATTTATGGACCATGTCGAGGGCATTTTGGTCTACAGATTTATCGACTCTAAAAACGGTTACGGTTTTTGGAACTTCCACGAGTTTCACTTTGAAACCCAAAACGACGCCGAAGCTTCCTCCGCCTCCGCCACGAATTGCCCAGAAGAGATCCTCTCCCATCGTTTTCCGATTAAGAATTCGGCCGTTTGCGTCGACGATCGTGGCGTCGACGACGTGATCAATCGTGAGCCCGAATTTTCGTATCATGTGTCCGTATCCTCCGCCGCTGACGTGTCCTCCGACGCCGACGGTGGGACAGAGTCCGGCGGGAAAAGCGTGTACCTCGCTCTTCTCCCAGATCCGGTAAAAAAGCTCGCCGAGCGTCGCGCCGGTTTGTACCCAGGCGGATCCTCCGTCGTCGTTCAAATCGACGGTGATGTTTCGGAAATTGGAGAGATCCAGGACGAGGAACGTTACGGCGGAGACGTAAGAGAGGCCGTCGTAGTCGTGGCCGCCGCTCCGGATCTTGAGCTGGAGATTCAGCTTTTTGGCGCAGATCACGGCGGCTTGAACGTGGGAATCGACACGTGGCACGATGATGACCGATGGTTTCGGCGTTGAGGAGGTGTTGAAACGCGCGTTTCTGATGTATGCGCGTAGGACAGTGGTGAAGGAAACGCTAGAACGGGACAAAACGACGCCGGAGAGCTCCTTATGGGAAATACTCGTCTCGTTTGTGAAACATCGGGCAAAATCTTCGTAGACATTCGCGGAATCTGCAGAACCAAATGATGAGTGCGATGCAGCAAAGAAGAGAAGAAGAAGAATTAAATACATTTGATTCTTTGTTATTTTATTTTTTTTCTCATATGAGTTTTCGTTAGAGATTTGGATTAATAGAAGAATTTTCTTTGGCTCTCTGCGAAAGTGCGATTACTTTAAATTCTCGGTCAAAAAATGGTAACTAGAACATTAATGGAGCCAAAATGTAGGGGAATTAGAGAGGGTATTATAGTCAATGAAGTTGTCCAAATCCTGAAAATTAGCATTTCTCGCAAATAAACACATAGGAAAGTTGAATAGAGATGTTATGAAGAGAAGAATGGTAGCATATCAAGAAAGAAATATAAAATCAAGAATAAACTGTCCAAATCAAATCATATCCAATTATGTTAACAAAAACCAAAGTGTGCATAAAATACGGAAATCATGATAATATCTAAATATGTAAACAAAAAAACCAAAAGTATGCATGAAATACACAAAAGATATGTGTGTGTTAATAAGAATTATGAACTTTCCATTCAAAATCAGTTCAATTGATACTAAATGAAACAATCCATAAATTTTATATTATATGACACAACTATCTCATTAGCAAGTCTTCAAATAAATTAACTATCTCACTAGCAATGGAAGACAACAAAACACACTTGTATTTATCTTCAAACCAAAGATCTTAATACATTTCAAGGATTTATAGAATCAAATCTGAATACATATTCATTGCTTTATTGACCGAAAAAATTAATACATGTCAGTGATGTCACAATTCACAACACTCGTGTGTTCTTTATGATCTTCGTACCGGAATACTTTGTTCGTTCCTCCAAAAGTTTATCTCATCATAAGTGGATTTAATATCCACTAACCTCTCGAAATTGTCTTTGTAATATTTAACCCCATAGATTTTACCTTCCTCGTAAGTGGAATTAACACTTGAGCCTATGTCAAGATCACGGTAATTTAAAAACGCCTCCCTCGGATTACTAGACACATACGGGCTCATGAATTCATACATCTCTCTCCCACGTGCCAAATGATCTTTCTCCACGTTATCTCCAGCTTCAGACCAATCTATAACATACTCAATGTTGAACAAATTGCCTGCTCTGTGTGGGAAAGGCGTCCTCGAACTCGGGATCTCACTCATTCTTCCACCGTACGGATTCCAATTCATTTCAACTTTCTCAACCTCTACCAATTTCTTGAGTATTAAACCAAGACCGGTTCTCGAAATCGGACGCTTCACATAATCTGATTTCCGTTTCATGAACAACTTGTTCTCTACCGTCGAGTTCAACAGCACGGAAGTCGGTGTGCCAATTGGATAACCGGCCCAGAACAAGACCGAATCGATCCATCTCATCTCAGTACAATCGGTTTTCTTCAGCTTTAATTCCGGGAAATCCCGGTTCATCACGTTCAAAGTCTTATCAGACCGGCCTAAATACATCCCAATAAAAGAAGCTAAAACCGTTTTTTCACCACGCTTTGTACCGTTGACCAGAGTCAACGTCACCCTCACGAACAGATTCCGATCTGTACTATGAGCAAAACTCTGCCACTTCACTAGAAGATCGACGGCTCCTTCTCCGACGGTTTTTCCGATGCTAAAGACCGTAACTTTCTCCGGCACCGTAACCAACCGGATTTTGTATCCGAGCACAAGTCCGAAACTCGCCGCCCCACCTCCTCGAATCGCCCAGAACCGATCTTCTCCCATCGAAACCCTATCGGCGTACGTATTCCTGTTCGAATCGACAATCGCAGATCCGACAACGTTGTCCACGGACAATCCGTACTTTCTCATCATCGTTCCGTACCCTCCGCCGCTAAAATGTCCACCAACGCCCAATGTCGTACACAAACCCGCCGGAAACCCGAGGACATTGCTCTTCTCGGCGATTCGATAATAAAGCTCTCCGATCGTAGCGCCGGAATCGACCCAAGCCGTTTTCTCGGTGAGATTGACGTCAACGTGTCTGAGACTGAACATGTCGAGGACGAAGAACGGGACGGTGGAGGTGTATGAGAGTCCTTCGAAGTCGTGGCCTCCGCTTCGGATCCTGACCTGGATGTTGAGCTCGCCGGCGCATGCTAACGCCGTTCCGATGTGGCCCTGCGTGGTGGCGGTGACGATGGCGAGGGGTTTTTGGGTTGTGGGTTTGTCGAAACGGAGGTTGGGTATGCGACGGCGGAGGACGGCGGTGAAAGAGGAGTTTGTTGGGATGTAGGTGACGGCGGATGTGAAAGTCTGCGGGTTCGATCCCTCTCGTACGATACACCGGAGGAAAGTCGCCGGATCGGGAATGGGTTGTGAAGTTGCTACTGAAACTGAGATTAGTAGCAGAGAGACTAAGAGTAATTTTTCCATTTTTTGGTTTTGCTGGTTAAATTTCGGAGTTTGGATTAAGATATATTTGTTTGATTGTGTGTGTCTATATTTATATAGATGAGAGAGTTTATAGTAATCCAAGCTTCTTATTGGTTCAATAGTAGTTGAGTATAAACAATTTTTCTTTTGTAGTTTAATGTTTCTTTTCTCTAATTGAATAGTGGAGTTATTGAATGTCTGTCTAGAGAAGAATTATTATTCAATGTCGAAGCTTGTAAAGAACTAACTTTTAGTCCGAGTACCTTATCCAAACCTAATTGAAAATTTAATCTTCTCCTTTTTAAGATTGCAGATAGTTTGTGAAAGATCAAAACAAATTGTCAAACTGATGATATATATGATATGGATTGTTATACCATGTTATAAGAGACTCGGAGCACGGTTCTGAGTTCTGACAAGCTTACTGTTGTTATCAACATAACTAGCTTATTCTCTCCTGTTATAATCTATTGTATTCAATTGTGAATATAAGCTAACTCAAAACCAATTCCAATCTGATTTTGCTATGTGCGGATATGAATCAATGTGGCCAACTTTGGGTTGGGTCAATTTTGATATCACTAATTTTACCTCAGTTACAGATCGGATTGAACATTTTGGATCGGAATCTAATTCCATGTTAAAGTCAATATGAGTTTTTAACTTATTTCTCAAAATCGATAGGTAATGAGTTGATTGGCCAACTTTCTATATATTAGTTAAGAATATTATTCTCTAATATCATGAATTGAATGATCTCATTTACATATCATTTTAAAAATATATATACTACCAGCAGGGTTTGGTTTTAACAAATGTCACGATATTTTAACAAATAATAGAGACTAGTATAGGTTTTTTTTCAAACGATTAGTATAGGTTTTGGTATGAGATTATTAGTTATATAAAAAGAATATACAATTTATTTTCACGTTCTTTTACAGCTAATGTGTTTTTATCCAGATTTAATGGTATAGTGGACTAAACTAAATATATTTGACTTCAACTTACATATTAATGCGCACTACGCGATAGCCAATAACGTGTCATAATCTAAATACTTGACTTTTAAAGCTTGTCGCTTGCAGTGGTCAAATGAGAGATTTTGGCGGTTAAAAGATATATGTGTAACCTATGCGTGATGCAGTACGGATCGAGTATTATTTTTATTTTAATAAAGTAAGATCTGTCAAAGAACATATATCTGTATATCGTGCAAGTCTTGCTTATATCAAATCCGCGTTAATACAGAGAAGCGTTGAAATGTCTTGGTCAACAAATGTATACATCGTTCATGCATTTGAGTGTGATATCCTTTGGTATATAAAAGATTCATAAGTTGACAATTTGACAACATATTAGTTTCTTATATTCAGCGCTTAACTGATAGTAGAAACAGTTTAAATAAAATATACTAATTACAAATAGTTTAAACTCGTTTAAATCCATCTATTACTAACTTAAAGTAGACAAACAAACAAGTGCCACTGAATGGAGCATAATTGCGCTAATGCATTTTTAAACTTTAACGATCAATCATTTGTTCAACGCTGCTCAGAAAAAGTGGTTAGCTATCAAAGATCTTCCATTATTATTATTGTTATCATTCTTTTGCTAAAACTGTAAATATCATTAATGGAATGAATGTAACAAAAGTTAAACCTATATACTTGTTACCTTGGCAAACAAGAATAAGAACAAGGAAACAAAATGCTTCGGAATAGTGATTTTCCTTCCATTATTTTTTAGGAAAAATATACATGAACCAAAATGCCAATGGGAGATCTTGGGAATCAATAGATCAAAGAAGATATAACATAAACCATGTTTTTATCTAATTTTTTGTAGTTCTTGAAGCCACGTCTACTGTCGTCTGTCGACCAGCAGTCGATGATGGTGGCAGTGGTGTTGTGATATTGATGTTTTTTTTTTTTTTTGGTAAACTTAAAAAATAAAAGTTTATGCTTATCTGTAACATTTTACAGCATCGCAATTAGTGTTGTACGTCTATTTTGTTAATTGACTTTACATTCAAACCAGAGATCTTAATACATTTTGTAACAATATACCGAACCGAAGATCTTAATACATGGTTCTTATTCACTTTCAATACATGTTACAAATCACAACACTCGTGTCGTCCTCATTATCTTCGTACCGGGATACTTTGTTCGTTCTTCCAAAAGTTTTCCGCATCGATGGAAGATTTAATATCCACTAACCTCTCGAAATTGTCTATGTAATATTTAACCCCATAGATTTTACCTTCCTCGTACGTGGAACTAACACTTGACCCTATATCAAGATCACGGTAATTTAAAAACGTCTCCCTCGGATTACTAGACACGTACGGGCTCATGAATTCATACATCTCTCTCGCACGTGCCAAATGATCCTTCTCCACGTCATCTCCAGCTTCTGACCAGCTAACGAGATACTCGATCTTGTACAAATTACCGGCTCTGTGTGGGAACGGTATCCTCGAACTCGGGATCTCACCCATTCTTCCTCCGTATGGATTCATATACATTTTCACTTTCTCAACTTCCACCAATTTCTTGAGTATTAAACCGAGACCGGTTCTCGAAATCGGACGTTTCACATAGTCTGATTTTCGTTTATGGAAAGCCTTACTCGCAACCGTCGGGTTAAGCAATACCGAGGTTGGTGTACCGATTGGAAAACCGGCCCAGAACAAGACCGAATCGATCCATCTCATCTCGGTACAATCACTTTTCTTCAGCTTTAGCTCCGGGAAATCCCGGTTCATCACGTTCAACATCTTATCAGACCGGCCTAAATACATCCCAATAAAAGAAGCTAAAACCGTTTTTTCACCAGCCTTTGTACCGTTGACCAAAGTCAACGTCAGCCTCACGAACAGATTCCGATCTGTACTGTGAGCGAAACTCTGCCACTTCATAATAAGATCGACGGCTCCTTCTCCGACGGTTTTCTCGATGGTAAAAACCGTAACTTTCTCCGGCACCGGAACCAACCGGATTTTATATCCGAGCACGACGCCGAAACTCGCCGCCCCACCTCCTCGAATCGCCCAGAACCGATCTTCTCCCATCGAAACCCGGTCGGTGAAGATATTCCCATTGGAATCAACGATTCCAGATCCGACAACATTGTCCACAGACAATCCGTACTTTCTCATCATCGTTCCGTACCCTCCGCCGCTAAAATGTCCACCAACTCCCAAAGTCGTACACAAACCAGCCGGAAACCCAAGGACATTGCTTTTCTCGGCGATTCGGTAATAAAGCTCTCCGGTGGTAGCGCCGGAATCGACCCAAGCCGTTCCCTCGGTGAGATTAACGTCAACATTTCTGAAACTGAACATGTCGAGGACGAAGAACGGGACGGTGGAGGTGTAAGACAGTCCTTCGAAGTCGTGGCCTCCGCTTCGTATCCTGACCTGAAGAGAGAGCTCGCGGGCGCATCCTAACGCCGCCTGAATGTGTGTCCACGTGGCGGCGGTGACGATTGCTACCGGTTTTGGTGTTGTGGGTTTGTCGAAACGGAGGTTGGGTATGCGACGGCGGAGGACGGCGGTGAAGGAGGAGTTTGTTGGGATGTAGGCGACGGCGGAGTTTGGACTCGCCGGGTCTGTTGGCTGTCGTTCAAGACATCGGAGGAAAGCGACCGGATCGGTCACGGGTTGTGAAGTTGCAACTGAGATTGCGATTAGTAGCAGAGAAGTTACGAGTAATTTTTCCATAGTTTTTGCTTGTTTAGTTTTGGGAGTTTCGGTTTTGTCTTTTTGAAAGCTCGTGTGTGTGTGAGGGTGTATTTATATATAGAGGAGATTCAAAGTTCGCATTTTCTGAAGTAATTTTTTTATTTTTTTAGAGTGTTTTTGTGTACCAGTGATATTTTTATTTAATCCTTTTTCTACCTATTGTTCCTCATTTTTATTTCTAATGTGTTACCGATCAAAATTATTTTGGTTTTATAAACGATATACTTAAATATACACACATAATACATAAGAGACTATATATATATATAGGAGGCTGATTATATTTGACTTTGACTTCTACCTATTATTGTTCTACTTTTGAATTGATCACTCATGTACGCGAAAAGCCGAGAAGGTGATAATGTGTCATTAATATATGACTTTTAAGTTTTGTACAAGTTTGCAGTGTTCATATGAAAGATTTTGGATAGGAGATTTTGATTATTTTATAGAGCCTATGCGTTATGCATTACGGATTAAGTCTTTTTAAAAATAAATTTAAGTATTTGAACACATACAGTATCTGTTTCGTGCAAGTCATTGTTTATCGTCCAAGTTTTTGTTTATCATACTCCGCGTAATCCAAAACTATAGAGAGAAGCTTTTGAATATCTTTGTCAACATAATTGTATACATCTTGCATATATGTCACTATCTGAATGTGTAGGACTGTCAAACAGAAAAAAATAGTGGTTCGAATAAATGAAAAATAGTCGACGCGTACTGTCAAATGAAATGGATAAGGATTCACAAGTTGACATGTTAATATTTGGTAATCAAGAATTTGGTTGATACTTGATACGGAAATCCAGAATACACAATATATCCATGATCCGATTAAGTGATAGATAAGTTTTGACAATTCTAACACATTTCTTTTCTGTAGAAACAAAATAAATATATATTTCCAAAGTACATATACAAGAAAACAATTGACTTCTCATCTTCTAATCCAAGACAAAGGTCTTTAGTCTCAATTTGATACAGAGAGCTCAAACTCTTCGCCTTTTACATCAAATGATTAGGTTATTTTACTATTTAAATATTTTGGTAAAACTTCTCAATATAGAAGCAAGAGCGTGTCTCTCTAGTCTCTCTAGTGCCTGGAGTGCACTGGAATGCTCTGCTCGTACCGGAAAAAGTTGTCTGGATCAACTCTAGTCTTTACTTGAACCAATCTCTCGAAGTTATTCTTAAAATACTTCACTCCGTACACTTTACCTTCCTCGTACGTCGAGTTCAAACTCGTGCCAATGTCAACGTCTCTGTAGTTCAAAAACGCCTCTCTTGGATTCTTTGACACGTAAGGGCTCATTGCCTGGAACACTCTTTCCGTCTGGCTCAAGCATTCGTTAGCCACTGCTTCCCCTGGCACGAACCAGTTCGCTGCGTACTGAATCTTGAACATATTTCCCGCTCGGTGCGGGAACGCAGTCTCGGTCGATGGAATATCGCTCATCCTTCCTCCGTACGGGTTCCAAGCCATTGTCACATTCTCGTTCTCTATCAGAGCCTTGAATATCGCATCTAAACCGGTCCTTGAGATCGGTTTCTGGACGTAATCGGATTTCCTCTTGAGGTAGATCTGCTTCTGTGGAATCCGGTTTAGCATAACCGTTGTTGGTGCTGTACCGGGTGGGATATCGAGCCAGAACAGAACCGACTCGATCCATTTCATTTCTATACACTCTGTTTTGTTCAGACCAAGCTCGGGGAATTTCGCGTTCGTGATTTCAAGAAGCTTCGATGAGTTTCCTAGGAACATTCCCATGAAAGAAGCCTTCACGGTTTTGTTGCTTGTGCTTAAAGTTAACCTAATGAACAAATCATTGTCGATCTTGTCTGCGATCTCTTGCCATTTTACTACTAGTTCCGTGGTGTTCACGCCTCCTCTGTTTCCAACGGTTATGACGTTAAAGACCGTGACTTTCTCCGGCACGGGAACAAGCTTGATCTTCCAGGCTAAGACAACACAGAAACTAGCGGCTCCTCCTCCACGTAAGGCCCAAAAAAGATCTTCTCCCATTGAGCTCCGGTCCAAGACTCTTCCTTTAGCATCAACGATCTTAGCGTCAATGATGTTATCAATCGATAAACCGTATTTCCTCATCATGTTTCCGTAACCACCGCCGCTAAAATGCCCGCCGGCGCCTAAACCGGGACAGACTCCGGCTGGAAATCCCCGGAGATCGTTGCTTTTGTTGGCGACTCCATAGTAAATCTCTCCAAGCGTAGCACCGGATTGGACCCACGCGGTGTCTAGCTTAGGATCGATCTCTATAGACCGGAGATTGAACATGTCTAAGACGATGAAATCGATCGTTGATAGATACGACAGTCCATCGTAGTCGTGGCCTCCGCTACGGATTCGGAGCTGGAGGCTGAGTTTCTTGGCGCATGTGATCGTGGCCTGGATGTGAGTGACGTCAGCGGCGGCTACGATGGCTACGGGTTTACGTGTCGTGTTGTTGAAGTAACGGAGGTTACGAACGTAGTTGTTGAGGATTGTGAGGAACTTAGGGTTTTTCTGAGTGTATGTGAAGTTTTGGATTGGAGATTTAGGGTTTGAAGGTTTGAAATTGGTGATGCATTGTGTGAAAACGTCTTCGAGGTTTGGTGGTGATGCGAATGATGTAGGGATTGTAAAGAGAAAGAGGGAGATGATTAGGGTTTTGATTGTTGGAGATTTCATTCTTCCTGTTTCTTTTGTTACCACCACCCTCTTTTTTGTTGAATATGGTTTGAAAGATTCGTAGGGGTTTGCGTTTCTTATATACTTGTTAGTTTGACATGAATAGACAATCGGCTATTCTTGTAGTTTGTGTATCTTTTTGGCATAAATCTTTGTAAATTAAGTCAATTACTCAATATGGGGAGATTTTATGCTTAATATGGTGCTTTATTTGTCCTATCTTTTTATATATCCTAAAATTATAAGCTCTAAGTTATCAGGTCTATTTTCTAATGTTATTATCTTCATCTGTATATCCTTCTTTCTGGAAAAGATAAAAAAGGTAAGAAAGAGGTGAATACATTTTATAAGTTTAATATATGAAGATTTTTGTTCTATTTTAGCATCACTTTTTACAAACTGAAAAGGTCTTTCCTTACGTATTTGATCGCTTAGCTTTGACAAAGCTGCATACTACATTATAAAAATATTATTTAACTATATATTTTAATAGCAGAAAAATCTAGACATAATCAATTACTATTGAACTATTAACTCTTTTTTACAACAAATGCATGTTTGTTGATAATACAAACTGTTACCAATATAATTTGTAACCAATAAGGCCTAGAACTGCCAATGGAGCGAGGACACCAGACTAAAGTGTGATATCTTAACATAAGTTTTCATCTTAATCTAATTTCAAACTACATATAAATTTGATTCAATTTTCGTTTATTCTGATCTACTTAATTAAGTTTTCATCTTAATTTCTATTAATTTTTTTTTTTCAAAAGAGATATGCCCGAGCTTCTAAATCTAATAGCTAGCCATATAAATTCAATTTTTATTTACCAAAGACAGATAAGACTTACAAATATCACCAAATTCACTAATCAAATATCACCAAATTCAAATATACATACTACGGTAACACAGGAATACTCTGTTCGTTCCTGAAGAAGTTACCACTATCAACTCTCGTCTTGATATTCACCAACCTCTCGAAGTTTCCGGCGAAATACTTCTTCCCGTAACTCTTACTCTGTTCATAGCTCCTGATTTTTCCTTCGTGAGAATTGATCCCCAAATCAACGTCCCGGTAGTTAAAAAACGACTGTCTCGGGTTCTTCGAAACAAACGGAGTCATGAATTGGTACAATCTCCTCGTCAATTCCATATACCGGTTCGTTAACCGATCCTCTCTCCAATTCGCACTGTACTGAATCTTCCAGAGATTCCCGGCTCTGTATGGGAACGGAGTCGCCGTCGACGGAATCTTCGCCATCTTTCCGCCGTATGGATTGAAAGTCATAGTCGGGATTTCGAGCTCGATCATCTTCCTCCAGATCGATTCTAAACCGGTTTTCGAGATCGGTTTACGGACGTAATCCGATTTCCTCTTGAGATAATTGACGGTCTGGTTCCTTTGGAGCAGAGCTTTCTCCGGCGTACCAAATTGGATATTTGTCCAGAAAAGCACCGATTGGATCCAGCTCGTCTCGGTACAGTCAGACCGGACCAGACCCAGTTCTGGGAATCTCCGGTTTATGATCGACATAAGCGTCGATGTGTCTCCGATAAACATAGCTATGAAAGTTGCCCTGACGGTCTTTTTAGACAAGACGGTGCCGTTTACGACGTCGATGAATGCTCTTATGAAAAGCTCGTCCGGAAGCTCCGGCGCGACTTGTTGCCAACGGTGAACGATCTCCGTCGCGTTTTGCTCCAAAGTGCGGGAGATTCTGAAAACGGTGACGTTTTCAGGGATTTCGACCAGGTTTATTTTGTAAGCTAAAACGACACCGTAGCTTCCTCCTCCTCCTCCGTTTATTGCCCAGAAGAGATCCTCTCCCATCATTTTTCTATCCAAAATATTTCCTGTAGAATTTATAAATATTAACAAGGAAAATATTGTGAGAAATTATTTTCTTTTGGTTAAGGAGTGAGAATTAAAAATTATAATACAAATATTTAGGTAAATAGAAGTATAACAAAACAACGGTTATACTGTATACTATAAGTGACTCCCTAAACTAATTTTTTTTTTTGCTATGAATGTTAATATCATATAAAAAGAAGAGTTAGATCTTACAAGAGCAAAATCTAAATAAAAACCACCTTGACAAAAAAGAAATAAAAATCAAGGTGATCACTGATTTTCATGGGCTAAAACAGAGTGGTCTAAAAACTCATCTAAGCCATAGAGACATGAAGTTTCCAAACTGCCTTCTATGTCTTCTCTCTAAACTAATTAATCTCTTAATTTTGTGCTGACCAATTTTTTAAACCGAATGATTTTGGTTGATTTTAAGACCTTGAATAATATAATTCGTCTAAATACCACATAGGTTAGGGAAGCTAGAGTAGAGTCTAGAGATAGTGAAATATACCATTAACGTCGACCATTCTTGCATCGATAGTATTATCGACGGTGAGACCGTATTTTCTCATCATGTTACCGTAACCTCCGCCGCTAATATGGCCGCCGACACCAACCGTCGGACAAATCCCGGCGGGATAAGCTAGGGTTTTGCTCTTCTCCCATATATAGTAATAAACCTCTCCAAGAATGGCACCGGTTTGGACCCACGCGGTTTTACTCGCCGTGTCAACATCGACCGACCGGAGATTAAACATGTCGAGGACGAAGAACGGTTTGCTAGAGTAGGACACGTATGACAAGCCGTCGTAGTCGTGCCCGCCGCTTCTGATTTTCATCTGGAGGCTGTGGCGTTTCCCGCAAGTAACCGCGGCTTGCACGTGCGACTCGTGTGTTGCAGCGATTATGAGGAAAGGTTTTGGAGTTGTGGAGGTGTTGAATCGGAGGTTACGGATATTGGCTTCTAGCACGGTGGAGTAGGAGCGGTTTCCGGAGAAGAACACGGCGGAGGAGATGGGATGTTTTGGGTCGGAGTTTGAGGTTAGGCATTGTGTGAAAGTCTCGGGATTTGCTAATGATGGGCTTGATTCCAATATGATGACAACGAAGAAGATCAAAGCAAGCAATGTAGTTCTTGGATGCTTCATCTTGGAGATTAAACGATGAAAAAAAATTATTGTGTTTATGAATGTCACTAGTGAAGGTATTTATAATGATCGAGAAGATTGCATAACGCCAAAATGTTTGACCAAGAAAAGTCAAATGTGGGTTCAACTTCATGTTGCCCATAATTTTTGATATTGTGTGATGATCGCAATATGTTCTAGAATATATAATTAAAAATTTAAAGAGTATTGTTTATACAACTACAAGCCATATGTCAACGTATAATTGAAGATTAGAATGTAGTAATTAATGTACTATATATCTTTTCTCTTATATAATTAGCTAGACCAGATTTCAAAGCAAATGGCGAAGTATGTCTAGGAAATAATTTAATAGAGGCAAAAATATGAAATTGTTATAGCTAGGCAGTAATTGACTGATGTGAAGGTTTAGCGCTTATACAACTGCTTCGATGGATTCAGTAATGTCCAAGTTTTGGGTGAAACTCATATCAATATATGCATCTCCATCTGCAAACTGTTACATAAAAATATATGTGAGGTTGTTGATCTAGTTTTGATATGAATTTATATTAATGCCATTAAAATCTATTATTCTGCTCTGAATTGTGACTGGAATTCGAGTTTGTAATGTAGGATGAGTTTTATTTTTGCAATAACACTCGAGTTAGTCATTTATGATCCTATGAACCGATTGAGGATTTAAGAACATAAACTTTGTTTTAAACTATGAAGAAGTCGGGATAGTTAACGACTCAATTATTCAAATAGTTTTCTTGATAAAGATTGTATCAATGCTATAAAAACAATCATACAAATAAAGACGTATGCTTTTTTAATAAATAAAAGGTGGAGAGGTTGAATACGTGTTTATATATGAGAATTATTGACTGAAAATAACATGAAGGATACACTTGAGCGGCTGGTTTGACTTTCATATAGTTGACCCAAGTATTAACATTGGAGCCGCAAATAAAGAAAAAAAATAGAAGTGGATTCTAATTACATTATACTAATAATAAGAACTTTATTATTATAAATCTTGTATTATGTTACTCGGATGCTTTAGCCTTTAGTCTCTAAATTAAAGAGAAGCACAAGTCAAGCTATCTATATGCAACAAATGTTTAGAAATCTTTCACACAAAAATAAATCTTTAGAGATTAGACTAAAAGAAAGGTACTATAGAAGCATTTTTTTGTATACAGAGATTAAGATTTAATTCCAACCAAAAACAAAAATTGCTCAAAACGCATTTTCTTTCAGGGAGATGTTTGTTTTGCCGTACGAAAGCAAAAGATGTTTGACGAAAGCACTTATTAGGCTTAAGAGGAGAAGTGCAAATCTGTCACAAGTTATGGTTTTTCTATTACTAAATTAATTATATTGAATGAACAAAAGGATCAGTGCGTCTAGTCATCTTTATCTTTTAATAGCGAAACACTTTCAAAAATAAAACTGATAGATTAACGCACGTAAACATGATGATGCCATGCATGCGTCATGGTGTCGTAGTCACTTCAGCCAATTTCTACGAAGTTTATTTTAAACAAATGCATGTAATCTTTTTTTTTTTTAAATGCATGTAATCTTATTATCTGGCCAATGAAGCGATTCGAATCTATATGCTCTAACTAACAACTAACAACACAAAAAATAATCTTTGACGGTTTGTAGCACTAATTCTTTTCGCCAAGTAGGTCTATCAATGCTAGGCTCAAATTGCATCATCAATCGGAACATACTGTCTAAAAAATTGTTTACTTCCGTCAAAAATTTAAAAGGTGAGCGATTAACCAAATTTACAGCTTTTCAGTAAGGAAAGTTTTCTACGATAGATAATTTGTAGCAAGTAATGGGGTGGTTCCTTTCAGTGGAAGAATCAACTCTATGTGTCTACGTCAGAAATCGATTTTCCTTGGATTTACCTCCAGATTAACAAAAAAAAAAAAAAAGAGTTTTATCTATTTTACGGTGTATATAATATATTCAGTTAGAAATTCATTTTTGGTGTTATGTTCAGTGAAAACGTCCCATCCTAAAATTCACAGTAGTGGAAAAAAGAAAGAAACTAGCATCAATGGTAAAAGAAAAAAACAATAATACCCTACTGAGAACGTGTCCGTTTATAAAAATTTGAAACTATGTGAGATGCGGAAAAAGATATGTGTTTAATAAATTGCTAGTGTAAACTTATATTAACAACAAAAAATTGAATGAGGTGGTAATATTTATCCTGTATCAGAAAATTCTCTCTTCTTGGGATTAGTTCGTCAAATGAATTATAAAGTGGTTACTTTATTCTTTCAAATGTATCGCTATATTTGTTATAACAAAGTCAAAATAGTTATCAAGCAAATTGATCCAAAAAAAAATGAGAACAGAAGAAGGCAGGTTAACGAGACACGCTAGAGAGAATATATAGAGAGGGTGAAAGACTGAAAGTCACTGAATTACATATCCTTGTGGTTTTGACAAAACAAAAAAAAACATATCCTTGTGGTATATGCCGATCGTTAAGATGGTTCCTACTTAAAAATTGTGCCAATGGTTGGAATTTTCAACCAACGGTCTCTCTCTTTGAATAGGTTTAAGGTGCTGAGAAATTATAACTATTATTTTTTATTTATATTTGATAAGTAGTTGTGATTATCAGGAGTAATTATTAATGATTACTAGAACAGAGTTTATTGTATATTCCTTCTGTTTCAATATGATAGATGTTTTACCCAAAAAAAATTTTCATTATTTTGATAGATGTTTTATACATGTAAAAATTTACTTTTTTTTTAATCTTTGTTGACCAATAGTATTCCCTAGTATTTTTATAGTCTTTGACTATTTTTAAATTAGTTTTTAATTAAACAATAAATGATATTTTCGTATGAAAAAAAAAATTATGTAATTCTTTTAATATGTGTGAACAATCCTTAAGCATCCATCATATTGACACATAAGGAGTATTTGATATCTGATTCGTAATTTCATATGAAGTATCACTATTTTCGAAACAATATATACAGCTAGAATATGAGTAGTGTGAAGATGCAAACAAGGCTGGAACAGCATGTGTTGCAGTCCGACTAGCTCTGGAACTAACACGGGAAGACTTGCGAAGCAATCTACACACATGGAGGTGAGCTGGAAGCTGAGCTGGAGCTGCAGGACGTGCTGGAAACTTTAAGAGACGAGAAACTGACGTGGATAGGAAGCTTGGAGTATCTTGGAGGATATTTGAAGAAAATATCAAGTTTCCTCTATCTTAGGAGAAGATAAGGAAGGTGAAGATTCTAATGGAGATTTGGAGAAATCACAAGGAGAGTCTGACTAGGATTGGCCGCAAGTCTTATCTTGTATAAATAGGCGTGTGAAAACCTTGTAGGGTTTTCAACACAACTGAGAGAATTCTTAGCAAAGGGTGAGCGAAATTCTGTGAGAGTTTTAGTGAGCTAGTGTGCTAAGGGATTTGGGTGAGAGGTTCTTGAATCACGTATCAATTCAAGAACAGGTGAGGCTAGTGTAGCAAATCAAGGTGTGTCTTGAGGTTGCTCTAAATCGGGTTCTGTATACTTGTAAGTTACAAACAGATTTACTAGTGAAATATTTTTGAAGAGAAAATCTCTGTGTTGTGCTCTGTTCTAGTTCCCGTATTACTACTCTTGCATTTTCATTTGGTATCAGAGTGGTCATCTGTATGTATTTCACAAGGTAAGATGATGTCTTTTTTTGTGTGCAACAGATGATGTCTCTAGCTTTCTTTTAACTTTGGATACAGAAATTCTGCTTTCCGAGTTTTCTAAAAAAGTTTAGGTTTCTTGGTTTATGTGATGTATATTGATTCAGAAAGATGTCAATTGTTAAACTATTTTTTTTTTGGTATATTATATATATTTTGAAAACTAGTTTATTGTCCATAAAAAATTTCTGAATAAACACATGTTTTTTTAATTATTATCATTAATCAAGTATAATTTATGATTGAACCCCAAAAATTTCTGTGGTATGTGAAAATCAAATACTATTATCATTTAATCTAGTTCTTCTTCCAAGTGCAGAAGAACCCCACGAGATTACGGTAAATAACAGAATTATGGCTAGAAAAATATATTATCAAGAGGTTTATATTGTTCGTTTTTTATTATTACTAAACTAAGTCTAGATATGCTAAAGTAATCTTCTTATACTTTCAGTTAAAGATATTAAAACTCTCCAACACATAAATAGTTTTGGAAGTTTATATTCTCATCATCTAAATTCTATGTTCGAACATATTATAACTATAAAAAATGACCAATAAGAACAATTCAATGTTATCATCCAAACATATAATATATTTGTTTTTTTGTTTATATACTTACTAGATTTGAGCTATGGTGATATTTCTACTTTTCTTTATGTTTTTGACTTGCATAATTATCCGGAATTGGTTGGTAAAGAGCTTAAATTGGTGTGGAAACTAATAAAATAAGGCTTGAAGACTCATGACAATTACCTTGACTTTACCTACAAACAGGTACATATGTTTAGTTTGGGTTTGTTTTATTGAATCTAACTATTATTCTTATGCATAGTTTATATAAAAAAATTTGGTTTTCAGATTTTCATTAATTGTTGTATGAGGGAAGATATCAATGACGAGAGAAGTTGTAGTGACGCGTGAATCAAAAACCTTAAGAAAAAACACTTTCAAAGTAACTGGTTCTAATAATTTTTGTGATTATCAAATCTTTTTTTTTGTTTTATTTCTAAGAGAATGTAAAAGTCCTAAGATTTCGAAGGTTAGAAGCAAGAAAAAAAAAGTTTGTGCACAATATTTGAATCTGGCTTTTGATCAATCTCCACAATTTGTTAAACCATTCAAATCAATAAATCTATAAAAAAGATGGCTTTCCAAAGTTCATAAACTAAACTAATGATTGCACTTAAGGCCGGCTTTGACTGCATAATGTTCTGATAAAAATTAAAAAGTAATGATGGAGATCCAAAATATACTTTTGAAAAGGAAATTTTTTCTGACTGAAAACAAATCTTGAAAATTAGGGACAATTTCGTAATCCATATCATAAATTATCCATTCTTTTTACCATAAGGATACCTAACAAATACACAACAGTGAGTTCATGATTCAAATTTGTCTCCTTTGCAATCAAGATTGTTAGCATAAGCTAAATTATTCATTCTACATGTTAAGCCTAATACAATAATTTAAAAAGAATAGTAATGTATAAATTGGTAATTATTCATCTAAGAAAATGGAAAACATATTCGAATAGCCATCCATAATCGTTTTAGTGGTTGGTGCTACTGTTAGGGCGACTTCCTTGACAATATCTCCATTCGATTAAATTTTAAAACAGAAATACGCACTTCAACATATTTTATTTATTCGTACAACTTCAATCCAAAAATAAATAAATCAAATAGAAACTGGAAGAGAAAAAAAATCTCATAACAACTAGCAAAAGATTGAATTTCAATGAAACAATGGCAGTGCGTCTCTCTCACAGAGGTAAACGTATCACTCAAGAATAATAATAACAGCAAATTGTGATGGTAGAAAAAAGAATATTATATCCAGAGACTGCTTTAGGTCATTGCTGAAAAAGCCACTTCACGAAGAGGATTCCGTCTTGGTCTTGAACCTGTACAGAACTCTCTTCTTCTTCTTGCTGGAGACATTGTCAACAGTAAGAACAATCTTACCAGACTCACTGTTCTTGAAACTGTTCCTCATCGGTCCTTCATTTGATCCGATTTTCTTCCCCTTTTGGATAATTATGGTGTAAGCTCCTTTTTCTGTTGGCACAAACTCTTCCTTGTAACTCACTTCCCATCCCAAAACAGCAATGTCCCAAACGATTGTACCTTGAGTCTATGTAAAAAAACCCATTATTAGATTGAGATCTCATGGAAAAAGAAAGGGTTTAGTTTTTAAATTTATTTACCTCAAGAGCTTGGATTTCAATGGTTTCAGTTGATCCAGGCTTAACAACAACTTCAGAAACAGCTTCGTTTGAGAAATCAGTATCATCATCTCTTTTGAACCCACCATACTGAACCGGTATCTCCTCTGCTGGAATGTACCTTTGGAGTCACAAACGCACAATGTTAATGATAATGATGACATTTTCTCAAAGCATATTTAGGGGCTTTAAAGTTTCATAGTTTAATGTGTGCTTACTTGAGAAGAGTCTCTGTGACCTTAGCTGGACGAGCCACAACAAACTTGCTCTTGGTTCGTTGTGTTAAGAATGGAGATAGGAGAGCATTGCCGGCGTAGAACCAGAACGGAGCATTTATGAATATCTGCAAAAACAAAAACAACAATTATAGAAGTCAATGAATCTCAAATGTTGGTATCTCAAACAATGAATGATGTTTGATCAACTCACGTTTTTGGATACAAATTCTGGATAATTGTCTTGCAAATTTCCTATTGCGTCCTTGATAGCAACCCAAAGATCTTTTCTTGTAAGTCCAGGAGAGTTTTTGAGTTCATGGATCTGGAGAAGAGAAGTCACACCTCCTGGTTTCAGGTCAAGCTTTTGGATTCCCTTCTCCATCAACTGAAACCTCCATCTCAGTAAATTATCTCTGCTTTTCTCTGACCCAAATGTTGTCTGGTAAAGCTCCTCATTACCAAAAACACTATGGACATTGTAACAAACTGGGCGAGATTCACGATCCACACCGTTCATGTAGGCTGCAGAGGCAAGACCTTCACCAAAATCTTCTCCAAGGATGGAATCAATGTTGTTGTCCTTTCTCCATTGAAGGGTTTTCTTCAGCATCTCAAAGGCTTCATTGACTTTGAAGTCTCTTGCTCTCAAGAACTTCAAGAGGATCACATCAGTTCCTTCAGAACCTTTGCTTGGAAGCAATGGCACTCCCCATAGCTTGATATCCTTATCCACTGTCTCATCTTCTTCCTCCTCGGTAGTCTCAGCTTTTGCTTCTTCAACCTCGGTTTTCTTCTCTTCTTCCACATTCTCAACTTTCACTTCTTCCTTAGTGTCTTCCTCTTTGACAACAACAACCTCACTCTTCACTTCTTCTTTGGGGATTTCCTTTGCCACAACAGCCTCAGCTTTAGCAACTTCAGTCTTGGCTTCTTCTTTGGGGCTTGCCTCAGAAACAACAGCCTCAATAGTCTCGGTTTTTGCTTCTTCAGTCTTCTTCTCGTCTTCAGCTTTTTCCTCTGCTTCCTTCTTCTTATTCTCCACCTTCACAGGGATCTCTTTCTTCTTCTTGAAAAGAGTGCTTTCAACAATGGCTTCCTCAAGCTTTGTTTTCAGATCGCTCAGAGCCTTTTTCTCGGATTCTTTCAAATCAGAGAAGAAATCACTCTCTTCTTTGAAAGAAGAGCTCTTCTCCACACCCTTAGGCTTGCTCTCATCTTCCTCAGCGTCAGTTTCTTTCTCTTCCACAGGTTTTACTTCTTCTTCTTCCACAACATCTTTCACTCTTGTCTCTTCCTCCACTGGAGAAACTGCAGAGGCAATAACAACCTCTGACTCCACTTGTTTCTCCTCAACCTTCACTTCAGCAGTCATATTTGTCTTTTGGCCTGTAATCAGATTTAAACAATTTTTTTTTAAGTCTATCTTACATAACCCATTAACAAAAGCTTAGCCTATTTTATAAAATCAACCATAGTAGTAGTTACTAATTTTGAATCTAAAAATCCCCACAGCAGATTCATTTTCTTGATTCTAAATGAGAACTAGCTATTTCTTCTTCTTGATTCATTGAGATCTCAAGTCAAAAACGTGATTCTTGCTAAGCCCTAATGATTAACAGACTTAAAAAAAAAAAGACTATGACTAAACCTTAATTAGCTCAAACTTTCAGCGTTCTCTGTGTTTCGATATATCAAATGGAGAAAATGTATAAGAGGCGCAAGGAGAATTGAAATTTAAAAAATGAATCGAATATAAGTGGTTCTTACTGTATCTGCCTTCTTGCTCTTCCTCCTGTATATTTTTTTTCTTTTTTTCTTAGGAGTTTTCAAAATGAGCTGTGAATTATAAAAGAGAGGAGGAGGAGGAGGAAACAATGGAGCTCTTTATGCAGAGGAGAAGCCCTAGCTCTGGTCTGGACCCCACCACTCTTAGCAACGGTCACATGATAGTGTCCACCCAAAAGTTTTCAAACCCGACCCGGACACTCCGTGAACCGGTAAATCTGGTCACCCGATCTCTAATCCGGTTCGGGTTTGATGCGAAACAATCACTTTCCAATTATTATGATTCGATATCATTTATTGCAAGTTTTGCATTTATTTATAAATTTTTATATATACATGAAAATTGAATATTCTATTGATCGGTGGTCGATCTGCAGAAGGTTGGTTCATCGTCCGGGTCGGGTTAAATAAACCGGTGGATTGGTTCTTCAAATCTCTATCCAATGATCCAACTTGTCAATATTTTAAAGGGAAACAAAGATATCGGCTATGTCCCATATTTTGCTTCGCATGTTCCAACGGTCGTCTTTGCTGATCTGGTCTGCCAACGAATGAAAGACACGTGTACTATTCGCCAGAGTATGTTCGGCGCAACGGACGGGATATTCAACCAAAGTCACCTTTTCTTTTTCTTTTAAGAAAGTGTGAAATGAATAAATTTATTAGTAAAATATGTTTCTTGTTGTGTATTTGTTTGATTCTAATTTTGCAAACTTGGAGGTACCCCAAGTTCTAAATTTTAAGTTGATTTGAATAAGTACCATGTATTATGGGTATCCAAGAATCTCTCTATATTTTCCACCTCAAACATTTTTAAAAAGATTTGAATCCTTACAATAATGATTCATCATTTAAGTACTAAACTTTAAACTAATCAGACTTGAAAGTTGGAAAATACGTCTCCTCCTATATTGGTAAGTAAATATTCTCTGTTAGCTGTTGACATCCAATATGCCAACAAAGCATATTAAAGACTGTATATATTTTATACTCTTCAAAAGTGTGCATGAAGATAAATCACATTGTGTTTCGAGTTACTAGGTGATCGGAATTGTTACAAGTTTTCCATAAAAAATTATCTAGATGATGTACATTTAATTCTTTGACAGCAAAAAAAAGACCTTTAATAAACAGAAAATAAAATTCTACTTCCTTCGTTTCATAATAAATGTTATTCTGACATATTTTATACAGATTAAAAAATTAATAAAATATACAAATATACTCCTAATTAATATATTTTTATAACATTTAATTACAAAAACTATTATTTTAAAATTAAAGATAAAACAGGAAATAAAAGTAAAAAGTTACATTTTTTAATGCAGAATAACACTTTTTAAAAAAAAAAAATGAAATTTAAAACGAAAAACGGAGGGAGTAGTTATTAATAGACACAGATCAATCATTGAACAATGGTATCAATTAATTTTGGTCGTAGTCATATACTTGACGCGAATAAAATATTTCCACATCTCATCTATATTCCTATATTAATGACCTCGCAATGATTATATGATGACATTTATAATGCACCGCCGCAACGAATTTTATAAATTGCGTGACAACAATACCTAATTTATATACTGAAATTATCATTCAATATATAAACGAATCAAGAGGTTGTTGAAGTCAACAGTTATAGCTAACTCACCCGCCAAATCAGCCGCAACATAAGGAGGAGACAAGAGACAGAGAGAAACAGAACAAACTACAGAAAGAGACAGAGCACAAAACATCACCAAATCGAGCTGTACAAAAATCACTCTAGAGTCACGTTTCCAATCAGACCCCACTAGATTTAAGAGATAAAACAAGAACCATCCACATTACACAGAGACAGTCTGTTAATTCCTTACAAAAGTAAGAATCTCACAAGAATATCTTTTTCCTCAGCAATGCCACCTCAAAAGGGATCTATGTCCAACGTGTTTGACGGTCTTTAGAACTCACCAAACCGATCATGACCGTTTGTATGATCTCCTCTCAGGCTTCTCAGGCGTTACAGAAGAATCTGAGAACAAACCAGTTGCCCTGTAGCAAAAAGATTACTTTACTGAAACAAGATCCTCTGAATTATCAATCTACGACTGAGATTTCGAACAGAGCTTGAAAAAGGGTTGGTGCTATTTCAGGCAAGCTCTCTACGCGTGAATTCAACGGTCAGCTCTTTAATCTAAACTATGAATATTTCAGAACAACTTTAGCTAGCTTTCAATGCCATCAAAAATACCGTCTTAAGTTCTTGTGAATCTTGTTCAGTCCATTAACTTGGATTATTAGCAAAAGAGACAAGTTGAAGAGTTACTGTACCTGTCGTAACTCAAGTACGCATCACCAATTTGTCCTGCAACCTTGTTTCGTACTTTCCTGACACAAATCTTAAAAATACAAAAGTTGGGAACTTTATGACAAGTAGGCACCTTTTAGAAATAAGTCGCAGATTAAGAAGAGCAAGATTGGTACTCACTTGCACTAGATCAAGTGGTCCAGCGTTTTCATCGCGGTTTCTGTGAATAACAATCCCATTGTCACATTTGTTAATGAAATGTGCACTCCCGCTAATATCATAAAGGTTTGGTGGACTTCCGTCCCATTGTTGCAACTGTTTTGGATGTGCAACAAACCAGACATGACAAGAGTGATGTTGGGCAAAGCGTTTTATCTTCGTAAGCATCTGACTAACATACTCTGTCTCCGTCCTATCCAAAAACGAATTAAAAATCTTTCATGTTTCAGAAACGAAAGAGGGCAAAAGTGAAACTGGTTGAAGTGAAAACATTTCTGTCACTTACTGTCGTGAAGTACGTTGATGATCAAGCTCATTGTAAGGATCTATTACAAGTCCTCGAATCCCATATCGAAGAACCGCAGCTTTCGCACGATCCAGAACCCATCCAATACTTGGAAGTGAATCCATCTCACATCTGATTAGTCATGAGAACCCAAAACACCAAAATTTTACCATTACATGTCCAAGTAGCATAACATATCAGCGGAGAGTCAATTTCTCTAAAGGCTGAAGATTTTTACCTTATGAGAGAGAAGGTGTCATTCAACCACTGTTTCCCTTCGTCCAACTCCTCTACGCTCATCCGAGGGACACTTCTCCCATAACTGTTGAAAAAGAAAAGAGAAACATAAGCTTCATCATCACACAGTACTTTCATGAAAGAGCAAAGTTGAATACAGGGTCAGAGATTATAAGAGCCCTAGTTCTTGTGCCGAAGTAAAGAGACTTACTCTGCGTCAAAGAAGGGTTTCTTTACATGTTTTTCCAAAAGTTTCCTGCCATGATCTCGTACCTACAAGCAGCGAGAGCAAGAAACAATCAGTTAAAACTAGTATAAAGCAGTTTCTCCCTCGAGGGGCTAACTCAGAATCACACCTTATTCTCCATGGAGCAGAGGGAAAATTTCCAGCCAACACTGTGGTTGAGATTACATAACAGAGCATCAATCCACTCACTCTTTCCAGAATTAGGAACCCCTGTCACAACCGTCAACTCCCCTGGCACAACCTGATCAGCAGAACATTGAAAATATCACATCCGGTTACGTATCTACAAGTTTTTATAAAAAAAACTTGACTTCAATGCTTACACTATAGAAGTTGTCTAAAGTTTGCCATCCCGTTGAAACACCATACTCATGTCCATGAGTCCGATGATAGTAGGCATCAATTTCATCAAAGAAATCTTTAAAGGGGAACAATCCTTGTATAGGATATGGCTCAGCATTATGAATAGCTTCACTGAGTGAATGAGGTCCCATAGACATAAGCACCTAACAAAATCATCCCAAGTAAGGAATTGTGGTCATTCAAAACCAATGTAACAAAGAAAGCAATTGCATAAAGTTAACATATACTCTGGTCTGACCTCATTTGCATCTTTGCAATGCTCATCATCACTTTTCTTCGGCCATTTGACACGCCAACATCGTTCTTTTCCCAGACGCCGTGCAACTTCTTCAGCCAGAGCTTGGCCAGGTCCATCTCCATCAGTAGCAATAATAATCCGAGATGCCTATGGACAAAAAACCCTATTAGACTCAGATTCTTGGAATCTTGACATTTACACAATTACATATCAAACCAAAATAATAAATCATAACACACCTTCTTTAGGTAGTCGTTGCAATTCCATAGAAACTTATACTTCGTGTCCTAGCTTTACAGAACAGTAAAATGGTTAAGGAATCAAATAAGATAATGGATAAAAAAAATTACAAAACCTAGAAGACAATGCAAACCTTATCTTCAGATGGGGTTTCCTTTGCAGAAACTGAAGCTGGAGCTCCATCAGGAACAGACACACAATTTCGAAAACCAGCCTCTTCCATCGCAAGTTTGTCTATTTCTCCTTCAACCTAGAGATAATTTTCCCCAAAGAATTAAAAAAAGTTCTTCACAGTGTAGCCGTCTATCATTTAAGAGGATGTAAAGACAGACATACTATAATGATTTCAGATGCTCTTTCAATGTCATCAAGCCCATAAAATATCTTCCGTGTATTCTTTTCCTGAAGAAAACACAAAGATAAAACCATGTAAGAAATGGTCATGAAAAGAAAGCTCAAGAGAGGCTGATATAAAAAAGGGAATTTGTATGACATGGACCTGAAAGAACTTCTTAGTTAGAGACCGGTACTTGCAACTCACAAGCTCTCCTCTTTGCCAATACGTAAAAGCGATTATAATCTGACGCATACAATGAAGCAAATAAATCAGTGGTAAGAAATGTAAACAACAACAGAGTCAGACCAACAGGACCAGAAAGCTTAAAAATAACCGATTAAGAAGAATACTCGTAAGTACCTCATCACGTATTCTTTTCTGCATAACCCGATTTCTCTCAAGTGTTTTTGCCGAAATCATTCTTGCTGCGAAATAATCCTTAATCTGAAGCATAACCAAGAACACAATAAGATTTATCAAACTCATACAACTACAAAGAAATGAAGTATCAAATTCACATGGTTCATTCAATCTCTCAAGAAAACAGTAGACACAGAAGAAAGAATAATAAGTCTGTCAAAAGAAAAACATAAAAGAAGACAACAAACCTCATCGCAGAGAGGTTCTAGCTCCAAACTCTCCACCGTAATTTTTCTTTCAACCTTCTCTATTGGATCGACAGATTTAAACCTACCATCCACCTGCAAGGAGGAATATGAGTCTAAATTTTAAAATATAATCGATTTTGTATTTTATGAAAGACGTTGGTCAAGTTCATGTCGCAACTCACCCGTACTCCACCTTTCATCCCACACTTCCCTCGAAAGCAATTCCATGTAGCTGACGAGCTATGAAATTAGAAAGAACAAAAGAAAAAGACATGATTAGCTACAGTCTTATAAACAACAAATTAACTTTATTCATGAGAAATCATGATAGCATACCAATCAGGGGCAATGTAAAGAGACAAGCTTTTTTCACCAGAGTCACCACCTTCACACTGATGTAGACATAAGAACAATAGAAAATATAACATTAGCCTTTTTCTAGTTACTCAACATGAAGCTAAAAACAAAAGAACAAAACTTTAGGCAACATTCACATAGTACTCAAGTCTTGGCAAACCTTGAGGCATGTGAATAAGGCAGAAAGAAAAATGTTGTACCTCCGGACATATCAAGCCACTGTATTGTCCCGATGGGCAGTTTTGAGCATCAATTCCATTTTCTGCCAATCTACGCCTCAAGTTCGCTAATCTAAATTGAACAGCCCTCTTGTCTGCTTCTTCTTCAGGATCAACTACAAAGCAGAAAACGTAGAGAATTCATAAAATAGCTCCATTATAGAGCAGCAATTAACAAGAGGGCTCAAGAAGAATAAGCATGAAAACATTTCAAGTTTACAAAAGGTGAGCGGATAGGAATAGATTGAGAACCCTTAACCTCAAGATAATTGCCAAAATGGCTCAATTGAAACCCCAAATGTCCATAATTTTCAAACATATACAGAGAATCGGAACAGAGAACTCAAGCATTCAACACATACCAGGAGTTGGGATTCTGGAGACTGAAGTGTAGGATGATAAACCATTGGTCCTATTCTGATAAGGGCTGTTTTTGGACACGGGTCTCGAGGCAGAAACCGGAACTAATCTTTTAGAAACGGAAGATAGCTGTCTTTTCCTGCCAGGCGTATAAGAAGGAGAAGCGGCAAAAGAAGGAGCGAGGCAAAACTCGAGGAATTGCTTCGACCCCATGAGTACTGACATCGAACACGACAGTTTCCGCAGGTGGGTTTGTGGAAGACGAAGCAAAAATCGCATCTCGAAGTATCGTTTGTGTGTGAAAACTCTTCAGCTACTATGCTTCATAGTGCTGGTTCTTGTTTCTCTCAAGGGTTTTACTGGTTGTTTTTCCCTCCTTTGTCTCTGTGACTATGGAGGAAGGAGAAGAAGTACAAAGAGATTTTGATTTCGCTCTGTTTAAGAAAATTGGGCTTCAAAGCAAAAAGGCCCATAAGCCTTGTTGCATTTATTTCGGCCCGCTATGAAGTTGCCAATCATATATATTAAAAGCGGGTTCAGAATAAGCAATGGAGACCTCTCATTAAGTTTCAGCGTGATTAATTACCGCTTGCCCCTTAATGAGAATAATTAATTTTGAATATATTAACCACATTTTTTTTAAACAAACTCGAGCAAATCAATATCGTAAGCCCATACAAATATTCACGGCCCATATTTTACGTGACCTAAACGAAATACTACAGACCTAAACCCTAATCTTAAACACCTATATAAATAAGTCTCATATGTTCATTCTTTCGTATCGGTTTTAGAAAAACCCTAGGTTAAACTTTCTCATATGCAATATTTTCTTTGATTTGTTTGTGTTCTGTGGCGTTTTGATTTGCGTTTATATATTGCTTGCTTTTTCCTTTGGATTAATTTTGATGTTGTTGTTGCTTTATATTGCAGGCAGATCTTTTGAGGACGATACTGAATCTAAGAGCGCACGCTGATCTTTTGACAAGGATATTGAAGTGCTATTTGATTTTTCCTCTTCGATTATCTCGTGTAAGTTCTGTTAGCCGCATGTTTTATATTATTTCGTTTTGGTTTTTGATTTTAATTTTTTTTTATGTTTGCTTTTTGTTTTTCTTTTGGTTTTGTTGGTTTCATATTGTAGGTTCATCCGCTTGAGAAGATATTGAAATTGTGTACCCAATCACACATTTATCCTTTTCATTCATCGTATCGGTTTCGTGTAAGTGTATTTATACGATCTTTGTATGTTGTTTCGTATAACCCTTATTGGTTTACAGTCGCTAGCTTAAAACTAACACTATGTTGCTTTTTGTCCAATCACTATTGTTTTTTGGTATTTTAGGACGGCCTGCTTATACACGTTCAGAACTCCTATAGGTATACTTACTTATCTCTTAACCTAATCGTTTCTATTATGATCTTTTTGGCTATAATTTAATGTATTTTTCTTTATATGTACTTCTTTTAGTGTTTCTTGTATTTCTTTGTTGATTGATTCTTATATTAAAATTTTTGTATGTATTTTTTAAATTTGCCATATTGTACTTGCTGATCTCTTGACTCTGTGCTTTTCAGGATACTCTTAGTCAGTGTTTTATCGTATATAATTTTCTTGGAATATGTCTTCGACTGGTATTTGTTATTTATCAGCACATATCTTAAGCTTTCATATTTTTATTGGTTAAAACGTTTAATCGTTTATATTTGATATGTATATTATTAACATTGATTAGGGGTTCCATTCCTACCTGTGCACCTCCCTCCACCATCACAATCGTTCTCAGATGATGAGGAAACGTCTGGTTTGGGCAAGAAGAGTAAACTGGAAGCTTGGATGGAATGTAATCGTCTTCATCCTGAAGCACGGGAATTGACGTATCCTCAATTCCCTTTGGAATGGGATTGGGATCGTAAACAATCAAAATGGAGGCGCCGTTTATCTCAAACTTCTCAAGTCTTTCTCTTGCAGTGTTGTCCATTGTCATCTGGTGAACTTTATTACTTAAGACTTTTGTTGAAGGTGAGAAGAGGAGCGTTTTGTTTTTCTGATCTTAGGACCGTCAGCGGTGTTCAATATTCAACATTCAAAGATGCTTGCTACGCTATAGGATTGGTATCCGAAGACGATGATGAGTTTATTGCTGGATTTTATGAAGCGAGTAAATGGTCCTCTTCGCATGCTTTGCGTGTGTTGTTTAGGATTCTTCTCAGGGCAAAGGCATTAGCGAATCCTGCGCATGTTTGGAACTGCGTCAAGCACTTGATCTTTCCCTCTGCCGATTCTTGAATATCCATTATATGTTCTGTTTCTGATAATATTTTAGATACTTTTTTTAATATATTCAACAGAACCTTTTATTTGGTGTTATGGATTCGTTAGTTTTTTATATGTTTTGATTTGTCTTTCATGTTATTCGTCACGACCTTATATTCGCTATTATGGTTTCCTAAATCAATTATAAATCTCGATTTTCTACAAGTTTTGTAATGAGTGTTTTAAAATTTTCTTGTGAATGTTCTTCTCTGTTTTGGCTATATAATATGAATTAGATTATTATCATATTTTGAGTTTTTTATATATGTGTTTTTGTGTATTATCGAATATTTTTAATGTAATGTGGATCCCGTGCTCATCATATTCGTTCTATATATTTATGAATTGGTCTACATATTCACACCATTATCCATACAAGTATTGTTTACAATTATTTTTTTAAAAGATAAAAACGACTTGTCTCATCCACATAGCAATAGAACTGCAAAGATGCTTTGTGTGCTTACAAATTAAACATTTTTTTAAAGAAACGGACGATATGATATTATTTGATTACTTTTAATTGATTCAGGGTTTAGAGTAAATAGAGTAATTGATATTTTTAATACAAATTATATTCTAGATGATCCTTGTAGTAATAGACTGTTCATATTGTTTTAAGGTAATTAGATAGATCAATCCGGAAATAATTTTTAAAAATGTTTAATTTACGTTTATAAAAAAATGGAAATTTCACCTAAATAGGAAAAAAATTATTCAGTCTAACCGAAACCCTAGCAGTGGAAACCCTTTTATTGAAAAACTATATAAATACGTCCCCTATATTCGTTCTTTTATATTGCTTGAGGAAAAAAAAACTAGGTTAAACTTTCGAATATGCAATTCCTTCATTCTTTGCGTCGTTTTATTATTTTTGTGTGTTTTTATGTTGTTGCTGGTTTTATATTGTAGTCTTTTGACTCTGTTCTTTTGAAGAGGATATTTTAGTTGTAAACGCATTCTTCCTTATATCCAGATTCTAGGTTTCGTGTAATTGTTTTTAAACGCATGTTAAGTTAAGAAGATCATCATCTTGTCATTATCTTAATTTGTATCATAATTCTTTGGCTTTGGGGTTTCAATATTTTATTATATTCGTATTTTTTTTACTGTTAGATGTCTCTTTTAGAGTGCTTTCGTATCATGTACTTTAGTATTATATGCTTTAGTTTTGTCTATTTTAGTATTAGATATATGTAGTTTTTTTTCTCATAATGTTTGCATACATATTTTAAAAAAAATTTCAGGACTCTCTTTTTCGGTGTTACGTTATATACACTTACTGGAATATGTCTCTAAGAGGTAATGTGTTTTGATTATTATTCATTATAATGATGTGTTTGATATCACCAAAACCATATAGCAATAACTTAGCATAAGTTTATATGTTTTGATTATTAACCAAAATATTGAAATATTTATGCTTAAACTCTATAGGTGTTGGATTCCTACCTGTTCACCTTCCATCTCCGCCGTGTGTATCATCAGAAGATGATGGAAGGTCTAGCTCTGACAAAAAGAGTAAATTGGAAGCTTGGATGGAATGTAATCGTCTTCATCCTGAAGCACGGGAGTTGACGTATCCACAATTTGCTTCAGAGTGGGCTTGGGATATTGAGCGAACATGTTGGAGACGGCGTTTATCTCGAATTTCACGAGTGTTTCTGTTGGAGAGTTGTCCCTTAACATCTGGTGATCTTTACTATTTAAGACTTTTGTTGAAGGTGATGAGAGGAGCATGTTGTTTTGAGGATCTAAGGACTGAACAATGTTCGATATTCAACATTTAAAGGTGCTTGCTATGCTATAGGAATTGTTTCCGAAGATGATGACCAGTATATTGATGAGTTTCATGCAGCGAGTGAGTGGACCTCTTCCTATGTTTTGCGTGATTTGTATAGGTTTCTTCTCGATGAAAAGGCCTTTGTGAATCCTGTGCATGTTTGGAACTGCACCAAGCACTTGATTTTTCCATATGCCAACTATTGAGCATCTATTATATGTTATAATGATAATTATTTTTTAGTTATCTTTTAGGATATTCATTCATCAAACTTTTATCTCGGCATTATGGTTTTATTAGTTATGTATGTTTCTAGAATTTTCTTCTTAATTTGTAATGCTTCCTTTAGTTCAACTATCTATTCTATGGCATCGATTAAAAATGTTTTATGGACGTGATATCATAGTGTTCTATTTCTGTCTTAGCTACACCTTGAACGATTATTCTTTTACCATAGCCAACTTAATCTAAACTTTTTAGCACATGGGTAAAGCCCAAAGTTATGGGCCAATGTATATAGTTTAATGATTATAATATTTCCATATTTATTATGTATCTTAGTTTGTTATATTATTTTCGTTATTTCCTAAGTTTGTAAAAACACGACGATTTCAGACTAAAAACAAGGCAACAAACAGATCTGTCTATCTCACAATTACTGGCATCTTGTGCTCAAGGTATGCGATTTTTTCTCCTCGGATTGTAAAATAGTTGATTTGTTTGCCTGTATTGTAGAAATTTACCTTTTATTTCTATTTTTATTTAGATTTTATATGATTGTGACGATATTTTTAGGATTTCCTCCCGATTACGATATCCAGAATATCTCTACTTTAAGTTTTTTTGTTGTTTTTGTTATTCAAATGTATATACTGAAATCGGTTATCACGATTGTAAAGATATAAAATATACGGGAATTTTAAAACATTAAATCGTGATTCTGAGGTTGGTGTTGTTTTCGTAGTGACTATCGAGCGAATTTAATATTATGTCTTAACGTCTAACATTGGTATATTTATATATCTTGATCTTGATGTTTAGATAAGTTATTTCGAAGTATATAATTCTCATAGTCTGATTACAGGTAATCGATTCGTGCAATCTCATTTCTGATCTACATGATGATAAAACCAATTGGCGTATTAGAGTTAAGGTTTAAAAAAAATGGGTTGAGAAGTCTGGAACGGGAGTAGATTCTTTGCAATTTCTGTTGATGGATGAAGAGGTTGGTATTTCATACTTCAAAACTATAACATATTTTACATTAAGTTCAGTTTTATAGATAATATTTTCTACCGCTTTAACCATTTTCTATACAAAGGGTGAACGAATTCAAGCCTATGTATATAATGAAGATCTATGTAAACATTATGAGAAGGCAATTGAAGAAGGAGACCATAAAAGTATCTCAGAATTTATCATATTCGATGATCCACTAGAAGAACCAAACACTCTAATTGGCATTAGTATCAAGATATGTATGAACACTGTTATCGTCGATACAAATCCAATTTCAGAAGATGATTCGGTATGGTCATACACTTTTGCTGACATACTTGGCCAGAAAACGGAACCTGATCAACCCATTGGTATATTTTATCTTTCATTACGTTTTTATTAGTTATGTCTTTTATATTTAACTTTTGTATACTAATACATTGTTTTTATTTAAAAAAATTGAAGACATTTTGGGGGTTGTCATTTCTATTGGCAAGCTGATAACTGTAAATGACGATAGCAAGTATATCAAGCGGACAGGAAAAAAAACAGCAAGTCTCACCTTTACAATTAAAGATCACAAGTAAGTTTTTTTTTCTTATAATCTGAATGTAGAAATATGCAAAAATAACAATGCTTTGTTTTTGTTGCATAGTGGTTTGTTCTTGGATTGTACGGCGTTAGGACAAATTGCTATCGAATTCAATAACAAGTTCTGGACTGATGAACAATTACCACTGACATGTTTTCTATCGGACTGGTCTGTTAAAAATGAAAAATGTTTGCTTTTATTCTAACATAATGTTTAAGAGTAGTTAATAATCGTAATTATATAATTTCTTATCATACATGATTAAATTTATTTTGTAGGTCGTATCTATCTAATGTCTAAGGGAGCAGTATCTAGGTTCGAGCTAAGTCCTAGATTCCCACGAGCCATAACTTTTGCTCGAAGGTAATTATAGTAATGTAAAAACTAATTATTATTTATTATTTGTTATTATTAAAAAAAAGATATTTTTGTTTACAGGTTTTGGAAAAAAGAAGAAAAATCAAAAGTGGTTATTAATCTAGGAACTGATGATGACGAAGCTGCTTCGTCATCAACAAAGAAGATGGATTTCGAGATGAGGGGAAAAAACTAATGTTCTTTTAGTGATGTTTTTTATATTATATCATTATGAACATATTCGTATTTCTTTCGTCTTTTAATACTTCATTATGAACTTTATATTAAGTCTATGCTTATTTTGTTTATCGAATCATATTTATGAAATCGAAAATATACGTTTATCGTTAGTATATTTGCCAAAAATTAAAATTTCCAAAAATTAAAATAACCAATTACATAATTTCTATTATTAAGTAATTATTATAAATATTAACGAAAATAATTAGAATATGTATAAATCTCATATTGTGATATTACCTTCTATTATCTCATCTTAAAAAAATCTAAAATAATTTAGTTACTGTATATTGGTTCACAAAATTTTTTAAATTTACTTATATTAATCTCTTTAAAAAAAAATGTCATAGGCTAGCTATTTAAAGACTTAGGTCTCTATTCGTATTTGATAATCCCACATCACAATCAGTCGCTTATTGCTGTAAGATATGTTATGTTTCTGCGTAAAATTTTGAATTGATTTTTTGTTAGTTTGTTTTCATATTATTCAATTCATTTTCATCTGTAGAACGAATCGTGATTGGTTGGTATCATCATGAACTACTTAACTTTCGACAAACTCACCACAAAGCGCTCCTGTCGTCGTACTATAGCACGTCTTATTAAAAAGTGGGAATCCATATACGGTGATAAAAAAACGGTTTCTGGGGACACAATCTTCTTTTAGTATACGCTCAGGTTAACATTATTAAAGTTATCATATTGCTATGCGTCGGTTTGTTTATCATAATATTAAAATAGATTTTTAATTATTGTATTACAAACAGGAAAATATAATCCAAGTTTCAGTTCATTCCTCTATTTTACGTGTTTATGGTGATCACTTGTTTGAAGGCAGTCTCATTGAGATGTTTAATTTCAATGTACGTCATAATGATATGAGTTATAAGATTACTAATAATCAGTTCATGATTGTGCTAAGTGAGCGAACAAGGATATCGCCTTTAGCATCTGGAGTACAAATAATACCTAGGGAGAAATTTCTCTTTGTGGATTAAGGGTATTTATCAAGGTCAGACAATTTGGTCTGTAGACTATATGGTACGTATTGTTTTAAAATTATGTACCCATTACTTCATCTGATAGTTATAGAAATCTAATTAATTAATATTCGAATTGTAGATATCATTGCTTATGTGAAGCATGTGAACAAGACGGATGGTCGGATTGAAGGTCAAGTTGTTGTTAGGAGGCTTGTACTAACCCTTCTAATGGAACGGTATGCTTTTAGACAGATTGAGTATAAGATTTAGTTGATATTGAGATATTTAAAATACTAAACAGTCTATTAATTATTTTTGTGATTAAGATTTGTAAACGGTCCTGGAATAGAGATCAACATGGTGTTGTGGGGAGAACAAGCAGAAAATTTTGAAGAAAAGTTTAGAATTTACAATAATACTAATATTGTCTTGATCAGTACACGTGTATTGGACATTTTCAGAAATGGTTCTGTAACATTGTCAGTTACTCCTGCATCTAAGTTTTATTTAAACCAGCAATTTCCCTCTGTTGCTGCTCTCAGAACGAGGTATAAAACTTATTTACTTATTATATTATTAGCATTGTTTATCAATACATTATTCCTTATAATAAATATTTCCAATAGGCTCCTTTATGATGGGATATGCTCAATGGATTGTGGTGAATCTGTTCAAGAATACTCTGCTGCAAGCCTCCAAAATCACGAGTTTTTATGTTTATCAATGTCTAAGATAAAATATTCATGGTTGGATTAAATTATATCTATGGTTTAAAGTGTGTTTTTCCCAAGTTTTATTATTAGCTAATATGTTATTCATATTAGTTGATTAAAACAATATCTTGTTGGGTATTTATCATTTAATATTAAAATAGAATTTGTTCACTCAGAATCCTCTTATCTAAATACGATTCGTACGAAATGTTTTATTCTAATTTTCATTAACAAAAACATTTATAATAAAAATATTTGGTAGTTATTATACATTAAAAAGTATGACCTAAAAAATGTATGTATTTATTTTTTTTAAAAAACTATTGTGTATAATTGGAAGATTGTTAATATAACATAATTTTACTTCTGAATTCATGTATTAGCGTGTCTATATGGAAATATCATAACATTTTAATAAAATATAGAAAATTTCCCACTAATTTAAATGGATATCGTTGAATATGTACGATCTATTCTTATTTTTGTTTAAGTACGATTTTCTTTAATTTAGATACTAAATGGATCTTGAATATGTAAATTTATCATTATTCAAGTAGATATTTATGTAAAGTTTTGTATTATCTCTCTATTATTGAATTTTTTTGGTTTCGCTATTTAAGTAAATACATAATATACACATAACAAAATTAAAGTTTGAAAAAAATAAAATAAAACACCAATGCATGTTACTGGGAATATTCAGACTACATCAGTGATTGATAGACCAATGCATGATTCATATAAGTCTTTGAATCAATAATTATTTTTTTGAAAAGTCGCAACTTTACATAAAAATATAAACAGTTTGTTCTGAAAAGTTGCAAATATACATAATCCATTTAAAAAATTCATTAAATCTACATACTTACTTATTTCGTTCATTCCCTCTATATATATATATATATTATCTTAACAAGAAGAATAGTTGTTCTTCAAATAAACATATCAACCCAAAGAAAAGAAAAAACAAACACAAAAAAATTCCAAGTCCTTATCCTTCGTGAAGGATTCATATGATGCAGTTCGTGATTTGCATGCATGGAGGACCGACTGGATCATTGGCGTCAAGGTCTTGAGGCGATGGTTTATTGTTCATCGAAACGGGAATCCAGGCTTAGCATTCGTTTTCGTTGATGAACATTTAAGCTTGTGATAACATATATGTTTTTATTGTACTTTAACATGTTATATAATGCGATTGTCATTATATTTGTTTATAATTCAGGGCTCTAGAATTTATGGTACTTGTGGTGCTACGTGTTATGAGTATATCGAGAGGGTTTGCCCTGAAGGAGGATGGGTAAGACTGACCAATTTCGGCTTGATTCGGTCGGATTGGGAAAGGAAGGAAAGAGTTACTAAACACAAATCCCAGATCACTCTCAACTCGGAGACCAAGGCTTCACGGATCAGGCCATTGTCTGAAGATCCCTTCATGAATTTCGTTGATTTTGATGAGATTTATAATCGTCCCTATAATCACTTGTACCCAGTCGGTATGATTTTGATTTACACTCTTTAAAAACCGAAACCCGATAAATGTTTTACAATAGTTTAGTTGTTTTAAATTTATTTTATTTTATCTATGCATGGCTAACAAAGTACTTTATTTTTTGCAGATCTTATTGGTGATCTCTTAATATCTGAGTCCTCAAATGGAAATACTGAAAAAACGCTGAAGTTCACTATCAAGAATCTTGAGTAAGAATATTTTAAGTTTTACTCATATAAATTATGATAAATAATGAGATAAACAATTATTAATTTTAATTTTGAAAAAGGGATCGGACTGTTAATTGCTTGGCTCATGGTGATTTCGCTGTTGATATCAAGAACTAGACTGTAGGCGTAGATGGTCTGGTTGCGATTTGTGTATTGACGGATTGGGTCGTCAACAAATATCAAGGTATGTGATCTATAAATTTTAATGAGATTTTATATCATGCAAATAACCTAATTAAACGTAGAAATATTTGTATTCTGATTTCTTCATTTGACTTTTATTTTAGATGAAATAACCATCCATGATCATGAGAATATTGGTTTCTCACGTTTCTTTGTTACTCCACCTATTGCGAGGTTCTCATCTACCGTAGAAAGTAAGTATAAGAAACTTTTGGTTACTTAAAATTTCGTTTATTTAACTAATATTATACTTATATATAAATATAATGGATAGGATTTGGGAAAGGATAAAGAAGAGAATGGAGGATGTAGGAAACCATGGAATGTGACTTGCATGAAATTCCGGAATTTCGTGGCAGCACCGTCGCTGAAGAGCTACTGGATTGGTTCGTTACTGTTGATGAAATTCTCGAGTTCAAGAAAGTACCTCATGATCGTTGTGTGCCTTTAGTTGCAATCCGATTTCGTGACAGGGCGGCAGCTTGGTGGACACAGAACAAGACTTCTCGAGCCCGTCTTGGCAAGTCTAAAATAACAACTTGGGATAAATTGAAGAGCGAGATGCGCAAAAATTTTTTGCCCTATAATTATGAACAACTGATGTTTCAGAAATTTCAGAATTTACGTCAAGGTGGTCGTACTGTCGACGAATACGCGACAGAGTTTTTTATGATGATGAATCGTGTGGAGACAAACGACACAGAGTTACATCTTGTTACGCGCTTTATCGGAGGCCTGCGCCAGCAAATTCAGCATACATTGAATCTCTTTCGCCCTTTGTCGATTTCTGAAGCACATCAGCAAGCCTTAACAGTGGAAGCTCAATTGCGTAGCGGTTCTTGGAGTCGCCCCATTCGTGCCAATTCAGCGCCTTCACCAACTGTTCTTCCCGATGCTTCTGTTCCTAAAACAGAGCCAGCACTAGCAACTGATGATTCGACCCGAGGCCCCAGACCTGGTGGTCTTCGGTGTTTTTCTTGTGGTGCTCTTGGTCACCGCCAGTCAGCTTGTCCCTCCCGTAATCGTCGTGGTCTGTTCGTCGACGAATTTGACCCTGAGTCTGCACCAGTTTATGATGATGATATTGTCGAAGAGGAAGAGGTGTTGCCTCCAGATTCAGGACAGCTGTAGGTATTGCGACGTACATGCTTAACACCGCGTGCCGTCCCAACCAATCCACAACGCAACACTCTATTCCAATCACGTTGTACAATTAATGGAAAGGTCTGCAAGTTTATTATCGACTCTGGCAGTTGCGAGAACGTCATCGCTGCCGATGCCGTTTCCAAGCTTTCCATTCCTGCCCTTATAAACTCGCCTGGTTACAACAAGGGACTGATGTTACTGTTTCTCGGCGTGCCTTGGTAAATTTCTCGGTCGGCGAAACTTACAAAGACAAGGTCTATTGTGATATTGTGCCCATGGATGCTTGCCATTTACTTCTCGGCCGACCTTGGGAATTTGAAAGACGAGTTCTACATGATGGGTTTCTTAACACTTACAGCTTTAGCTTCAACAACAGAAGATTTCACATTGACTCCTGCGACTTCATCTCCTGCTCCTCCACCAGCTCATCCGATCCTATTTCTCCAGCGAGCCCCGTTTGTTTCAGCAATGCGTGATGCAGGATTCGTTTTTATACTCATGACCAAACCGCTTGCTGAGCCCCGCTTTCCGGAAGTTCCTCCAGCATTCTCCGCAACCCTGCAAGAATTTGCTGACGTATTTCCTGAGGATCTCCCTACTGGACTTCCACCTCTACGCGACATTCAACATCGTATCGATTTGGTTCCAGATGCTGCTTTACCAAACCGATCTCACTACCGAATGATTCCTAGTGAACATGAAGAGTTGCGTCGTCAAGTCAAAGAACTTGTTGCTAAAGGTTTCTTGCGTGAAAGCTTGAGTCCGTGCGCTGTCCCGGCTTTGCTCGTCCCAAAAAAAGATGGTTCGTGGCGCATGTGCGTTGATAGTCGTGCTATCAATAAGATCACAGTTCGGTATCGTTTTCCTATTCCTCGACTCGATGACTTATTGGATCAAATTGGTACCGCTTCCATCTTTTCTAAATTAGACTTAAAAAGAGGATATCATCAGATTCGTATTCAGCCAGGAGATGAGTGGAAAACGGCTTTCAAAACAGGTGAAGGGCTTTTTGAATGGCTGGTTATGCCTTTTGGATTATCTAATGCTCCTAGCACCTTTATGCGTGTAATGAATCAGGCTTTACGTCCCTTTATTGGCAAGTTTGTGGTCGTCTACTTTGACGATATCTTGATTTTTAGCTCCTCCTTGTCTGAGCACATTGTTCATCTCCGCGAGGTTCTGCTCGTCCTTCGTCGTGATAAATTTTTTGCAACCTTGAAGAAATGTGACTTTGGCTCGTCGAACGTACACTTTCTTGGATACATTGTGTCTTCTGAGGGTTTGGCGGTTGATCCGGCAAAGGTGTCTGCTATCGAATCTTGGCCTTCTCCTACGACTATTACAGAAACACGAAGCTTCCATGGTTTAGCTTCTTTCTACCGAAGATTTGTCCCTCAATTTAGCAGCCTTATGGCTCCGTTTCCTGATTGTATTCGTGATGGTCGCTTTCTTTGGACACCAGAGGCCGAATCAACATTTCAACTGGTTAAGGCAAAGCTTTGTTCGGCACCAGTATTTGCTCTTCCAGATTTTACGTTGGTTTTTGAGCTCCATTGTGATGCATCTAAAACGGGAATCGGTGCAGTCCTAAGCCAAAAAACCAGACCTATTGCTTACTTCAGCGAAAAGATAGCTGGTTCTCGCGCTCGCTACAGCACTTACGATGTCGAATTTTATGCGATAGTGCAAGCTATCAAGCACTGGAGGCATTACTTATTTCATAAGGAGTTTGTTCTGTACACGGATCATGATGCTCTTAAGCATCTGGGAAGCCAAGAAAAGGTCTCTTCTCGACATGCTTCGTGGATTGGGTATCTTCAACAGTTCACATTCGTCATCAAACATACTTCTGGTGCTTCCAACCGTGTCGCTGATGCCTTGAGTCGAAGAACTTCCTTGCTCGCGGTTCTTCATTCTTCTGTTCAAGGTTTTGCATCTTTTGTGGACTTATACCCAACTGATCCCTTCTTCGGTCCGATATTTGCAGCTGCCTCTGCTCATACTTCGCCTGATTATACCATTCATGATGGATTTCTTTTTTGTGGTAGCTGTCTCTGTATCCCTGACTGCAGCCTTCGGTTACAGTTCATTTCCGAATTGCACCGTGAAGGACATGTTGGCCGAGATCGCACTTTGCAGTTGGTTTCTACATCTTACTTTTGGCCGTCCTTGCGTCGAGACGTTGAACGCTTTGTTGAGCGATGCATCGTGTGTCAGACTTCCAAGGGTCACGCCACTAATGCTGGACTCTATCTACCTTTGCCAGTCCCAACTCAACCTTGGACAGACATTAGTATGGATTTTGTCTTGGGACTTCCGCGTACTCAGAGAGGGTTTGATTCTATCTTTGTAGTTGTTGACCGTTTCTCAAAAATGGTTCACTTTATTCCCTGTAAGAACACTACAGATGCAGTTCAGGTCGCCACTTTGTTCTTTCGTGAGATATATCGCTTGCATGGATTGCCATCCTCCATTGTTTCTGATCGAGATTCTCGTTTTCTTGGACACTTCTGGTGATCTTTGTGGAAACTTTTGGACACTAGTTTGGATATGAGCTCTGCTTATCATCCCCAGACAGATGGGCAAACCGAGGTTACCAATCGATCCTTAGGTGATCTTTTACGTTGCCTTGTCGGAGATGCAATTGGGACATGGGATTCTAAACTGCCTCAAGCAGAATTTGCTCACAATCGTGCCGTGAATCGCAGTTCTGGGTTCAGTCCTTTTCAAGTGATTTATGGCATCATTCCTCGAGCTCCAGTGGATTTATCCAATTTACCTGATCGTACTCGTATCCATGGGGACGCTGCGACTTTTGTTGATCAAATCACCCAAACTCATGCGAAGACTGTTGCTAATTTGGAATCCTCCGCCTCTAAGTACAAGCAAGCTGCAGATGTTCATCGTCGTCGTGTTGTTTTTAACGTTGGTGACTTCGTTTGGGCATACATTTCTAAAGATCGGATGCTATCTCGCGCGTACAACAAACTTAAAGCCAAGAAAATTGGTCCTTTGGAGGTCTTGGAGCGTATAAATGACAACGCATATCGTCTGCAATTGCCAGCTGATGTCAACACGTCTGATGTCTTCAATGTTCGCTATCTGACTCCTTTCCTTGGTGACGACACAGCTTCTGATTCGAGGTCGAATCCTTCTCCAGTAGGGGGGACCTGATGCAGCAGCATTGGCGCCAACTTGACAATCAAATTGTCAAGTTTTACTTAATTTTGGTTTTGGGTTTTACTTTTCTAATTTTCCTTTCATTTAGATAAACTTAAGTATTTCCTAAATTAAGAATCAGAATATATCCTTTATCGTTTGTGATAAGGATCTTAGTCGTATATTTATAGCCAACTTGTGGCTTCATTATTTTTCAGTTTTGGAATTATTAATCAAAGAGTTTTCTCTTACCCTTGTGTTGACTTGATTAACGTCGTCAAAGCAGGAAGTTCGGTCTCAAGATTTGAATTCTTAGCGAGTTCTCTTGATTGAGCGAAAGTTGTTCTTGAAAGATCATCTTCGATTCTTCTCTAGAACTAGTTTTCAGTTCGTACGCTGCGCCAATAAATGGCGGTTCTATTAATTTATCATTTTCGTATTTCTCTTATCATATGTTTAAGACTTAATGGTGTGATGTTATCGTTACTATGTTTACTTTTGTTTTAACTTAAACTCGGTACTGCGTTTAAATAATTATGTTGTTTTTAATCTAAAAAGTTTAATTGCTGTTATTTATATAATCTGCTCTAAAATATCTGATTAGTTAACTTTAGAAAGAAATAGTTAAACCATATATACATTACATTCGTATTCATAATAATTAATTGTTAAACCAGATATACATTAATTTGAAAGATTCATATATATCTCTATCATATTTTCTGTAACCTTAGAAGATTTTATCTTATAAATCTTACATACTTGTATCGTCATAAAAAAAATGTAAATCTAAATAAATCACATATTTTAAATATGAAGAAATAGTACATATGAAAATCTAGAAATTTAATAGTTATTGGTAGTTATACAAAATAGAAAAGTAAACTTATGTGCCAAAAATATTGACTGGAATTCTATTTACCCAAAATGGTCACATATTTACACGTAAATAATATAATTTAAAAATTTCAATATTTAGCCATTTAGGAAATAATTTTAAACTATACATTTTACTCATCCGTAAGGTTTAGCGCTTTAAAAAATTATTAGTAACTATTTAAAATTATTAAACTCACACGTACCAAGATTATTAGTTTAAAAACCTAAAGTCTACATCCTTAAACACGCGTATAAAAGAGTTTTTCATTATTCTTATTAACAGAATAATTAAACACATTCTTTTTAGCTTAGAATCTAGGCTTTGTTTAGTGTTTAGTTATTAAAAAAAATTTACATAATATCTCAGTGTTGGCTATGACATTGATCAGATTTGTGCGTAACACTAAGAAAGAAATCACCGGAAATGTTGATATCAACGTTGTTATTACGTGGTTACAAACAACGTTGAAAGAAAAAATATATACAGATAAATCCAAATATTATTGTATGAATGAATAATCATAAAATTATAAATAGTGCATATCACAGTGTTACTTTTCAGGCGGTATAATTATGTCAGTTGAACTTGCCAAAGATTGTAAATAATTAGATTCCCCTGTCAAAGTTATTTCATGCAAAAATTATTACAGATTGATTTGCTTTATTCTGCATTGAAAAGTAATATTCTATCAGTTGATAGACCCTTGCATGTTACACTAGCAAATTGTAAAAACATAGGAATATTCAAATATTATTATCCAAAAATTATATAACTATTCTAACGTTTATTTATTTATAAATTTGTAATTATTCAATTTTGGACTAATGAACCGAAAACAATTAAGGATTGTGGTTTCAAGTATGATTTACCAAGATCTTCTATTACGAAGATCCGAAATATTTAAAATTAATAAGGCTGTATCATCTGAATTTAAAGCTTGCAGGTTTTAGTTTTTTTTGTAATATACTATAATGTTTCAATATTTACTATTATAATTTATAGACATTGTTTCTTATTAGTTTTAGGGTTATTCTATTATCTGGAACATTGTATTTAGACAAATGAGAATTGAAGTCATATAGTAATACACTCTTTCTCTAAGTAATATGAACTCCAATGCATTAAACATTTTTCTCTCATTTGTTCACTTTGCTTGACGACAATCAAAGGACAGTTTGCCAAATCGTTTCTTAAATATTTACTTAAGTTCACATTTGAATCAATTGTCATTTACGTTTGTTATTTTTAGCAAAAGGTATTTTAAGTATATAAAATCCGTCTTTAAAAGCATAAACGTCGTTTCAAAAGTATATTAAGCCTCAATCGTTGCATAGGTATTTAAAACCCGTCTTTAAAAGCAAAACTGTCGTTTCTAAAGTATATTAAACCCGCGTTATTAAAAAAACGTTCATTTGTCTCATTTTTCATCTCCAAACCAAAAAAAAAAAAATTGGCTCCATGTAATAGAGTTTCTGAACTTCAGAAGATAAACGGCGGGCAACGTATTTGTGTTCAAGTTGTTCGAAATTATTATGATTTCACTAACATTCATTACCCTCATCGGAAGTTAGTTCTCGCTGATGAATTTGTAAATTTGTGAGATTTTTAAAATTTATCTCTGCACATGTTTTGGGAATGTAATCGTTTATTGATTCTTTTTTACTAAAACTGTGTAGGACAATCGCATCCTCTGTACCATGCCATCTGAAATAATTGACAAATTCGAGGATGTATTGCTCGAAGGAGAGTGGTATTTTCTTGTTAATTTTGCAGTTACCGACAGATTACCCCATCCAAGCATATCATCAAACAACTGTCATATACGTTTGAACGAGGATACAATCACTGAGAAAACCGATCCGAAGTCTTCCAGAGAAATATACTCTTTCTGTGCATACATAGATATTTTGCTTGCGTCAATTCAAACTGACCGATATCTTGGTAAATTACCTATATGCATGTTATTATCTTGGTTTATCTCATTAACTTATAAATGAGTTTTTAAAACTTAGTTGTTTAATTTTGCAGTTGATGTTCTCGGGATTGTCACTTTTGTTCAGAAACTTCAAAGTAGAGTTCATATGTCTGATACATCGGATACACCCACAGAACGTCCACTTATTCGTTTTGTACTCGAAGATCTTGAGTAAGTACAACTTGTCCTCATAATATCTGATGTCAGACTTGGATTTCTTTATATATTAAAATATGTTAATTATCTTCTATGTTGGTGTAAATATATACAGTGGAAATTCCTTGAAATGTATTGCTTGGGATAACTTGGCAAGAAAATTTGAAGAACTATGGACAAATCGTGATAAGTCTTCAAGACACATTATTGTATTGCGATTTTTCTCTTTCAATATGTTGAGAGGTATGTAAATATTAACTATTAATATCTATCCAATACAGCAATTAATCAGAAGATTAACAAATTTATTGTAACCACATGCGTTTAATCAGAAGTTTAACTAATATATTGTTTCCACATGCGTACTGAATATGTATATGTAATTAGATGAGTGGATTGTTGAATCAGAAAGATTCATATCTGATATTCTCGAGGATCCTCCTACTCCAGAAGTGGCAATAGCAAAAATGAGGTATGTAAATTACATATTTGATGTTATATCCTGTATATGTATTCTATTGACATCTATTTTGTGATTTTATAATATTGTCATATTGTTCCAGACTTGAAACTTCAGTTGATTTTACCCCTTTGGATGATGAATATGAAGATTAGAATGCTGGGACGGCTGCAATGGGGAATGCATAATCACTGGAAGATTACCTTTCTGTATTTCTTATATTAAGTTCTGAATTTAAAGGAGTGATATCCTTTTTTTTTAATTATGTAATAAATTCTGTCTTTGCAGTATAATAATTATGGTGTTTTAAACTATATTCATTACTGTTAATTATTACAAATTCTTATGTAAGATATATATTAAGATGTTTTACAGAATAGGTTTAACCACATAATAGTCACATCCGCAGTCAAAATAACTAAATAATGTTATTTTTTATATATAAATGAAAATTAATTCTTCCAAACAATTGCAGTAACTAATATTTATTAAAAAAATTAATTAAAGATAAATTTAAATTTAAATCGCATATAGTTATGTGCTAATGATTTCTGTAAAACCCGGTAATTATCTTTAAAAAATTATCTCTTAAATTAGTTGTACTTCTAGAAATGCCTGTGTAAATTGAGAAAATTTGCATTTTAAATAATAGTCATTTTACTTCATTGATTTTGTAGTTCTTGGTAGTTATTCATAAATAAAGAAAACTTTCGTAAATAAATTGTATTGATTTAGAACACTTCTTCTTAATCGCTGATATGTATATACTCAAATAAGAAAATATACATATTTGAAAATAAAATAATTTAACATAAAATCGTGATCTATACATTTTAGTTATTCAAGGATTTATCTTTAATAGGAATTATTATTATTTACTAATAAAAAGGAAAAAATATGTGCATCATAGATATAATCGTTTAAAACCCTAAAAACCACGGCTTTATATACGATCGTAAGCTTACGATAATTCTCTCACCCTTCTAGGCAACTAATAAAAAGAAGAAACCATTCTATTAGCTTATAATTATAACTCGATTTCTCATTAGGGTTAAATCACAATGGGTACACATAACGCGAAGATCTCATGCGACATCTTGCTTGATTCATCCTCTATTGCTGATAACAATGGTAACTTAATGGTCTTCGTTTTTATTTTGCTTATTTTTAATATAATAAACTGAAGTTTAGGCTTATACGTGAAAATTTATCTTAATTTTTAAGCCATTAAAAGATTGTCGTTAATCTTTTGTTATACTATAAATTCTTGGAAAGAGACATGTTCATTTTTGCTTATGATGTTTGGAATAAAAATCTAAATTCAATTTTTTCTTATCTTACAGTTCTTCATAATACTGTTGATCGAACTTCATCACTTGAAACAGCATTCGAGAGATTACGACTCTATCAATCCTATGATCGTCTCTCTAAACATCCTTCAAGATTGTATAATATTCCACATGTTCACGGTATGAGTGTTATATTAAAAAAAAAATAAAAAACTCATTGAATGATAAATAAATTATATATGTCTTATTATTTATAGATACGTCCAAAATACCTTGTGGTTTAAGAAAGAGGAGTGGGCCACACGAATTGGGTTCTAAGGTGTTTGGGTTTGGAATATTGTATTCTGAATCAGCTCATGGAGATCGCACAGATGTTCAGTCGGGTTTGTGGGATGTGCCCTGTCATCTAATCAATGAAATTGGTAAAAAATTCCTATAGTAATATCTTTTTCTGTTAGACGTTACAAATATATTCATAATTTGGTTTGATACAGGACCAGATAATGAATTCGAACATGACATTATTAGCGACTCAGCTAATAGAAGCATTGGTGTTTGTAATGAACATGAGCAAAACGGTAAGTCTCTTGATCAGAACAGTCTTTGTTTGAAGACCAGTTTCCTGTTGGAAATTGGATTAAGATTCGCCGTTTCCAGGTTGCTCATGTCTATGGTGTTTTTAGGACAACTTCGCGTCGTTTTAAAATAGTTTTGGGTTCACATACTGTCGTAGATGGTGATAGTTTTCATTGCGAACGGAATTTTTTCGATTTCATCGACTTCCGTGTAATCTTGAATCGCACATACAGTGACGACTTTTTAGTTGGTAAGTATGTTGATATATGATTTATATTTTGTTTAAGGATAAGAAACAATAATGAGCTTACTATTGTCTTTCGTTTCAGAAATAATTGGCCGTGTTATAAACGTTGGCAAGTTTCATTCCTGGGAAGGTTATACTTTGGACCAACGGGAGGAAAAGTGCATTGATAGCGAATACCAGTTTATCACTTTCTACTTGGAGGATTTAAGGTTTGTATTCCCTGTTCAATGTTTTCTCGAATTTAACTATGTGAACAATTATAAGAATACAAGCATATATAATTTTGTGCTAATTATTTTAATCATGTAGACACGTTCGTCTCTTTTGCAAATTGACTGGCATAAGAGCTTTAAAGTTCTATAAGGACTGGCGTAGTTGTGATAGCCAAAATGCTGTTTGTGTAATCAGATGGGGAAATATTGATTATCTTGGAGGTATGTCAGTTGCATATATAAATTAATGTTTGAATATGCGTGGTATAAATTTAGTATTTTACTTCCTATCAGGAAAGGTAACGATCTCAGCTATTCAACCAACATTGGTAGTACTGAACCCACATGTTGCAGAAGTCGAAGAATTCAGACAAAAGTATGGTCTGTACATACCTTCATATGTATAGTATATATAATATTGTACATAACCTTTTTTATTCATGTTGTTTTATTTTTATTATGCAGGATGATTAGCAGTCGAAGCTATCGTCTAGAGAATGTTCACCATCGAGATTAGATAGATACAATATTACTCATATTCACTATTCGTATTTTAAATTTATATTTTAGGATACATTTCATAAGGTTGTTGGTTTTTAAAAGTGTTCTTCGAATTCTTCATCTTCATTATATGTCAAGTTAGTATTTCATAATTATAATTATTGTTTTCGAATTATTTATTAACAATTGTTTCTCGATTATTGCCTATACATGTTCCATATATATATATATATTTTAAGCTAAAGTATCTTTCATAAACATGCGTATACAGTATATATATTTATATCCGAGTTCAAATTCTCAATGAAATTCATATATATCGCTATTGTTACATATATTAAAATTGCCAATGATTGTACTCATCATACTCGAGTGTCTTTTCCTTCTTCGTGATATTTACAAAAAATAAAAACTTATGAATTATGGAAATTATGATTATTTTAATGAAATTACAAAAGTATAATATACGGTTATAGTTCGAAATATATTTATAAAAATAAAAAAAGAAAAGAGGATTTTATAAAAAAGGAAATTGTACAAAAGATGCTAATTTCATTATCATTATAATGTTTATTTTATGTTTATGTTAAAATTACTAAATACATAATTTCACGCAATTTATTTTTGGATAAAAATAACAAATATACTTATATGAGAAATGGAATAAGTAAAATTTACATTTAAATTATGTTAAGTCTTAACATTGAACTCGATATATAGAAATCAATAAAAGATACAATACTCTATTTATTTGCATCGATCCAAAAGACCTAGGGTTTTTATCAATTCCTATATATATATATATATATATATATATATATATATATATATATTTATGTACGACTGAATAATCTTCCTCATTAAATCGGTTCAAGAATTTTCGGTAAAAAGAAGAAGATGGAGTCGTCAATAGATAATAGTGTTGACACTAAGAAAGTTGTGAAGTCTTATCTCAAGCGGAAAACAATCGTCTCTGCTCTGATAGACGAAATTGATAGAACGAGTGATCGTTACAAGATAAAGGTTCAGATAATCAATCTCTGGAAATCATATCGTAAAAATAAGGTTACATCCATAGAGATGGTATTAGCAGATGAAGTGGTAGGCAATGTTAATGTTTTATATCTATATATATGAACATGCATCGTATAGTAAAATTATGATATGAATAACTTAAATATTAATTAAGTTTTTGACTATATCAGGGTTCTAGGATTCATGCAACTGTTGATGGAGATTTGGTGGAGCAATTTAATTCAGAATTGACGGAAGGCCGTACTATATTCTTAAGCAACTTCACGTTCAAAGATTACACTACTGCATATAGGACAAGTCTTTTATCTTTTAAAATAAGTTTCTACAGGACTACTGTTATAACACCTTGTGATGATTTTCCTAGGGAACTTCCTTATAGATATTTTAAGGAATTTTCAACTATAAGTAATGGGGATTATGACAACAGTGTTTTAATAGGTATGCTAAATATATTTTGTTTACTATATTTATCGAGTTATACTGTGATATAATACATCTTATCTGTACTAATTCTTTATAAATATTAATGTAGATGTCATAGGGCAGGTTGTTAGTCTAGAAACTTCTGACGTTATCGCTCAAGGAAAACCAATAAGAAAGTTGGACGTTGTTCTACGTAATGCCAGGTGAGTTCATAATGATATAATTTATGAAATAATATTTAGTTAGATCATATATAATTTAGTTAGTTTGTTGATTACGTATAGTGATAATCGCTTGACTTGTACGCTGTGGGGAAATTTCGGAAAGAAAGTAATCGACTACGTGACGAAAAATACTGCGTCTGTGATCGTGTGTGTTGTTAGATTTGCTTCAGTGTCAGAATGGAAAGGTATATTTGAACTTAATTGTATTGATAATAGTTGTGATATAATTAAGTTTATCATATACGCTTTTTTAGAAATTTAAAATACTTTACTTCTAATTTCTTGTAGGAGTTTACAGTATTTCAAACTCTTTCAACGCAACACAGATATTTCTCGATCCACATTCTAAACAAATTGAAAATTTTCGAGTCTTGTAAGTAATGAAATCTGTTTGTTTGTGTATACTTTTAAAGCTATCATTAATACTAAAAGGAATGTCTTTTGTTAGGTTGCCAACCAATACATTTGTGATATCCAATGAACATAAGGTGCAATCATCATCCACTAAGTCTGTTTCATGGAAAGATGAATTCTTTGATAGAAATGAAAGAAAGACAATTCAGGGTATTGTTTATGCTGATACGGTATGTGTTCATTAAGTTTATTTTAAATTTATACATAATAATTATTTGTTTTATATATTTGAGAATGATCTGTTTTTTTATATTTAAATCAAATTTTTTTCGAGTGTAGGAAATGAAATGTGTTACTGCTGCGACAGTTGTTCGAGTCGAATATAATCCTATATGGTATTATATTGCATGCAGAATTTGCGATAAAACAGTTCATCCAATAGAATCTGATTCTACCGATGACGATTCCTTGTTATTTGATTGTAGAGAATGTGGCGAGGCTGTCTCAGATGTTATAGCCAGGTAAATGGTTCATTGATTCAAAGTAGTTATTAGAAAAAAAAAATTATTTTTGGCTTTACAAATATTCATATTTTCGCAGGTATAAGTTAGTGTTGGTTGTTTCCGACGAGTCTGGGGAAGAGATAAGATTCTTACTGTTTGATAAAATCGCTAGCGCATTTCTTCGTGTTCAAGCAGATACTTTAGCTGAGGAGGTTGCTGAGGTATATCATTTTATAATACTTTGTGCACATTATCATATAATCTTATGTTATTTATGTGTAATGTCTTTTTATATTTTGATCAGGACGAAACTTTGGTGCTTCCACGAGCTCTTTCTGATTTGGTTGGGAAGAAGCTCCTTTTCAAAATCGGAATAGGAACAGAGAATCTGACTAACAGACGTCAAACTTATAAAGTTGAGATTGTTGTCGATGATGCAGATATGTTGAATAAGTTTGAAAATCATGGAATTCGATCCCTCGAACATGATTTAGAACTTAGGTACTCAGGTAGAGTTGCATCACTGACACCATCGCCAGTATCAAAACGAGTTTCAGAATCAACCGTTCAAACGCCTAATGTTGACGAAAAAAGTAATAGCAAGAAGAGAGGAAGACGGCAATGAACAAACACATACGTTTTGAAATCTTCGAACTGATATTCTTATAATTCTCGATGTTGTTTTTTTTTTTTTTTTGGTTTTTCAAATACTTTAGTACTGATATTTATGCATATTCGAATTTATGGTTTGTTTTTTTAGGATGCATTATTGATTCAAAGAACAAAAAATTCAAAACAATTACTTAACTCTCTATATAAATTGAATATTACAGTTTGTGCATATATGTAATTTTATATTTTAATATTATCATAGTTTCATAAATTAACACATGAAATCGTTAAAGTATCTAAGATATCGATTATTCTATTAATATTAAATATTTTATAAACTTAAACTCACAAAAAAAAGACAAAAAAATGTTAAATTAGGTTTGTTTCAAAAAAGAAAAATGAAAACCCTACAAATTATAGGGAAACCCTACATATGTTTAAATATTGTTTCTCATGCATGTATTTTAATATCGTACAAAAAAGAAAAAGAAAACCTAATCAGAAACTATGGGGCCGAAGAAAAAGAGAATAACGAAACCTAGGATCGTTAAGATACCTGTTGCAAATCGTCGTAAGTGTTTCTGTTTCTTTGAAAAAAATGCATGTATTGTTACTTTTGATATGCCGCTGAAACACCTTTCATCCTTAATACAGCAATCGTTTTAAGGGCTGAAACGTATGCACCAACGTTACCAAAATCAGTTTATCATCAATACATTGATATAGAATCTATTGGACGTGTTGGTATGGCTAGAATAGCCAGACAAAACAGATTGAATATCATTCGATCGAAGCGTGGTTTACTAACAATAAATAATTCAAAAGGTTATGTTGATTAAATACAATTTTATATTGTTTTATATTAAATATATGTAACTAACTTCATCTGATTGTGTAAATTTATAGATATATTGACAGAGTCCGTTGATGTCGATGATGTTTTTTGTTTTGTCGCTACTGATTCGGACACGGACGATGATAAAGATTCAGATGCTGTTCCGCAAAGTAATTCGAACAAACGATGATCAGGACAAAAAAAACCTAGACCACCGAATTATCCTGAATATAATTCATTCGCGAGTTTTGGCTTGATGGAAAGTGGTACAAATCGAAACAAATTCCCTTTTATTAGTATATATACAAGTTATTATATTTTAAAATTTCAAAATCAATTATAGGTTATTATGATGATGGTGATCAATCTTACATGCGTGACTATTGTCATGCTTTAATGTGGTTTGGAGAACGTATAAACAAGCACTCTCTATCTTCTACTCCAGCTTTCACGATGTGCTGTCTAAGTGGTAAAGTTCAGCTACCTTTATTGAAAGCTCCCCCAAAAACGTTGTTACAGCTATTGTATAATCGCGATAACACGAGGAAACACTTCCGTGAATTCATAAGAGCATACAATATGATGTTTTCGTTTACGTCACTTGGTTGAAAGGTTGATAATACTATAAACAACGGTAATGGTCCGTATCTATTCCAAATGTGTGATGAAAATTATCATTTGATCGGAGATATATTACCAGCACCTGGCAAACAACCAAACTTCCTACAATTATATATCCATGATACCATCAACGAAGTTAAAAATAGGATGAATGCTTATGGGTAATCTTCGATTTTTATTATAATATAATATTATTATTTATCTATATCAATATGGTGTTTCATTTTTATAGATAATAATAGTTTCAAAACGACTGTTCAGGGATGTTGGCAATTCGAGGAAGCTGAGAGCAGATATCGTGGAGCTTCTGAAGAAGATGTTAGATGATCATAATCCTCATGTTAAAGCCTTAAGAACTGCACGCGAACGATTTGTTGGAAATCAAAATTCTAAAGGTTTTAAGTTGGTTCTTGCAAGTGGCCGAACTACTGATGGTAGAACGCATAACTTACCTACTGAGAACGATGTGGCGGCTTTGATACCTGGTGATTTCAATATGTTAACAGAAAAAAGAGACATCGTTATTCAAAGCAAGTCTGGAGGTTTATACCGTATAAGTGAGTTGCATCCGGCTTATTTACCTTTGCAGTATCCGTTATTGTTTCCGTATGGTGAAGATGGTTTTAGATTAGGTATTGATATTGGCTATGTTGATACATCTGGAAGGAAACGCACAACTGTGACAATGCGCGAGTTTTTCGCATTTCGCATTCAAGACAGGCATGGAGAATCCCCAATCATTATGATGTCTGGGAGATTGTATCAGCAGTTTCTGGTTGACGCATATACGATGGTAGAATCAAATAGGCTTTGTTATATATGGCATAATCAAAAGAAGCTACGGTGTGACAGCTTTGATAAGATTGAACAATCTGGTGAACGTGGTAATAATAATCTTTCTGAACAAGGAAAAAAGGTGCTTATACCTGCTTCATTCACGGGATGTAAGAGATTCATGAGGAAACATTATCTAGACGCGATGGCAACATGCAAGTACTACGGATACCCAGATTTTTTCATAACAATTACTTGCAATCCAAAATGGCCTGAGATAACGAGGTTTTTGGAAAAACATGATCTAAAGATCGAGGATCGACCAGATATTTGTTGCAGGATTTTTAAAATGAAGCTCGATAATTTAGTGAATTATCTAACGAAAGACCACATTATGGGCCACGTTAACTCAGGTATGTCAAAAAGATTAAATATAAGTAAAGAGTCATAATATATAAGTCGTGCCAACTTATATTTAACGTATAGGTACTAATTCGATTTATTACATGTATTTTTAAATTTTTCTAATTGTTTTACTTTTATTTCAACGATGTATACCACTGAATTCCAAAAAAGAGGATTGCCACATGCCCACATGGTTGTTTTCTTGAAACCCGAATCCAAACTACCAATAGGCGAGGACATAGATAAATTTATATCAGCAGAGATACCGGACAAGGACTTGGATCCAATTTTGTACGAAATTGTTGGAGACTTGATGATAAATGGACCATGCAGTGATGACAATCCAAAAAATGTTTGTATGCATGAGAAAAGGTGTACAAAATTCTTTCCTAAGCCTACTGGATCAATTACTAAAATCGATGATGCTGGCTTCCCCATCTATAGACGTCGTATGGATCAAAGAACCATTCTGAAGAGGGGTGTTTTGTGTGATAACCGATATGTTGTCCCATATAATCCAGATCTCTTAAAGCGTTTTCGGGCACATGTTAACGTTGAGTGGTGCAACCAAACCAGGTCTATAAAGTACCTATTCAAATATATAAACAAGGGTCCAGATTACATTAGAGCAGCAATCGAGGATGAAGACGGTAACCCCGTTATATCCCAAGATGAGGTTGAGCAACATTACAATTGCAGGTAACTTTGCGAAACTAATTTTTAAGATTAGGTCGCTTGAATAATTACTTAATTATGATTTTAAAAGAAAACAAGATTATTTATTTCTGTTTGATTTGCTCATTCTTAGATACATTTCACCGTATGAATCATCATGGAGGCTTCTAAAGATTCCTACACAGTACCGAACCACGGCAGTAATGCAACTTTCGTTTCATTTGCCTGGTAAACAAATGTGTATATATCACGAAGGAGAGAGCGTTGACCAAGTCTTAAACAAGGCATTGGTAGGTCAGTCACAATTTCTAGCGTGGATGGAGGCAAACAAGATACATGCCTTAGGAAAGAAGCTAACATATGCTGATTTCCCAACAAAATTCGTCTGGGTCTCAAAGCATCGGCAATGGAGAATACGAAAACAAGGTTTTGCCATAGGAAGACTGGTGTATGTCTCACCTTCCGTTGAAGACGCATATCATTTGAGGATTCTTCTCAATATAGTCAAGGGCCCTGAGAGTTTTGATGACTTAAAAAAGGTTAATGGTGTTATATACTCTTCTTTCCGAGAAGCATGCTTTGCGCTTGGTTTGTTAGACGATGATAAAGAATACATCGAAGGAATTAAAGAGGCTAGTTTTTGGGGAACTGGAAAGTTTCTTCGTAAACTTTTTGCTATAATGCTTCTCTCGAGTAGTGTAGCAGTTCCAATCAACGTCTACTTGGAAAATATTAACTGAGGATTTCTTATATCAGAAAAGGCGTGAAGAGAATGACCCAGGTTAGATGGATTTGAAATTTTAAACTATTTTACAAGACTCACATTATCTTAGTTGCTAACAGACTTATTTGTATATCTAGGTTTGGTGTTGACGGAAGCCCAATATAATAATCTTGGTTTGTCAGATATAGAGAAGTATATGCGCAGAAACGGTCATTCATTATCCGACTATAAAGGAGAGATGCCAGTCCCTGATGATATTGGAAAGTATAAGAAATCTAATCATCTAATCCGGGATGAGAAATCATACGATCGTGCAAAACTTGCAAACGATCATGTCAAGTTGTTTTCAACAATAACCAATGAACAGAAGGATATCTACAATGAGATAATGGATGCAGTTACAAGAGGTATCGGTGGAATGTTTTTTGTTTATGGATATGGTGGGACAGGTAAAACGTACCTATGGAGGCTTTTAGGTGCTGCTCTTCGTTCTCAAGGGAAAATAGTTCTCAATGTTGCATCAAGTGGCATTGCAGCATTGTTATTAGAGGGAGGAAGAACAGCGCATTCTCGGTTTGGAATACCCATAGTTGTGAACGAGTATATATTCTGTAATGTGAGTTCTGGATCACACCAAGCAGAGTTGATTGAAGCAGCCGATCTTATTATATGGGATGAGGCTCCGATGATGAGCAAGCATTGTTTGGAGACATTGGATCGGACTATGCGTGATATACTAAAGTGTGATAAGGTATTTGGTGGAAAGGTCGTTGGTTTGGGTGGTGACTTTTGACAAATACTCCCTGTTATTGTCGGAGGCAACAGCTCAGAGACTATATTGGCAACTGTGAATTCTCTCATATTTGGTCTGATTGCAAAGTTTTGCAGCTAAAGACAAATATGAGACTGCTTTGTGGCGATAATGATTTCAATAATAAAGAGATTGAAGAATTCGCTAAGTGGATCTTGGATATTGGTGATGGAAAACTAAATATTCATGATACCATAGAAGATGAATTAGAAATTCCAGCGGATTTGCTGATAGGCGGAGAAGGTGATCCTGTTAAGAGAATAGTCTCGGAGATTTATGGTCAATCTTACACAACCACCCGTGAACCAGTTTTTTTCAAGAAAGGGCAATACTCAGTCCACGGAATCAGGATGTCGACGTTATCAATGAATTCATGCTATCAGAACTCAAAGGTCTTCGTTATATGATTTCTCACATTTCCTTTTAATACGTATTTATATTATAATTAAAATATATCAGTACTAACATAGTTTGAATTGTTTTTATTAGGTGAGGAACATGAATACCTTAGTGCCGATAGCATTGATACTTCAGACACAAGCAAAATAGACGAAGTCGTCTATACACAGGAGTATCTTAATAGTATAAAGGTATCAGGGCTGCCAAATCATTCTCTCAAGTTAAAGATAGGAGCTCTAATAATGTTGCTTAGAAATATTGATTCTAAGGGTGGTTTGTGTAATGGTACGAGGTTGCTTATTACTCGGTTAGCTAGGCATGTAATCGAGGCAAGCCATATAACCGGGAAGAAAATAGGAAAAAAGGTTATCATACCTAGAATGTTTGTGTCACCACCAGAAGCAAGGTTTCCTTTTAGAATGCGCCGGAGGCAGTTTCCTATTACCATAGCTTTTGCTATGACTATAAACAAAAGTCAGGGTCAGACTCTACAGAAGGTGGGATTATATTTGCCAAAGCCAGTGTTCTCGCATGGTCAACTTTATGTCGCCGTCTCTAGAGTTACATCACGCCAAGGGTTGAAGATTCTTATTACAGATAAAAATGGCAAAGCACAAAAGAAGACAATGAATGTTGTTTACAAAGACGTGTTTGAAAACATTTATAGAAATTCGCGGTTGGTTTGAATAGATTGTTTTGTTTGCTTGGAGACTAAGTCAAAAGAGGCTGACACGTGGAAGAGGAAGCGCGCGTCTTTAATTTTTGGGCCTGGCCCATCTGTAATTAATTTTTTGCTTGGTGGGTTAGAAAACTTGGCGGTGAAGTCAAAGAGAGAGCACGTGGAACCACCAACCCAACTGGCCGCAAAAGCTGAAGTATTTTACCGAGTCAATCGCGCCCTCAAAAGAAAAGAAAAAAGAAAACGCAAATATGACAAAATTTATTTTTTATCCATATGGTAAATAACTAAATATGTTTTAATTTATTTTTATTAATTGCCTTAGATAAATAAGACATGTACTTTGTTACATGTTATAAGATTTTAATCTGGTTGAGACATCTACTGACCTAGTGATTCAACTTTTTTTTTTTACTACGTACTTTGTATCAACTACTTAAAGTCAACATATTTCACAACTTTAAAAACTAAATTCTCTAAAATATAATGTCCAAATGGATTTAAAATGCTGTTGAACAAATCAATTTCAAAATGTATTTTTGCGAATTCATACTAACTAGTTCATGACGAATATATGCAGGTTTTTGATTGTGGAATAGAACATATTATGGTAGTAGATAATTCATTAGAGCATGTTTAGCAGGGGTTCATCAAAAGTTTATGGCATAGGTTTTGAGACGAAATTTAATAAAATAATAATTTTAGAGGTAGAGGTTCATGGCAAAAGTTCTTCCCAATAAATCTGAAAAACCCAAGTTCATCCAGGTTCATCACACGTGGAGCATCCTTATTGATCCAAAAAAATAATTTTCGAATTAAAAAAAAATGAAAAAAAACAAAATCCAAAAAAAAAGTATTATTATATTGGATTGAACTCTTTTCTCAGAAGTTCACTGATGGACGTCTTAGGACTTAGAGTCTCATTTCCCTCTTATATTAACTGTGGTGTATGCTTTCTAAACAGTTAGATTAACATAAGCAAACTGTCAAGTGTTATACTTTTTGTTTATTTTTCTGAAATTCCACGACTCGAACTGAAATATCTTAAACGAGCAGAAGTAATTTTGGATTTTTTGGGCCTTAGTTTTGTATATAGAAAATAACGTCCAGCTAATTTACACGTTAAATTCTTAAATATCTACCATTTAATTATTTCTCGAAATGCAGCTTAAAGAAAAAATAATAAAAAGAAAAAAAAACAAGGCCTAATAATTAGGAGGTAGTTACGGTAAAACTAAAAACCCACCAAATAACCTCTCCTTAATCCTCGCCAAAACCCTAACTTCTCTCTCTCTTTCATATATATCCCGTGACAGTTAAGTTGAGGAATCACCAACTTATAACCTGAAGTCTTACCTCAGTAAAAAAAAAGACAGAACAGTATCTTTGATCCTTTCATATATCCTCTCTTGTCCTTTCTTTTTGTTTTCTACGTTTACTCTCTAAGCTTAAATAGCAGCAATTAAAGCTAATTAAGTCTTACTAATCATCATTTATTCAAACATCTTCCTTCTGTAACTCCTCCTGATTGCTTCGCATTCTTTCATTCCCTAAAACACTGATTCATCATCTCTATCGATCATTCTCTATGAACTGCTTAAGCTACTTCTCCAACTCAGACTTTATCCAGCTCCAGGATTGCTTTATCCCTGATGTGGATATGATTATCCCAGAAACCGACAACACGTTCTTCTTCCAAGCACAACAGCAACATCAACCATCGCATTACGAAAAAGCTCTTTCACCGTCTCTCTTCGAATTCGATCACTTGGATACTTTCTTTGAGCCGTTTCTTCCTCCTCAAGAAATCTTTATCTCTAACCCTAACACTCAAGTCTTCAACGAGTCACAAGACCTAGATTCCTTCTTCCCCGCGCCGAATAAACACCAAAAGCTCATTGACTCCAGCTTCCATTTCAACAACACTCATCACGACCCTCTGTTCCCAAGCCCTAACCCTAATCTCTTTGATTCCTACACCAACGAAGCTTCTAACTTTTCCGATTTTCGAGTTCCTGATTTCACTCCGGCGTTCAACGTTGGGTGGGGTGATCAAAACGATACCAAGAAGCCGAAACTTTCTGCTCAGAGCATCGCAGCACGAAAGAGGAGAAGAAAGATCACAGAGAAGACTCAAGAGCTCGGAAAACTAATCCCTGGAAACCAGAAACATAACACTGCCGAAATGTTCGAGGCCGCAGCTAAATATGTCAAGTTCTTGCAGGTTCAGATTGAGATTCTTCAGCTGAGGCAGACAAAAATGCAGGTATAGTTAAGACAAACCTTATATCCAATTAGTCTCTGCAGAAATATATGTCGACTAGTCTATATTTATGTAAGCTTTTTTTTTTTACTTTGTAGACGCAGGAGAGTCCAGAAGTGGCAGGAGAAATGCAGTTTTTGCTTGCATCTCAAAATATCCAGGAGAAGCTATCGACAGAAGAAGTTTGTGTGGTTCCAAGGGAAATGGTTCAAGTCCTAAAAGCCGAAGAATGCATATTGAGAAACCCTAAGATTTATCGAGACATTAATAAGTTGCTCTCCACGAATCTGGTTAATTAGTTTAGATTTTATCCAGATGCTCGAATGTCCAAAACCTTAGATTTGTCTGTGTTTTTGTGTCTGTTTCTAATTTTTCCTTGTACTAGATTCTATGTTAGCTAGAGCTTAACCATTAGTTAATTTTCTTCTTAACTAATGTAAATCACTTTGTTGTTTTCCAAAAAATGCTAGCTACTCTGTTATATCTCTAGTAAGTTTAATTTAATAAAATTGGTTTTGGTTAATCTTAATTTAGATTATAAGTTAACGAGATATGCAAACAATGAATTAAGTATTTCAGTTAATAGGCTAGTAGCACATAAAGGTGTAACCATTTCCGAAATTATCAAAATCATAAAATCCCAAAAGCATCATCACAAGATTAAAGATTTTTTTTTCCAATGATTTAAATTTAAATTTTAAGAAAGGTTTCTAAAAAGTTTAGTAAGAACCGAAGAGGTCCTAACTCCTAAGTAAATGATTAGTGATTAATCCCTTATTAAATTGTTGAAGAATTAAAACTAATTTACCCCTAGTATTTTTAAAGTTTTCTAAGTGGTCTGTTTAGAACTAAAACTTATTTTGCCTTGCTCTTGTAGCTCGTCTGGTCAGTGAAGGCACTTACATGTGCTACACGAGAGTGTTCGAAGCTCGAGCAAGGCAGAAGAGAGAGAGGGTCGAAGAACTAAAACCTATTTTTATATGCTAGGGATTTTTCAGAATTATTTAGGCTTTATTCTGATCATTTTATATTTTTATATTTCTGTATGGGCCTAAAAAGAAATAAATTTGGGCTCAGGTATATGATTTTTTGAAGCTATAGCACCATTTCTACATGATATCACTGTTTTTTTTTTTATAAAAAAACTATCTATTAAGGGAAAAAACTCTTATCTTATTGTTTCCATAAGCAGTGTATATATACATTACATAATTAATGTATCAGAAATCCTAATGGGCCATGAGACATTAACCTAATGGTTAATGGGCTGGTTACTAGAAGTCCATTTGTTTATAACACTCCCCCTTGGACAAGGTAACCATGCCTGTCACAAAACCGGGATCTCTATAATGCGCTGGGGAACGTTGCCTCATTAAAACCTTACCAGGAAAACCCAGTGGGAAAAACCATGGTGAAGGAAAAAGAGTACAACACGCATTACTCCCCCTGGTTTAGGCATCACTGTAGATCTCTAAGTCTACGCATTCCTATCTTATGAATGAGCTTCCGGAGTGTAGAAGTCGATAATGATTTAGTGAATAGATCGGCTGAATTTTCGCTTGATCGGACTTGCTGAACCTTGACCTGACCATCCTTCTGTAGCTCATGAGTGAAGAAGAATTTGGGCAGAATATGCTTCGTCCGGTCACCTTTGATGTAGCCGTCCTTGAGTTGAGCGATACAAGCTGCATTGTCTTCATACATCACCGTAGGCTCCTTATCTTCGTCCATACCACAATCTGATCGGATATGCTGAGTCATGGACCGCAACCAAACACACTCTCTACTAGCTTCGTGAATGGCCAAGATTTCCGCATGGTTGGATGAGGTAGCGGCAATAGTCTGCTTCATGGATCTCCAAGATATGGCTGTTCCTCCATGCGTGAAAACATAACCGGTTTGAGACCGGGCACAGTGCGGATCTGACAAATATCCTGCATCAGCAAAACCAACTAGACCATCCTTGTTATGGTTAGAATAAAATAATCCCAAGTCCTTAGTACCTTGAAGGTATCTAAGGATGTGCTTAATACCGTTCCAGTGCCTTTGAGTTGGACACGAACTAAAGCGAGCTAAGAGGCTCACGGCAAAGCAGATGTCTGGTCTAGTGTGACTAGCCAAGTACATTAATGCTCCTATGGCACTGAGGTATGGCATTTCAGGACCGAGGATTTCTTCATCGTCCTTCTTTGGACCGAATGGATCACTATCCAATCCAAGGCTCCTCACAACCATTGGGCTGGTCAATGGGTGGGCCTGGTCCATATTGAATCTCTTGAGTACCTTTTCAGTGTATGCCAATTGATGCACAAGGATTCCGTCATTGACGTACTCAAGTTGTAATCCCAAACAGAATTTAGTTTTGCCTAGGTCTTTCATTTCAAACTCTGCTTTTAAGCATTCAACTGTTTGGGCGATTTTACCAGATGTTCCGAGGATGTTCAAGTCATCCACGTATACTGCTATGATTACAAATCCTTTGTTTTGATATTTTCTGATGAAGGTGCATGGACTGATCAGATCGTTTTCGTAGCCTTCTCTGATGAGATATTCGCTTAACCGGTTATACCACATACGTCCGCTTTGTTTCAGTCCATATAAGGATTTGTTCAGCCTAATGCAGTGTTTATCACGAGATGCATGCTTATCTTTGAGCTCAATATCATCTGGTAATCTCATATAGATTTCACTGTCCAGTGGTCCATAAAGATATGCGGTTACAACATCCATTAACCGCAAATCTAAGTTTTCTCTTATAGCCAGACTTATGAGGAATCGAAATGTAGTTGCATCTACCACTGGAGAATAAGTCTCCTCATAATCGATTCCGGGTCTCTGTGAGAATCCTTGTGCTACAAGGCGTGCCTTGTATCTAACGACTTCGCCGAGTTCGTTTCTTTTACGCACAAAGACCCATTTGTTTCCCACTGGTTTAACATCGAATGGTGTCCTTAAGATCGGACCAAACACATTCCGTTTCTTTAAACTATTCAACTCCACGTTTATGGCTTCTTTCCATTTCAGCCAATCTGATCTACGAGTGCACTCAATTATAGACGTGGGTTCTAGATCCTCTTGCGTGTACGCAATCTCAAGTGCTACCTTGTATGCAAAAGTTTCATTGATGTCGACATCTTTTCTGTTCCATAGAGAACCGAATATGATATAATTGATTGAGATCTCATTATTATCAATCCCTTCAGAACCTTGAGTTTTGGCGTCCCAAACCTCTTGAGATGGTTCGATAGGGTAAGTATCAGCTGAGGCTGTATCCGTGTTCTCTTGAATCCCGGTTTCAATCATTGCACCTTTCTTTGATTTCTGGGGATTCTTATCTTTGGAACCTGGTGGTCTGCCACGTTTCTTACGTGCGTCAGACTCTGTAGCAACTTGACTTTTCCCTGAGGGGACATCTATTCGTACTGGTGCATTGCAAGCTGGTATGTACGATTTGGTAACTTTGTTCGGGTCAGCAAAGGAATCTGGCAATTGATTAGCTAGCTTTTGTAAATGTATAATTCTTTGGACCTCTGAATCACATTCTAGAGTCCGAGGATCTTGCCATTGTGTGGATGTTTGATTCCATGAAAGTTCTTTTACCAGCTTTTCTGTCTCACCACCTAATCTAGGATATACCGATTCATCAAATCGGCAATCTGCATATCTGGCTTTAAACAGATCTCTTGTAGTTGGCTCGAGATATTTTATGATGGTGGGAGAATCAAAACCAACATATATTCTCATCCTCCTTTGAGGTCCCATTTTAGTCCTCTGTGGTGGTGCAATGAGTACATAGACTGAACACCCAAATGTTTTAATATGGGAGACGTCTGGCTCATGACCCGTTAGCAATTGGGATGGTGAATATTTGTGCTCACTAGATGGTCGTATGCGTATTAGTTCAGCGGCATGTAAGACTGCGTGTCCCCAAGCTGAGACCGGGAGTTGTGACCTCATGAGTAATGGTCTAGCAACCCATTGAATTCGTTTAATGAAGGATTCAGCTAATCCATTTTGTGTATGGACATGTGGAACGGGATGTTCAACACTTACCCCTATGGACATACAATATTCATTAAACGCTTGGGAAGTGAATTCACCAGCATTATCAAGACGTATAGTCTTTAATGGGAAGTCTGGAAAATGGGCTCGTAATCTGATGATTTGGGCCAATAACCTAGCAAAAGCCTGGTTCCTAGAAGAGAGCAGACAGACATGCGACCAGCGGGTCGATGCGTCAATGAGGACCATGAAATATCTGAATGTTCCATAAGGTGGGTGAATTGGTCCACATATGTCTCCTTGGATTCTTTCCAGAAAGTTCAAGGTCTCTTTAGACACTTTGACTGGTGAAGGTCGGGTAATCAGTTTCCCTTGTGAGCAAGCTGTGCACTTGAGGTGCTGAGGGAAAATACCATTTGGTTTAAGGCTGTGCCCTTTAGAATTCTGGACTAATTTACGCATCATGTTCGCACCGGGATGACCCAGGCGATCATGCCAAATAGTGTAATCTAAAAACCGTGCTTTGATAGCAGCATTAGCCTCAATCATACTGACTTTAGCATGGTAAATGCCAGTAGATACGGCGGGTATAGTTTCAAAAACTTGTTTATGGCCATTTATCATTTTAGTGATAATTAAAAGCTCTTTGTTCCCTTCATCCTGAGTTTCGATATGGAAACCATTCAATCTTATGTCTTTGAAACTCAATAGGTTTCTCTTAGAACTGGGTGAGTATAAGGCATCAGAGATGTCTAGATATGTGCCATTTGATAACAGCACATTAGCTTGGCCATGGCCCTCTATTAGGCTCGAACTACCCGCTATAGTGCTAATGTTTGCGGTTTTGATTACTAAATTTATGAAGTAATTCTTGTCTTTTAGAATGGTGTGGCTCGATCCACTATCCACAATGATATCCATATTGTCTTGCATATCTTTATTAAACAAGAATTGTAATTCAATAACTTGCAAAAATGAGATGTAAATAAAACATTACTCCATAAATTAAAATGTAAAAGCAAAAGGTCTTAAAAATCCAAAGTAAAGACAATAAATCCCAAAAACAAAAGATAAAAGTTTAAGGAGTAATGAAAAACAAATTCAGATTTTTGAGATCAATCAAGGAGGTCGGAGAGCTCATAATCCATGCCATCAATCTTATCATCCTTTGAGTCATCTTCATTGACTTGATGAACCAGGTTAGCCTCATGATTATCTTTCCCATACTTCTGGTAGAGCTCAGCAAGATATTTGGGAGTACGGCAGATCTTGACCCAATGATTAGTCATTCCGCATCTTGAGCAAGGAGTTGGTCTAGATGAACTGCCTCTTTGGGTCGGTTTGTTGATACCACGACCCTTACCCCGACCAAAACTGAGGTTAGGTCGGTTATCTTGGTTCGGTCTACCGCGTCCTCTGCCGCGCAGTCCATGTCCATTTCCACGTCCACGTCCACGATCTGAGGATCTGTTACGTTGGACGAAGTTGGACTCTTTTCTGGTTCCTTCTGGCAATGGGGCTGATCCTGAACTGTTCCTCAACAGAAGCTGATTGTTCTTCTCAGCAAGCAGTAAGCAAGATATCAAATCCTCATAGGTGCAATGATTCATGGCACGGTATTGTTGTTGGAGAACAACATTGGGAGTGCCAAAAGTAGAGAATGTTTTCTCTAGCATATCCTTATCAGTGACCTCCTCGCCACATAGTTTTATGAGTGCAACTATCCGAAAGAGTTCGGAATTGAATTCTTCGACGGATTTGAAATCTTCGAACCGTAGGTTCTTCCAGTCGAACTTGGCTTGGGGCAGTATGACCGTTTTTTGATGGTCATATCGCTTTTTCAGTGCCACCCAAAGTTCGAGTGGATCCTCAAGAGTGAGGTATTGTTGCTTGAGAGACTCAGCGAGGTGATGGCGGATAATAAATATCGCCGAGTACCGTTCTGTTTGAGTCGCGGTGTTGGGATCTTTGATGCATTCACCCAAACTTTTTGAGTTGAGGTAGATCTTGGTGTCAAGGGCCCATTTGAGGTAGTTATCTCCGGAGACAGTGAGTGCCTCATATTCGACCTTCTGAATGTTTGACATCTGAAACATATAATAATTTATGTTAAATAATCAATAGTATGAGACTATGATCATTGGAATAAGGGATTTAAGGTATTCTTGGGAAAACTTTCCATTTCAGGAAACTTGCTATTTTAGGAAACTTGCTATATAAGGGAACTCTAAAATCGAACCTTAGGGTTTATAACCTAGCCGGTTTACTAGGGTTTCCAAATTTAGCTCTAATAGATAAACATTGGTTTTTTTTTTTTTTTTTTAAAGGGTTTAGGGTTTAGGCAATCTAGAGATTGATTTTGGAAACTAATTTGAAATTAACCGATTAAGCTTAAACCGATCGGATTGATCGATTAAACAACAAAACCGGTTAAATTAGATTTAATTTTGGAAACCGGATATTAGGGTTATTAATCGGTTAAGGGATTAAACTAAACGGATTTGCTAGGGTTTAATTTTTTATTAGGAAAAACCGATCGTTTTAAACTTAAACCCTATCGATTTAGGATTAGAATTTATCGGTTTATAAACGGTTTAGGTGGATCGATTGGTTTAGAGTTTAAGGGGTCGATTGGTTTAGGATTTAGGAGCTTGCATGGACCGGTTTTAGGGTTTTCAAGGATCGGATCTAAGATAAATAACCGATCGGTTTAGGATTTAAACCGATCGATCTCGGTTTAACGATAGACAAACCAAAACGATTTTAGATCTAGGGTTTTGCAAAGATTTAGGTTTCGGTTGCAAGGAATTTTAGTGTTTGGTTTAGATGATGTTAGGACCGATCGGTATAGGGTTTGAACAAAGCATTAGGGTTTAGGTTTTATATGATAAAGCCGATTAGGAAAAATAAAACCAATTAGGATTTTGACAAGAAGAAAGAGGATCGGTTTGGTTATGGTTTTAAAAACGAAAAAGACGAAGAAGAATCATGAAAAGAACCGATCCATATTAGGGTTTTCAAAAAAAAAAAACCAAAACTTTGATTAGGGTCTATAGTTTTAGATAATACCTTTTCGCCAAATGGATTTCTGACCGGCTTATGATCTGGGAGCTAAAGACCACAGATATCTACTGGAAACTCCTGAGAATGATGGCCAGAAGTGAGGACGAACAGCTGCTACAATGGAGGAACCACCGCTTGGAAAGAATCACCCGCTAAGGTGGGACAGCGCCGATTGTTTTGAGTCTTGAGGGCGCGTATGGTGTCGGATTGAGGAGCGGTTTTCACCACTAGATTCTTCTCTTCCAGGGCTTCAAAATGATATGTAGATCGCCTTCTAACTCCTTGTATTTTGAGAGATATGATCGTTTGAAGTTGAGCTTCGTGCTGATAACGTATTAAGAGAAAAAATTCTTATTTTATTGTTTCCATAAGCAATGTATATATACATTACATAATTAATGTATCAGAAACCCTAATAGGCCATGAGACATTAACTTGATGGTTAATGGGCTGGTTACTAAAAATCTATTTATTTATAACACTATCACTATTTTGATATTTTATGTTTGGATAATTATCTTGATCCTCGTCAAAATGGATAATTCATTTTAAATCGTTTCAGATATAAAGGTTTTCGGTATTCAACCTCTAAATAAATACAAAAACATATCGGATATATTTGCGAGTAAAGTTTATACCTGTAACCTGTCTATTAGAAAATATTACTTAACTGAAATAAAGTGTTTTTATATATATACAAAATATTAAATGTAATAAAGGTTAAGTCTGAAGGACTAGATTCATTAGGGTTTTTAATTGGTAGTAAATGAAAAAATATTACTTAATTAAAAGAAAGTTATTTTTTGTTTATTTATATACAAAAGATGAAATGTAATAAAGAAGTATGAAGGATACTAGATTCATTACGACTTTTAATTGTTAGTTAATGGAAAAATGAAAAAAAAAACTAAAATCTAGTATTAATTTCATTAAACCATATTCCAAATACTCCTATGTACGATTCTATAGGTATCGAAAACTTTGTACAAATTGACGAGTCGACATGAAAAATTCATGTGAAATATCCACCCACTACCCTTAATCAATGAAATTTTTGGTTTATGTGTCATTTATTAAGAAAAGAACCTCTAAACTATTATATTATAGTGTTGAGTCTGTTGACGTAATTTCTCTATTCAGTCAAAAATAATAAGTTAGTCAATGATATGATAGACGTCAAGCTTATCCCCTCCTTTATTTCCATGTCCTTAGTCGTAACTCCTAACTATGATCACTAGTCATAGTTCTTTCATTCAGCTCTTTTGTGTGTGAGAAATAATTAGTCTTTATCATCTGCAAACCATCGTTTTCATAGATGCATGTTCTCTTTAATTGATTTGAGGTAACAAAGAAACTATTCTAAAATTTTTAATGATGAGACTTGCACTAATAAATTTATTATTTGTGTTCCTACGTCTATTTTATCATATTATCTAATATTGAACGAGGTCAATAACACAACTGTGATCAGCCCAAATTGGTTCATATAACCAAATATAATCTAGAAAATGGTTTATGATCACAAGTATAAAAGTTAATAAAATAAATGGTAACATTACGTGGACGGTTTAGAACATAAAATTAACAATATACTTTTAGTTTTTATATATAGTACACAGATTCGCTAATAAATATTATAAAACTACATGTGTTCATGGCATTTTTTCTATTGTATTGAAATTTTTGACTATGATTGATAAGTGAGAATTGTAAATACTAACATAGTAAATCACTCTCAAGTTATTGATTTAAAAATGACCTGATATATAGTCGATTTATTATTAAACGGTTGACTTCAAAATAAAATTAATGGTAAGTATAGTTTTTAATTGATAAGTAGTAAGTACTTTAGAATTCATGCTACTGACACCCAATTATAAACCAATTTACCTTATACCAACTTTTCTTCACCGTTAACGCGTCAACTCATATAAATTATCTATAAACCCATTCTCCCCACCAAATATTTTCTACAAATAAGATATGGCTTCTCTATGTCCAATCATGAAAACGAAAAAAAAAAAAAACATCGAGATGAAATTATAATATTTATATTTTACCAAAAAAAATATATTTATATAGCATTGAGCAATAAGATGTTACGACTGTTCTTTTCCCCACTCGTCAAATCAAAACAACTTATTTAGGAAACAAAGAGTTGTGCTGAATTTTTCTTTCTTTCAATCAGAGTGGATGGATGATATGACTTAACTTAAGGTCACTGTTCCCATTATATTCTCACACTCTCAAAATCCCACATCAAAATGTTAGTACTTATTACCCTTTTTCTTTTCTTTATTATATTTCTATTATACAATGTCCACCATTTTTGTTATATATATAATATTTTTAATGGTTGAAAAAATAAGGTGGTCGTAACTGATTAAACAACGCGTGTAGTTTTTACGTTAGTTCACACATTACGTTAGACCATGTTTATTGGAGAAATCCTCAAGAATTTCTCTGTCATTATTCTATTATTAAAGTTAAGAAGAGAAATTCCTAAAGAAACTTATGTTATTTTGTTGTATATTGGAGAAACTTAGATGAGTTTCTTTAAATTTTTTTTTTTGAAAAGTTTATTATTTAGGAAATTACATTATTATTTTGAAAATAACACAAACTTAAGATATTAATATTCAAAATTAGAAAACAACACAAACTTAACAGAATATTCTTAATATTTGAAATAATCCAAATTTAACAATAAAACTCAGTTATTAACTTAATGATCTCCAAATCGTTGCCATATATGCTCAACCAAATCTGCTTTCAATTGGTGATGAATTTGTATATCCCGAACTCTTTTCTGATTATTGAACATCTCAACGATATTTGAACGCATGTCTGTAAAGTATTCTTGATCCACCTGTGCAATTCCTTCTCATTCTCCTTCTCCTTGTTGGAATTCAGCAACATTAAACTGGTATCCGTCACGTTCGTCTTCTACTATCATGTTGTGGAGAATGATACAAGCCCTCATAATTTTTCTAATTTTTTCTTTATCCCAACTAAGAGCCGGATTTTTAATAATGTCAAATCGAGCTTGCAGAACTCCAAAAGCACACTCCACATCTTTTCGGAACCCTTCTTGACGTTCAGCAAATAATGTTGCTTTCTGACCCTGAGGAAGGTTAATGGATTTGACAAACGCGGCCCAAATCGGATAAATACCATCTGTTAGATAGTAAGCCAAATTGTATGCCGTTCCGTTGACAGAAAAAGTAACTTTCGGAGCTTTACCTTGTATGATATCATCGAAGACAGGGGACCGATCTAGAAAATTTATAGCGTTTAAAGTACCTGGAGGTCCAAAAAACGCATGCCATATCCACAGATCATATGACGCTACGGCTTCTAAAACGATGGTGGGCTTGCCATGACCACGAGAAAATTGCCCTTTCCATGCGGTGGGACAATTCTTCCACTCCCAATGCATACAATCGATGCTGTCGATCATCCCAGGAAATCCTCTGCCTTCTCCAACAGCAAGTAGTCTTCGAAGATCTTCCGGTGTGGGTCTTCTTAAATACTCATCCCCAAAGAGATTAATTATACCTTCAACAAAATGTTCCAAACATTTTCGAGCCGTAGTTGCACCGAGACAAAGGTATTCATCGACAGTATCAAAAGCAGTGTCGTATGCCAAAAGGCGAATTGCAGCCGTACACTTCTGAAGTGCAGAGAGACCTGGTCTTCCGGCAGCATCAAGTCTCTGTTGAAAATAAGGATGTTCATTGGACAGACGTTCTACAATTTGCAAGAACAATGGTATGTTCATTCTAAAACGTCGGCGGAATAGATTTGCGGGATATGTCGCATTTTCTACGAAGTAATCATTCCACAAACGGTTGTGGCCTTCTTCGCGATTTCTTTCAATGTAAGATCTTTTCTTCCTTGGATTCCTTGTCTCTTGTTGCTCACCATACCCATTAACAAGGTTTTCATAAGTTTGCTCATAAACATAATCAAAAGCTTGATGAAAGTATTCATCAAACGCTTCATCTAAATTATTGTTGGAAGATGATGAAGCCATTAATGAAAAATGAGTTCGGTGAAGAAAGGGTGTCTGGGAAAAAGAAGATTGGAAGAAGTTGCAAAGGTAAAGAGAAGAAATAATGTGTTTGTGTCTTGAATTGAAATCGTTTGCCAAAATTATAAGTAAAAAATTCTTTACATGTGGTGTCAAGTTACCTAAATTATTGTGGACAATTTTTTTTGTTTCTGCTATTTTACAAAAGTCGATACAACAAGCACAAAAAAACAACTTTAACAGGTCCCATATTCTTGTTTCTTCATGTCACGAGGAGAGTTGTATCAACGTGATACTGTCCTCTCTATGTTCTCTCTTTTGGCTCTTCATGTCACGAGGAGACTTTTGTCTTCAAAGCCTGATACGATGGCATTAAAAGCTATACACCAACTTCTTAAAAGCTATACACCAACTACAACATATTATACACCAACTACAACATATATCAAAAGCCTGAAAACAAAAAAAATCACAAAAGGCAAGAAGAATTTGGTCAGATCACTCATTATCATTAATACAACAAAAGTACCACTTCTTAAAAGCTATACACCAACTACAACATATATCATTAATAGATTTCAACTAGATGCATTAAAGAGAAGTCTGTTTAGGTTTGATACAACATTATGGTAAAACTACCATATCATTAATGCGACAGCACAACATAGGACATGAAAGACAAACATCGGACTAAAACAAAGAAACTAAAACATGAAACCGATAACAAAGAAACTAAAGATGAAACCGATACCAAATAAACTAAAAAACTAAACTGATAACAAGGAAACATTAAACTAAAACATGAAACATGAAACTAAATATTCAACAGCTCAATTGTCAGCTTTTGCTTCAGGGCTTCTTCAAACTCAGTGAGGGGCTCTTTCTTGGCGATTAAACTGTCAAGTAATGACATCTTTGACAGTCTCTCTTTTCTGTCCATCTCCTTCTCTTTTCTGTCAAACTCCATCTCTTTTATGCTCCACAATCTTGGAAATGACCCACAGCATTGGCATCAAGCACAAACTTCTTCCCTTTGGCTTTTGCTGCCTTTACACCAGGAGGCCTCAAAACGGGTTCAGCTTCATCTGGCTCTGCGAATGAGTTTGGCGAAGGAGCTCCATCTTCACATCGACGTTTTTTAGAGCCTCCACCAGTTTTAGAAGTTCTTTGCTCACACCATTTTTTATCATTACGAAGCTCCTTCCAGGCGTGTTCTAAAATGAACTTTTTCTTATTGTCATTGAAGTATATCTCGTGTGCCATCTTGAGAACATCATTCTCGTTTTGGCCACTAGTTCTCTCCCTTGTTGCTGCATCATAGCAACCAGAGAATTTGCAAACAGCTTCATTTATCTTCTGCCACCGCTGCTTACATTGAATGGCTTCTCGGGTTTGACTTCCTGCTGGCTTTGACTTTGCAAAGTACTCTGCTATTCGACTCCAAAAAGTACCACTCTTCTGCTCGTTGGAGACCACCGGATCTTTAGAGGTGTTGAGCCAGGAGCTTATGAGAAGAATGTCATCACTCGGCGTCCACTGCTTCCTCGCTGTTCTTTCCTTCTCCTTGTCTTCTCCGCAGCTTGCATCTCCATGGATCGTTTGTGAGCAGAAGAATGGAGGCTGTGATGATCCAAGTGCCACACAGGGGTAAGTAGCTGCACTCTCTTGTTGACTGTTCAACAGTTCAACAAAATGAGAGGAATGGCTGAAGGGATATGAAGACATATCCTGAATGAAGGTGAACGGGTTGAAGAGAAGAGGGTTTAGAAGAAAGAGATCAAGGAAAGAGGGTTGAGAAGAGATGGAAGAGAACAAGAATGAGAACAAGAAGAGAAGAAAGATAAAAAGGCAACTTGAGAAGAGAGTTCAATGAATCGTTTAAGTACAATGAGAAGAAGTAGATGCAAAAAAAGGGAACAAGAGAAGAGAAGAAAGAGCACAAATGCATTCAACACACACACAACCATATCGACATGACACAAAGCATTCATCACCATACCAGCATTCAACACAAAGCGAACCAAAGCCCCTAAACCATTTATTACTATCACTCTATTACACGCCTAATCACTAATACCTATACAAAGCTACACTAACCCTTTTACAAAGCTAAACTAACCAGAGCAGTGAACTAACCTTACATATTGGTTGAATGATCCCTCTCTCCTCTTTGTTTGATGAAGAACAAGGACAAACCTGCAACCAAAGCTTGGAACAAACAACAAAAGATTAGCACCAAAGCCAACTTAAAAACAAACACCAAAACATGATTTATAAGAAGTTTACACAACCAACAAAACCATCGATCAAAAAATAACAAAGTCTATGAAGTTTCATTCTCTAAGTCAAACCAAATCATATCAAATCATATCAAACCATATCGAAAAACCTTACCCCAAATCAAAACATCTTAACCAAATCATATGCATCTAAGAATCGAATACAAACGTCTTAAGCCAAATCCCAGAAACAAAATTTCCAATTCAATCGAATATGAAACAAGATTTAGCCTAAACACAAATCGATTAACAAAAGCTATATCGATTACCAAAGGGGTTTATAGCAAATAACACTTGTAAGAGATAAAGGAGAGGATTGATAACGAAATTACATACCATGCAAGGATTTGAAAGCTCTGAATCTTCACACCTATTTCACCACTCGGTTCGAAGTAGATGAAGAAGCACCGCCGCTGTTCAGGAGGAGATTGGGACGAAGATACGTCGGAGAATTTGAGGAGAAGAAGTAGAACCGCCGCCGCCACCACGAAGTCGGAGAAGACGCGAGGAGGAATCAGAGGCGACGGAGATGTCGAGAATGTTTCGCGAGAGAGAAGAATGGTCGCGGAACAAAAAAAAAATTTGCCTCAGAATTTTCTCTCCAATCCAACAGCCTATCGCGGTCTGCCACGTACACCAAGAGAATCGATCCTTTAAGTCGCAAAAGAAGGATCGATCCGCTTAATTAAACCCATTTTTGATTTAAAAAAAAGCCCAATAATTAAAGAGAAACCCAAGAGGATCAACCGATAAACATGGTCTTAGTTCTTCTTTCTTTCCCTCCGAGTTCCATCTCGTCCCAGTTGTATTTCCAGCATCTTGGTTCTATTAGCTAGCGCTTGTAATTTTCTTTTTCACTCTCTTTTTGTTTCTTGTAATAAGTGGCTTCCACAACTTTGTAAAATTTGAAAATGGTATGAATCTTACCATGTTCGATTAAAAAAAAAGAAAACTTAGAAGTATTTACTTTATCGTTGCTCAATTCAAATCAGCTTTGGAAACAATTTTATATATTTTAACTAAGAACTTACCTCACTATGACCCCTTAGAACTATATAACTCGTGTAAATTATGCAATACAATATTTACATAGCAACATTACAGGTTTCTTTTTATAAAAAGAAAAAGTAGAATTTACAGATTTCTTTTTTAGTATATGTGTTTTCAATTTAGAAATCTGGCAAGAGAAAAAGACAAAGATGGAATTAAAATTGACATACACATTGGTTAGATCGGTCGCGTAAATAACGCGGGACAACATATTGATAAAGGCTGCTCTGATTGTCTGACACTCTCATGTATCATGTCATATAATTCAGGTTTATAATTTATATATATATATATATATATATATACCTTATACATTTATATGACATATGTGTATGAGTATGTCAAACGTGCTGCTGCTTTCTTTTTTTTACTTTGAATATCAGCAGAGACTATAATTATATATACGAGAATAATAATGATGTATTAATCGATTTTTTGTTCATTTCAATATTCTCGCATAAAAAATTATGTATTTTGATTTTTTTACAAGACCGGTGTAGTATTTTAGTTGATAATTTTAAAAAAAGTACTAACTAGTGAATTTGCCCACATCTTGCGTGGACTGATATAATTTTTTTTATTTGATTATTTGAAAATTGAATAGCAGTTTAAGTTTATTTGTTTTATATTTTCTGTTGTTGAGTATATTTGTTTGTTATATTTCTTTACATTTTAATGTTTGAAGACATTACCGTAAAAACAATGTAAAATAAAGTAGATAAAAATATATGAATATTCAAATAGTTTATTTTAAATAGTTTTGAGATCTTTTGATCACTGTTCTATGTATTTTAGACGTAGTTTTTAAGTATCGTAAGAACTTATTCAAAAACGAAGTAAGGAGTCAAAAAATTTAGAAGGGTGTGAGAGAAGTAGAGAGAAGTCATACATATTTATACTAAAATATTTAAAGTCGAAAACCCTAATCTAGACATCATAAATACCGTTATTTCATTAAACATTTTTTTTATTGATTTTACATTTTCGTTAGATTTGACTAAATATCGGTTTTATTAGAGAAAAATGGTTGATATTTATACTAAATCATAAGAAATCGAAAATCCTATAAACATAAGAAATCGAAAATCCTATAAATATAAAAAATCGTAAACACTAACCTATATATCATAATTAGCGACATTCTATTGGCTAGAGATGATTTCCTTCTTTTAGTGATATTCCATTAGTTAGAGATATAAATTCTCTATTTTTTTTTAACTTTTTTGTTAGATTATTTTTTAAATTTCATTTTTCTAAAATTTTAGAAACGGTTTGATTTGACAGCGAAATAAAGCATTAAACCATAATAATTTGTACTGGTTTGTTTTAAGTTTTTTTTACACATCATCGGATAAGAACCAATAAAAATGACACGTAATTACAAAATGAGGTTGACCGGTCTTTTTGCAGCTGAAACTCATTTTGAAACTGACACGTAAGTGAAGAACTCTGAAACTCGCTGTAAATACGATACCTAAACAAATCACTACACAAATAAGTATATAGAAAATAGGTAGTATTAGATATGATATATTCACTACAAGAAATAAGGCAGATAACATCACTTATAAAGTATTAACAAAATAATTGATGCTAATTAGAATCACTTCTAAAAAACTGACATAGAGTAGCAGTGTAGTACAATGCTATAGATTAACAATTTCTGTTTCTGAAACGTGCTATTAACCGTTGTAATCTAGTTGCAACAAAGGTGTAACAGTTTCACGAAGTATATGAATGTACGTACATTAGAAAAACGACGATTTTAAGACAACATTGTATGTATATTAACCTTTTTTGCCTTTTCGGAATATATTATCATTATAGTGGGATTCCAAATTAAATTCTCCGTTAAGAAAGCCGTGAAACTGGGGCTTTTCTCCCTGCCTTTCAAGATCGTCCACATGCATGGTCTGATTGAAAAATTATTCCTACTCTATATATGTATACATATAGATCCAAAGAATTATTACCTCCAATCATATCCTTATAGCAACATACTAAACAAAATTCCTAACATAATGGGGATGTAACAATGAAAACATCTGTTAATCTGAAATAATATTAGTCATGTTGGTATAATAAATATTAAGTAATAATTTTCTTGTATATGAAAATATTCAATTGCAGATCTAATATTTATTTATTTATAGTTCAAACACCAGAAATTTTACCAAACTATGTGAAACTTTTTTTATTGAATACTATAATACTTTTTAACAAAACAATAAATACTATTATACTATTTAATATTTTTTCTTTAATGATTTCTTATTAGTATATATAAAATAGAGACTTAGGAAAGAATATTAAATATATTAGTTTGAGGTAAGAATCCATTTTTAATACAATGATAACCGAAATTAGCAGTACAATGTTAAAAACTGTTGACAAACAAAGAAGTAGCAGTATATAAATACGATATATCATCAAATCTAGTAAACTTTATATTTCATAAATAATCATGTCGCTAAATATTTCAAATTATCACACTAAAATTCTAACACAATCAGATACCGACTATATATGTATGCAAATATGCATGTGTGTAAATATGCTCATTTTGATAAATAGTTTTTATTTTATTTTGTTTGAAAAGGATAACAGCAGCTACAAATTATCATTTTTAAATATTTTTCTATGATTGTTTTTCAAAAAAGAAAAGTTTTAAACACATAATTGGTTGTTGAAGTATGTAATCAAAATCCAGTCCACATGAAAAAAAAAACTTGTAAGAAGCCACGTACGATATATGACATTAAATAACTTAGGAGTAGTTGTTTAAAAATTTATATTTAAATTTGATTTTAGAAACAATATCAAATTCGATAAATAGAAATATGCCTTAGCTCCATAGCTTTGTATTGTTATTGGATGCGTCTGGTGATTGAACTGTAGATGAACGAACTGATTCACTTTGTGTCCCATCCACCTAATATTCCTTCGCCCCACTTTTCCTGCTCCCATACCAGCAGCAATATTTCATTACATATTAGTTATTTACTAGTACAATTGCATTTAACTCGGTCCATTATATGTTTCATATCAATTAAAGAAATTTTGATTCAAATTTTTAACTCTAACATTGTAAGAAAAACAAATTATGCATGTAAGTTTAAGGAAAAAATCGTTCGAAACTAAGTATACGGTCACAAATCTTGTGTTTATAAAACTTAGATAATTAATAATTGATGTTTACGTTATATAAGACAAATAATGATTTGGTCAAGTTGTAAATCAGTATTATACTACCTTTTTCTATGTCAATTAATTTTCTCTACCTAACAAAAAGTTTAATATTGTTAACTGGTAGTTCTTTGTCGATATAAATCAAAACAAAACAGCGCATGGCAAAAATCTAGTTTCGATCTAAAAGTGATAAAAAGAGTGGGCACGTAAAAAATGCTTTGTTTCAACTCCAATAGACACAAACAATACTTTCGAAATCTATATATTTTGTCTTTTTCACATTAATCTAATACTCTCACAAAAAAAAAAACAAAAAAATAGCGGCTTCTCGTATTTTTAACTACAGACGGATCGGCCGGAAAAAAAAAGTATCACAAAAGACGATAACACATTTTACGGTCGCTCAAGTAACCAGCTCATTAACCCAACTTTATTATAAATTAAAGTTTTTATTCTGTAGTTAACACTATCTATAACGACCTTGAGTCCTGGTCGTCGTTATTATTATTTTCTCCCGACCAACCGAAGAAATCGCTGATCCCGTCCGACGCCGTCGTTTTATTGTTCCGGTCGCCGGAGCAGCCTTGAGAAAGCAACATGCTAAGAGAATCTCCTTCTAGCTCTTCAAGATCTGCGAAGAAATCATCTGGCTGGTTGTGCTGATGATGAAGCTCCGGTCTATAAGGAGCAATCTGATTATCTTCATCGTCTTCTACATTTTCCAACTCCATATCGTCTTCTTGATGTTCATCCTTGACGGCGGAGGCTGAAAGAGGAGGAGGAGTGGTCGATGAGGAAGGCAAGTGAGGGTTGTTTTGGGAGCAACTAGATGAAGCGGTTGCGTTTGCGTTTACGTTTGCGTTTGCGACTGAGGATTTGGAGGAATTAGGGTTAGGGGAAGAGGAGGAGGAGGAGGAGCGTGTGGAACCGGCGAGAGCGTTGCGTTGGATAGGCCAAGGATGGTTATGTTCGGAAGTATATGTAATGACCAACATGTTTGGATCGGTTCGGCTTCTCTCGACTTGCTTTCTTGCTGAACAACCTTTTGAGCTGCTGCATCTATAGTAACCCCTGAGAGGATATTAACAATCATAATTAAGTAATCATCAAGATTAGCCAAATCCATTATAATTACATAATTATATAATGGTTTTGATCGGTAAAAAAAACCATTGTGAATACTACTCATCAAGAATCCAAATTTATCCTTCTATCCATTAAAGAATGATACAAACTATGAACGATGAAATTACAAAACGTACTTAGACAATGTAATGACATTTTCTTTTGCTTTTGTCAGTAATTTTTTTTTTTTAAAAACAAACTAACATAATTTCGTATATGTAAAACAAATGTTAAATCGATGCACGGGTGTGATGGGTATATTGACCAAATGTCACATTTTCTCAAGAGGAATGTTGCTACAATATAGAATACCACACAGGATGTATTCACAAGTATCCATGTCATTACCCATTAAACAAAGAATCGAGGACTAAAACTTTCTTTCACCTCCACATTTTTTCTTGCCTCAAGTTGTTTCAAATATTCTTATATTGTAACAACATTCCTCTTGAGAAAATGTGACATTTGGTCCATATACCCATCACACCCGTGCATCAATTTAACATTTGTATGGATGAGTTAGTGTAAATGTGTAATACCTTGGAAAAGGAGAGCCTTTGATGGGTTTTTGACCGTACTTACGCCAAGCCCATAGATCAGACGGAACCACTTCTCCGCTTGACCGGCTGTTCATTGCAGCCGGCGCCGGTATACACACCACCTTCTTTGCCTGGCTCTTCCTGCATACATTACAAGTTTAAATATACTTACACACGAGTGGGGGTTTTCTATCTATATACACGTGTGTATATATGAAAGCTAAGTTTGGTAGTGGGACATTATTTATCATCAGTTGGGTTTGAGACATGATGCAACGCAGTTTGGGACATTAATATGTTCTTTAATTGTGACAGTTCATAGATTCTCATGCATGTGTCTTCAACCTCAACCCTCCTCCCTCTCATGAATCTGATCAAATATATATAGTTATATTTTGTGTGTATATATATACACACAAATGAATGATATTATGGTATTGATCATCATGGTAAAAAAAAGAAAAAAAAATTATAATGAAAAAGTGTATATACATACACATATACAAAGAAACAATAATTCATTCTATTATTGGCATATGAATGCATCCGATTTTTCCGAATGTTAACAGCGATGGATAGTTTCCTATAAACCTAGCTACCAAGTGGCCTAGAACCCTAATTTACTTTACTCTATATGCTATCATGAAAATGATGTAAATTAATCAAAAATTAATTTTGTTATACATATAATATAACTTACTACCATCTTGCGAAATATTCAATATATCTTATAAAGCTAACATTTAATGAATCATTTGATCTAGAAGATCAAGAAACATAAACTAAAGATTAAAATTTATACCTTCTCTTAAGGCCTAGATTCCGAGGGGAAGATATCTGAATCTGAGACGAGAACGTGTTACCATCTACCAATAGACAGTTCCTAGGACTGTTTGTGTCGACGTTGATGATCCCCCTCGGCGAGGCGGCAGCTGCGGCGGCGACAACGTGAGCCGACATGGCCGGCGAATTACACGGAGAGGAATCGTGGATGATATTACTATGCGAGATCCGGATTCTTGGGAAGATACTGCATTGACTCTTTATATGATCCTCTTCCAATACCTTAGGAACCAAGAAACTGTTGTTGCTGTTGTTGTTATCTCCGGCAGGGGAGAAATAGCCGGAGTTTGTGACGGCGTTGAGTTCTTGGAGGAGAGGATCGGTCATGCTCACAAAGGGATCTCCGAAGGGGTTTATATGAAGATCTGACGGAGATGGTGGTGGAAGAGGCCATATGCTCGGAGGAGGAGGAAGTTCCGGCGACAACACGTGGCCTCCGATTCCTCGTACGACGTCGGTTAAGTCTCCTTGAAAGTTGTCCATCTCAAGAAGCTCAAAGACGCTGCACATAATCTATGTATGATGATGAGTGTATAATTGGTGTATAATATATACAAACTATACGAAAGAATCTGATCGCAAAATCAAGAAAATAAAATCATGACGAATCGAAGAGGAGATTATGATTCTAGCGTCGTGCTTGTGAGTATTCTCTTGCGAAAATTTGTGATTTTCTTGAGAAATGATTGAGAAGAGGAAGAAGAAGAAGAAGAAGAAGGAAGGTTGATGATGAAGAGAGAGACGCTGACTTTTCGTGATGAGAAGAACATCTTCTTCCCCTTCTACATGTTGATGAGAGAGAGATTTCATAGGGACCGGAATATAATATTAACGGATATTAATATTTAATTATGGACGCAAAATATAAGTTAAAGTAAGTGAGATAGTCTAATTATTAATCATATAGATAAATGGATCGATGGCCAAGTCTTGTACTTTTTAGTTTAGATTATCTTTCTGAGTTTACTTGAGTTTGTGAAGTTCTAATATAATATTGGTTATCGATTGTTCGGTGCAAATAATTCGTTGGAATAGAAGTAAGATATTGGATATAAGTTAATACGTTTCTCCGCTCGCAAGAAGAATAAAAGAGTTTGATATTATTAAATTCTTAATTTGTGAGAGAACAAAAGCACATCATTGTTTGAATACCCTGTAAATTTTATTAATCTTTAAATTACTAATGGAATACGAACAAAGACACCTCTCTTTCTTTTATACTTTAGATTATAATGGTTTCTTGTTTTGACGTGAGTTTATGACAAGATCACTCCAAAAAGAACTTGATTATCATTTTGATATTCAAAGAACATTGCATTAACATCATACACGTAGATATATTTTATGTATTGTTAAAAGATGTTAACTATATTTATAAAAAAGGATATTACAAAAGTATTTATTTGGTTAGACTCAAGATGAAATGATATACTTGCAAAAAGAGATGTGATGAGTGATAACGGCAAAGTTTTGAGATGCGGCCGCAATTCTAGGAATACGTTTCTATGTTAGCCAAACAGAATCCACCACGAGAGAGGTTATGACTATACATTTTTTTTTGTTAAAATATGTAATATCCAAACAGTGTTTGGTTTATATATATGCAGGACAGGTACATCACTAATGCTACGCAAAATATCGGTATACTTTGATGCAATATATAAACCGTTCATAAGGGTAGAATAATTATTCAGAATTTGACTCGAGATTTGTCTATATTGTTAAAAAAGAATTTGAATTTCCTAAATATTCTAATTTGGATTCAGATAGTAAAATTTCGGATCAATATCGAACTAAATTAATATATTTGAATTCAAATTTATTAAATATTTTTTTTATTATGCTTTACAATACTCTTAAATTTTCTTAATTTTTGAATATTCGGAACCAAAAATGACAAATTCTGATCTGAATACTTGCAATGAAGATCCATTGATCTGATTATCTTAATTTTTTTGTATATCTGAGATATATTTCACCCCTATTCATCATATTCAATCAAAGATTTTTAAAACTCAAAGGAACATTTTATTCTTTTTCTAAACTGAAATTTAATACAAAAAGGTTATATAGCTTTATATTTTATTTTAGTACTGTAATTCATAAACTACAAAAAAATAATGTCAAAATGGCCACAACGTAACTTTAGTAGTGGGCAAGAGGGAAAATCTTTAGACTATTTGTATAACAAAAATGGACCCTAGCTAGCAAGCCGATCTGGACAGAACAAAAATATAATATCACAAAAGAAGTTGGATATTCCTTCACAAAAGATAATGAATATCACAAAAGAAGTTGAATTTCACAAATGAGACCTCGGTCGGATTTTTTAGGAAGTAAATATTCTTTTTCAAGAAATTGGTTATGGAGGCAGCCATAAATCTTGCTCGTTTTTTTATGTTTCTATTAGGTCAGAAAACTCCACTTTATTGTCACGATAATTGGACTTCTCTTGACCTGTTGATTGAAATTGCAGGTGAAGGTGGACATAGTCTCACTGGAATTCATTATGCCGCATCGATTTCGATTCAATTTCATCTGCTTTCAGTTTTCTTTTTTAATCAAATTAAACACCTTAGATGATGATTATACGACAACCCAAGATAAACAATATGTGGGATAATATTAAAAAGTATTTATAGACAACTTCACACAAGAACAAGTAAATGGCTAAAAAGTACATTACTATATTAAACTTAGAAGAATCATATCTTTACAAACATATCTGTGAAATAACATCACAAAGTATCGTTATCGTCATTAGGATGTGAATATTAATTTGGTCGACTTCATGATGAACACTTATACCCACGTTCGTGCATTACAACTCCATCAATAGTTTTAAAATAGATTAATCCACACAAAAATCATTTGTATATGTAGAGCATAGATGAATAGATTAATCCATCAATTGTACTCGGCTGCTTTATGTTTTTTTCTTTCTTATTTTTGGAGGAATGCGAGTTAATTGGTTGGTCTTATCCATTCTTGACATATGTAAATGAGATTAAAAAAAAACTGCGTAATAAATGTTTTATATTTCAGAAAGTTTAAACTTTAAACATGGGAGACTTGTACCCCTTAATTAGGGTTACTACTCAATTACTCTTAACGGTGAGTTACATGGTCTACATCCGGCTGAGATGAGTTTGAGATTTTTAGGTCCAGTGACCATTCATTCGTGAGTGCTCGTTGCCTCGTTGTGTTGGATATGTAAGCACACTACTTGACATTCATGGTCTAAGACTCTTAAGTATAATATAACTTTTTTCATCGAGTTATTTGAATCTTTGTAAAGTCGAGCTCGAACATTTCTAGAGATAGCTCAATATAATAGACCAAAAAATAAAATAAGGATGATCGATCAAAACTAATCTACACATAGCATTATTTCACGATTCGACAGAACTAACTTGCACATCGCGTTAAGTGATTCATTTTGTAAAGGGAAGTTTTAACTTCTAACTTATGTTTCCGGATTTTCAGTAGAATACAACTGAAATAAAAATTCTTCCACTTCACTTTCCTCTAAAGCAATCAACCAATCAGATCCTAAGATAACTTTTAAGTAAATTATGCATGAAGTAAGAACCAGTGGAACTAGTTCCCAAGGAGATATATACATTCGAAAAGGTGCACATTATGTTATGCCTATACACAAACTTTCAACCATGATTATGTTGGTAATAGTCACTTACCTAGAGAATATTGTAGATCCGTTATATTTGTACACTGATTAAGACTAGGCTTTTAGTTTCTGGTGATAACGATATTGTTAAGTAATGAGTCATTGGGCTTTGTAGCATGTTGATGTAGCCTTCTTTATACACGTGTGCATAAATATTCGACTTTACGTGCAATCTGTCCATGGACTTTAAGTACTCCTCAAGTTCATTACTAAAAAACCCTAGTCACACTCTTACTTAGCTTCATGTGAATCGTACTTCAAAATCACCATCTCAGCAAGAAGACACCGCAAGCATTTTCGAGACTTAATGCAACGATGGCTTGCCTAACTTTTAGTTGCTCTCTCTATGGCTTAAATCTTTCGTAGGAAATCAATATGTTGCCTTGTTTTTTATTTTCTTATGCCAAGGTAACATGTATAGGGGATTTAATTTTGTATACCCAACTCTCATTTTATATGATATTTACAAGTTAGAAAAAAAAATTCTGTCGGTTTACTATAAAGCTACTAACAACTTTGAAAAAAACAGATTTCTTAAAATGTATGTTAGTTTACTTGATTATAAATGTTTTCAAAGATTACTTGATTTGATTATACGCTTCTTCACATATATGTATATACAGGCCTGTGTATATATATTAAAAAGATCTTTTCACGAGGCTTTAAAATATATGTTTAAAAAGTGTAAGAAAACAATTGAAATAACAAAGTTGATATGGCGAAGTAGAGACTATACAGTTTGTGTATATCTTATGCAAACTGTATAGTCTTATAATAGCACAAGTTATATCAGTGATAACTCGAATTACCCATCAAGCCTTAATATTACGTACGTACACTTGGGAAATAACAAATACAAAAAAAAAAAAAAAAGAAATAACAAATACAAAAGTCAAAAGGAAGAAAAAATATAGAACAAATGCAAAAAGGCAAAAGAGTATTTTGGATCCATAATGATTGTTTTTTTTTTAAAATACAGATCTCTGGGAAAGACTAAACTGTAAAGAGAAAAAAACACAGTAATTGCAGAGTGGAAATTAAGAACATGAGTTCTTTGATCAGTCCTTTTGTTTTGTCAGATAGCTTGATTCTTCCTTCATTGTGTCAGTAGGTTCCATTACTTTCACTCTCTCTCTCTCTCTCTCTTTTTTTGTCTTTGTTTCTTATAATAAATTGTTTAATTCGGATTGACAATTCGAGAAAAAAGAGCATGCAACAGTTGAATTGAAAAGAAACGATTTGACTACTTTTGGATATTTACTTTTTTTTTCGAGTTTTGGATATTTACTTTAAAAAAAAAAATCGAGAAAAATGTACATCCATCACTACACCACCAAAGCTCGAATCTCAGCAGAAATATTCGATGATGGAAACTCAAATTTGTAATCTTTTATCAACTTTTAAGATCGCAAAATCGATTTTCAACTCAACAATTGTGGTCAAATCAAGGGAAGTCCAATAACCATTCTTATGTACAAATTGTTTATTTGTTTATTCTCTCTTTTTATGTATGTAAGTATCTATAAAAAAGAAAAAGAAAAAGAAAAAAAGCTTACAAGGGGTCATAGAAACACTGTAAATATGTTTTGTATTCTTCTTTAAAACTATAAAGTTTCCTATATGCATTTTGGTTTAATTTTCATTTGGGCGTTCATCGTTTTTTACATAAATGAAGGATGAAATTTTTGCAATGTAGTTCTTTCTTTTCCTGTTTTTAATCACTTATAGATTATCCATTTTGATCACCTCCGGGAAAGATTGTGCGATTGATTAGGATGTGAAAATGGTGATCCAGAGGAGCCTCTAGATCCCTCAGAGTAAATAGGTGAATCAAGCAAATCCTGTAAGGCTTGATTCTCAGGAGGAGGGTACGGTGTTTCTGCGAGAAAACAGAAAAAACAAAAAAAGAAACAAAACAAAAATGAATCTTCAAAAACAAGTAAAAGCTAAAACCAAAACTTTTGAGACAAAATTGAAGTTTAGCCAAGTCTCTAGCTTTTCTTTTACCGAACAGTGTCTTGAGAGAAGGTTTCTTTGGAGTTTTACTCTTCCGTTTCAGCTCCGCTGCGTAGAAAGAGTTCAAAGCAAAACGATTATGAGCTTTTTGTTATAATAACCATAAAATAATAAAATTCGTTGACGCGGGAAAAAAAAAGAATAGTCGCTGACCCATGCCAGGGATATAGTGTTCATCAACAATCTCAAGATTCTTGAATGTATAACCAAGGAAATTTACATCTTTCGATGAGATCATCTGCATATAAGTTTGTAAAAACATTATTATTAAGAATGATAGAATTCGTTTTGAACATAACGAAAGAAAAAAGCAAGAGGAAATTTCTATATACCTTTCTCCAAGGGCCAGACTTTGAAGAGGTTTGGCAGGTAGATGGCACCTGCTAATTTAAAATTTAATCAATATTCAAGTTCAAGTAATTATTAGAAGGAAATAAGTAAAATGAAAACAAACCTCATCAAACTTTTCAAAGTTTTGGGTATCAAGTTCATGCTTCACTTTCGGTATATATGGAGCATGTGACTCATATAATCTTTCCCATTCAATTCCTCTAAACCAAGAGTGTGCCTGTAATGAAAAACAAATCAGACATTTCAAGTGACAATTTCATTCTAGAGTTGAGCTTCTGTCTTGAAAGCAAAGCGAATGATGTTGTTTTAAGTACTTTGATTTCATGAACTCCTTTGGTTCCAAGCCTCTGTTCGACATTGCAGAGCAGTCTTCGGATGAGATCTTTTACCTCGATGGATAGCTTAGCTTCATCAGGAAATTTCAGGGAGGTTTTCCAGTTTACAATCTGCAGAGATGAACTGAGCAATTGTTTGATAAAAATATTATACTAGTCAAACATAATAAGGACAAGTCTTGGATGTTACCAAAAGATGGCTAGTTCGCTTTTGGTGTCAAAGGATAGGCTAATTTTGAGGTTACTTATCAGGACTCACGAAAAGCTATTTAAGCGAATATATGCATACCTTTCTACATGTTGCCAAAGGCTCTTCGGAATAGAATGGTGGAAACCCCACGAGCATCTCGAACATGATTGCGCCAAGGGACCACCTATTGCAAAACAGTTTTTAGAATACAAACTGAATTAGATTATTTGTTACAGTGTAAGAACACAAGGGTCTGGTTCACTAACCAATCACACTCCATTCCATAGCCTTTCTTCAGCAGCACCTCAGGTGCAATGTAATCAGGAGTGCCTACTGTAGAAAAAGCCTGAACGGTACATGTAAGAGCCATCTTTTAATGTCCAGAAGCCATAGAAGTAACTAGAGTAGAAAACTTGCAAGGACATTTAAGGAAATTAAAAAGGTTATCTGATTTCTCTCTCAAGTAACAGAAAAAAATGCCGTTTTTACTTCATTCTAAGTCGAAAAGAAATTGTTTTTTATGAAATAGTTTAGAAGAACTTCAGGTGGAACATAACAGCATCCATAGGAAGATAGAGATAAGAGAATCGAGTCCATACCAGGGTCCTTCTGTTTTGTTGCCAATGTAAAAGCTGTTCCTGCTGAGTTCTCTTCGGTGCAGAAGGAGGCTTGGAGAGTCTATCATGTTCTGCTGCAGGCTTTGTACTCCTGTCAACAAGCTCCGCCTTGAAATCTGGAAAATTTTTGCTTTCCAGAGACTTGCTCAATCCAAAATCCGAAAGCTTGATATGGCCGTTACGAGTAATCAATAAATTATCAGGCTTTATATCCCTAAAAAATCGAAGGAAGAAACCAGAGTTAACTTATCACCACACATCAACTGAAAGGTAATTTGCAAGCACTACATGAAAAGATAATCGACACTGTGAGAAATTGATTCTAGTGAATGTCAAATTTAAGATGCAAAAACGGACAAGAGAACAATGTGAGACGCTTCAAGTGCCAGTTTTGTTCGAACCTGTGGACGTAGTTATGCCTATGTATAGACTCAATAGCCAGGATTGTCTGTGCAACATAAAACCGAGTTTCATCTTCCCTTAAGATATCCTTTCGCATCAGCAGTGTCATCATATCACCTCCAGGGAGGTATTCCATGATAAGATACAAATGTTCATCATCTTGGAAGGAGTAGCAAAGCTTGACGATGAAAGGACTATCAACTTCTGCAAGCACATTTCTTTCAGCTTTAACATGTTCCACCTGATATTTACCGCATATACAGGGGATTAGTGTATATAAGCAGATGTATATACTAATTCAAAACACAGATGAAATCTGTGATTTGTAGAAATGCTATCAGACAGTGAATTACCTGGCCTCTTCGAAGCATTTCGGATTTCTTTAGCTTTTTCATTGCATACACGTTGCCAGTAGATTTCTCTCTACAAATTCTCACCTGTACAGAAATGAAATATTTTACATCAACACACGGAATAACTAGTTACCATAGTCAATAGGAGAGACCAAAATAAGAAGCAATAACAATATTCCAAATTTTAATGCATGAATTTATATAGAAAGATTATGTAAAGATGAGACAAGATATTAGCTAAGCTTACAGAAAGGAAGTGAAAAATGAGAGAGAGATACCTCCCCGAAAGCACCCCGGCCAATGATGCTGAGCAGTTCAAAGTCATCAACACCCATTTTCTGTCTTTGCAGACGCATATACTCTATTTCCTTCTTCTCAAAGTTCTTCAATATATCCATCTTTTCTTCAACCGGAACATCAGCATCAGCTAAGTTTTGTTCCAAGATGCTCCGACTGTATTCAAGAGCGAGCTAATATCAGAAGTAATAATATATTGGCGTCACAGCACAAAACTAATCTCAACTCTCAAAAAGAACCCAAGTAATCAAATCCACAACTTTCAATCACCTAACTTCTCTCAAGTTCCCTTTGTAACAACCAAAAAGATAAAGAAGTAAGTACTGGCGTCAGAGGAAGAATTCTGAGAACGTACCGCTCTTTTCTTTCCTGCAGACTCTTCTTCTGAGTTTTGTAATGATTCTCGATGTATTGCTTCGCTGCAGCGACTTTCTGTTTTGTCGCATTTGATGGTGCATCATTCATAGGTGGTCTGCCAATATTCCTCATATTTCCCTCTTGTCCCTTTTTGGTAGGGCTCGATTTGTCAGGTTTCTGCTGCCTTATCTGGAACCAGCTCCTTGTAGACTCCGTTGCCATCTCAACCCAATCTTAACTCGATGTAAAATTAAATTAAGAGATTCATGAAACCTGCACAAAGGCACAAAAAAGGAATTTTACGCTAACTGAACTCGAAATCCAACACAAAAATGCTTCCAAAAGTCAATCAATATTCATCATTTGATGACAGATTCTTGTCTAACAACGCAAGTCAACACCGAAAAATTTCAACTTTAAGTTCCAGAAACATGAAATAATTTCATAATTACATCTCTATGAACTAACCAACTAACTCAAACGAATAGGGTCTAACTACTCAACATATATATACATACATCTAGTTCTGGATTCTGGATTGCGCATGCATTCAAATTCAAAACTTGTTCATTATCAAAATAAAATAAAAAAAAACATCAGGAAATCAAACTAATAGTTACAAACTCAAGTTATAAATCAAATACAAAATCACCTAAAACTCCAGGCGAGATTGGAGAAGCAAAAGAAAAGTCAAAACTATAACAAAGAAAAAGTAAAAACTCGATCGAAAGATCAAAATTTCGCCGAAGGATCAAAGAAACTTACATGAACAAACAATCAGAGATTTTGATAATCAGCTCGCTCGAATTCGAACTGTTGCTTAACGCATTCACTTTAGAAAAACTGCAAAACGGGGAAAAATATTTTTAATTAAAAAAAAATCTCAAAAAGGAGAGCAAAACGGATTACGAACTAATAACGTTTGGAGTAAAGGGTACTTTCGTCATTAGAGATTTTAACTGAAGCAGTAAACGCCGTTAAAATTACTGTCACGATGACTCGATGGCTGATCAAATCCGATACCCGTAAACCGGTTTACTACTATTTCCGGATGGTAACCGGCACATTAATGGGGAAACTAAAAGGCACGTGTCCGTAAATTGTTGGTTTGGTTGTCGACATAAACGTGACAGCACGATCACACGGAGTGGTTTTCAACGGGATGCTAACGTCAAGGTTGGAACAACTCCCGCGCGATTTGGATAAAACGCGTTTTATAGGTAAGAAAAGATCGTCACCGTTCGGATGTATGACACGTGTATGCGACACACAGTACAGATTTATTAGGCCAATTGAAAGCCCATTAAAATAGATCGAAATTTTTATTAGAAGACATTGGGCCGAGCAGAGATCACAGTGGGTGTCAATTGAGAATTTAAAACTTATTTAATTTCATTTTTGGTTGATTTGATTATTCTCTCACTTTCAGTTTGCTCTAATTTGGAGTTAGACGCGGATCTGTGAGATCTAGAGGAGGAAGAAGAAGAAGAAGACAATGGCATCCATGGGGTCAGGACCAGATCATCTATTCAACCTGAGAAACAACTTTTACCTGGGTGCGTTTCAAGCGGCGATCAACAACAGCGAGATCCCTAATCTTTCGCAGGAGGATATCGTCGAGCGCGATTGCCTCGTCCACCGCTCTTACATCGCTCTCGGTAGCTACCAGGTTCGCCTCTGTGATGTCTTCTTCTTCCGATTCGATTCCGCTTTGTTTCGATCCTGAGTTGTGATATTTTTCGAATTTTGTTTTCGTAGCTTGTCATCAATGAGATCGACGAAGCGTCCGCTACTCCTCTGCAGGCTGTCAAGCTCCTTGCTATGTATCTATCGAGTCCTGAATTTAAGGTAATTCAAGAGAATTTGAGATATTTCAGTTATGATCAGTTATGCAATCGCATCGATTCATGGGTAGCGTTAGCTTAGCGGAATTTCTGAGAACTTTGCCAAGAGATCCGAAGTTGAATTTATCATCATCTTATGTTTGTGATATGCATTGTTGAATACATAGTTGTTATTTGCGATTTTGGTTAGGAATCAAGCATTTCAAGCTTGAAGGAATGGTTGGCAGATCCAACCGTAGGAAACAATGCTACTATTCGTTTGATTGCTGGTACTATATTCATGCATGAGGAAGACTATAATGAGGCTCTGAAACACACTCATTCTGGAGGAACCATGGATTTGTGAGTTTTCTCGGTTTGTTTGGTTCGATCATACAGTACTTCTTGTCAAAATGATTGTTCTATGTCGTTAACTTGATAATTGACTATTGTTTCTGCATTTGTTAGGCATGCTTTGAATGTCCAGATATTCATAAAGATGCATAGATCAGATTACGCAGAGAAACAGCTGAGAGTGATGCAACAGGTTGATGAAGACCACACACTCACTCAACTCGCAAGCGCATGGTGGAACCTGGCAGTAGTATGATATGATTATCCATTTCTTTTATTTTCTTTCTCCATTTAGTTTATAGAGAGATTGTTATTGTTTGCTAATATGAAACTGTTGTATGATATCAGGGAGGTTCCAAGATACAGGAAGCTTATCTAATCTTCCAGGATTTCTCTGAGAAGTACCCAATGACAAGCTTGATCTTGAACGGCAAGGCAGTTTGCTGCATGCATATGGGTAATTTCGAGGAAGCCGAGACTCTACTGCTTGAAGCACTCAATAAGGTGAGTGAATGAACCTACTCTTCTTTATTTCCTCAAATCGCAAGCCATTCTCATTATCATGTCATTAGATATGCTGCACAAGCTTGAATGTATATATATATACAAATTTGTGATCATTGCAGGATGCTAAAGACCCAGAAACTCTTGCAAACTTAGTTGTATGCAGTCTTCATGTCGGGAAATCATCTTCACGCTATCTAAGGTAAAGCAATAATATTCAAATAATATTCAGGCGTCAAGAAGCTGACTTATTTCTTCATTTTCAAAATCCTATTTGCAGCCAGCTGAAACTTTCACATCCAGATCACGTGCTTGTGAAGCGAGCAGCATCAGCTGAAGATAACTTCGAGAGAGCGCTTCAATCTTTCGCCTGAAGGACCTCAGAATCCACAGTTCGAATTTAAAAAAGAGTCTTTATCACCTGGAATCGACTGGCTTTATAATCTACCATAAGAACTTCATATTCAAACCAACTCTGTCTTGAAATTATCGGAATATGTAACAGTTTTTTTTTCCATTGGATATGTTGCATTCACTCTGATTTCTCACTGAAGCTTTTAATGTCATTGAGCTAGAGCTCTTGTTCTTCAAATACAGAATCTCCATAACTTATGAGACATAAGCCAGACATGTGAAAACCAAACATTTCACAAATATCTGTAATATAAAAAGCTTAGATCCAATTTTGCCAACAAGAGTTAAAAAAAAAAAGCTATATTATTAAAGACTAATGAATAAATATTGTGAGAGGTACATATATATAATGAATGGCTGCTTCCTAAAAGAACCTAAAGCCATTAGTAAACAAATCAAAATCTCATCATGTGATCTTAATATATATATCTTATATTAATATTTAATATATAAACCATCATCTCCTAAGCTTCTCCTCATTACCATCTGGAATCAAAATCTCCATCAATCACCAAAAGGAATGAACAAAGTCAGTAAACCGAGACCGACGAGGTTAAACCATAGCCATTACGGTGCAGCTTCTGCCATCTCCACGCAGTCTCAAGACTCTCTTTGAGATTTGTGTGCTTAGCTGTCCAGTTTAGTTCTTTCCTGATCTTGCTCGGGTCACTATAAACCTCAGCGTAATCACCTGCGCGTCTAGGCAAGTAATCGATCTTGATCTCAACTCCAGTCGCTTTCTTGCACGCCTCAACAAACTCTTTCACTGAGCTACCTACTCCACACAAACATTTTAAAAAACAGTCTTTAAATCCATTTGATAGAAAGCAAAGAAGACATTGATGATGTTTAAGCCAAAGTCAATAATACCTTTCCCGGTACCAACATTGTAGATTCCGACTTTGCGGGGTTTTGCCTTTTGGAGAGCTTTAACATGAGCATCAACCAAGTCAGTGACATCAATGTAATCCCTTACGCATGTTCCATCAGAAGTTTTGTAGTCTGTTCCTTTGATCTGCAGATAAACCGGAGAAAAAAAGAAAACTTTAAATGAAAGATCTAATGAAAAGTTATAGCCACGTGAATGTAACAAGTAGACTTAATTTAAACTTTGCTTTAGTAAAGGAATCTCAAGAATTAAGTTGTCTCAATTATGTATTTTGCTCAGCCGTAAATTACTACTATCAGCTTTTGTTTTGCAAACATTCTTGAACATGTTCTACAGCATGTGCCAGCTCCTTATTACACACACCAAAAAACTAATTTTTAGAAATAAATTAAGAATCTGAAACTGATGAAAGAACCATATAGAACCAAGCTAGTGATGACTGTCCAAAGAACAAAAGTCAAGACCATGACAAAAATCTGAATTAAAGTTCATGAACTGAAGAATGTGATTACCTGAAGGCCAGGCATGATGCCACGTGCAGCATCAAAGCATGCACCAGAGATTCGTCCATGCTCTCGTAGCTCAGGCCTTGGGGCTTCACCCAACAGACCCTCTGGATCAGACCCAATCACATTGAAATATCTGGAAATCGGTTTGAAATAGAACCTCGTAAGCTTCAGGGGAAAAGAAAACATGCACAAAACCACTAGATAGAAGTTGAACTTAGAAGAGTATAGCTTATACCAACCTTAGGATCATTACCGCCATTTTTGAGTTCTTCGAGAAATCCAAAATTATATCTTCTGCCATCTTCTTAGCCTTTCCATATGGATTGATTGGCACCTGAATTGACCGTGTTTAGGAGTTAGACGCCATAGAAGAAGAACCGTGGCTATAAAGTCAGTTGAGAGACGAAATCTGTTTCACCTGAGGAGTTTCCTCTGTGATTGGCATAGTATCAGGCTCCCCATACGTTGCACAAGTGCTTGAATATATCAAAGTTTTTACTCCATGAGCAGCCATTGTCTCTAATACCACCAAAGTGTTTGATGTAATATTGTGATAATACCTGTAATTGACAGAACACAAAGTTGCTTGTTTCACATCTACACAACAGCAAAAATCATATATTTTCACAGGAAAAATAGCTAAAATTACTCACTTAAGAGGGAATTGCGTGCTCTCCCCAACATATGCAACAGCAGCGAAATGCATCACAGCGTCAAAGGCATTCTCTGAGAATACCTTGTTTACAGCCATTGCATCTCCAAGATCAGCATAAATAAATTGAAGCCTTCCAGGTTCCGGAAACAGTTCTTGCAAAATCTTGACTGCGCCGAGATTCCCACGTGATAGATTGTCCTGTTCAAACAAAGAGATTTTTACTTCATCTAGACATCAATATTTACAGTACAAGGAGACTGAAGCAGCTGAACAAAGGAACCTAAGTCCATGTAAGCCAAAGAATATACCACAATGGTCACTCGGTATGAATCCTTTAGAAGCCTTAAAGCTGCATGTGAACCGATGTAACCAGCACCACCAGTGACTAAAACATGTGTAACCCCTGGCTCATGTCGAGAAAACTGAACAAAAGAAGTAAACAAAGAACAACAAAAATGAAGAACCATTCAGAAATGTGATCAATGTTAACATCCTTCTTTCTCAAAGATGTAAGAGAAAATCAAAAGTGAAATCTCAAAACTCGAGCAAAGGACTGTAAGATGTTTATACCACGCTTGGAGTATTGAACGTTGGAGATTGCTTGAGCATGAAAATGCACAAGGCTGTAAGAGAAGCGGTCAAAAGAATCTTTCCCAAGTAATTGTTTTTCTTCTTCGGGTCTGCGTAATCCAGTCCTACATTCCCAAAATCACCAAGATCTGTTAATATTTGCATCCAAATCAAAAATCCACAGAAGCTTCACACTTTCAAGCTCCACAAACCAGAAAACTTCAACATCCTCAAAACTTTATCCTCAAAACTAAGGAATTCTCAAATCTTCAAGTTTTAAGAGAACTGATTGAAAACTTAAACACATTCTTTCCCACTAAAGTTAAACGCAGGAATTAAGATATATCTCACCTCCAAGAGACATAGATCTGTTTTGCCTCCCTTGGCTTCTTGCTCGAGTAAAATTAAACATATTGATTCACTTCAGCTCGCGGAAAGGAAACCAACAAGATGTGTGTTGATCACCAACGCCCTAAATCAGCTTCAAGCTTTCTTGTTTTCTACAAGACAAACTGTGAAACTTCTCAGATGAAGTTATCTGTTAAAGCAACGGTACTCAGACAAAAATGCACAGAGAGAAAAAAAACCAAAGAAGAGTCAAGACAGTAGGAAAACTGAATTAAGGAAATGTACACGACATTGATGAGGATGATGAACCTGGGAAAACAAGAACCAGTGATGAAAACTTCCCAGAGAAACACAGAGGAAATTTTGGAATTTTTTACCGAGTTACAGCGGAATATAAAGATCCAGAGGAAGAAAAAAATCAAAAGATTCAAAATTCCCCGGAAATCTATTTTCAATTATAAAACATTTCGAAAAATACAAAAAAAAATAAACCCCAGATTGGGAAACTCTTGTCGGAGCAATGTCGGTCCCATGAAAATTGACAATGCAGAAAAATCAGAAAAGAACATAAACAAATATCTAAAATGAAATAAGACTAACCCAGTTGGTTTTTTTGACGAAATTAAAGTGAAATTTTCGCAGGAAAGATCCTGATTTCATCAAACTCAGAGGAAAAAGAAACCACTAAAAGAGATAATGTGAAGAATCTGAGAAGCAGAAACGGAAGAAAGAGAGAAAACGCAGTGGCTAATGGCTATAGCATAAAAAAAAAAAAAAAAAAAAAAAAACAAAGCAAAAACGCCAAAACCAATAAAGCAAGGAAACGCACCTGTAGGAAGAAAACAAAAAACGGGCATTAATGGCGGCTCACGTGTATCCACAGCAACAGGTCTCTGTGAAGAAACGAGACGAACCAACCAGAATTTGAGGAAGCCTCAAGAGTGAGTAAGAGAGAGAGAGAGATAAAAGGATTCGACTTTTGCTATGGGTTCTGAGAAAGATTCAATTTTTCACTATAAAATGAAGAATTTCGAGAGAGAGGAAACGTACGATGAGGAAAGAGAGTAGTGTGCGACGCGCGTTCCGGTGAGAGCGATAGAGAGAGAGAGAGTCACAGGAGGCGGAAATTCCTCGGTTGTAAGATACTGAATAAAAAAAAAGTATTATTGTGAAAAAGAAAGAAAAGGAATTTTCTTAACAATAAGATAAAAATATAATTGACTTTTTGTCAGCTTTTTTTCTTTAAAATTTCTTTTGATATCAACATGACATGTGGCAAGAATGATGGAGCAGTGCCGATGATTTTGTGTTGTAAATAATCAAGATTAACAAATTAAATTAATATCACCATTTGTAATTTCTGCAACGGGTCTGTTTGGTTGATATATAAGTGATAAGTCTAATTGGTGATGTAAATAAGGCAAAAAAATTTCAAATTTTTGGGCCGCCAGCATTTGTCAGTGGGTCTCCATTCCTTTAATTTCTTTGAAATTTTCTTTCTTAAAAATTGTTGATGGGTGTTTGATTCTTTCCATCAAATAATTCAATCTACTCTATTCCTTCTAATGGTTGTGACGACAGTATTCAAGATTACATCGGTAACAACGGGTTATCATCTTTCGAATCTATGGATGCGCTTTATGTTTCATATAATATTGTTTACAGATTTGAAATCAAGATGTGTTGTCACTCACACATTCTTTAAAGCAAATCGTTTATGGGGTCTTGTTGTGAGATTTTTTGTTTATTTACTGTTAGTCTATTTCTGATATTTTCCATTTTCATGGTGTCCAATATCCACAAGCCCAATCAATAGAAAGGATTTAGTGTAAATTATGAAGAGTTATATGATGTTTCGATCAGTGAATTTGGGATCCGGATATAGCATTCACAAAGAATCGACGTTGCAATGCAAGCGAAGATATCATCAATGACATTAGACATCTTTAACTAAATCTTGAGGAAAAACGTAAGTGGCATCAACATTATTTACTCAAGCTTTCTCCAAAATTTGTCATTATCATTTACCAAGAGAACATGATAAAAGATACGAATTTTGTAGTTTAGGAAAATGGGGTTACATATTAGAAGAAGCACCTTCAAAATATCTGGACATATTACAAACACTTATTGTTTTCTATGGAAAAGTCGATGTCGAGATAACATAAAAATTTTTTGTTGGGAGTTTGTACTAGTATTTGATAAACAATTAAACAGTTAAAGAAAATAATACAATACTCGTATAGGAATAGTTTTATTTTTTTGGGAATGGCTTTTTATGCCAAAGCACGAGTAGCCAATAGGATTGCCGCACTTGTTCAGCTCTGGTTGTGTGTGGTGGTGAGACCAACTCCGTCGTGCTGACATGTCGGCAAGAATTGTTAGTCCTTTTATGATCAGACTTTGTTCCTACCATAATTTTTGTTAGGTTTTTTTAAGTTGTTACTTCATCACGCTTCTAAAATTTTGATCACCTGTATTATATATCATCATCATATCTAAAAGTTTTACAATCTGTGCACAACAATCCTTATTTAAAAACCAAATAATTTGCAACATATGATTTTGCTTATTTTTTTTTTTTTTGTAGGTTTCTCTATTGAGCAGTTTAAGGAATACAATATATGATTCGAAAAAGATGTCATAATAAGACATGCCAACGTAAACTCGGATAAACTAGTTCTTTAGGCCTCATTTCAGTGGTTTTGGGAGTGAGATGTGTAATAATGACATTTTGTAATAAATAGCAAAGCAAAGCAGGTGTGTATTGATGTCATTTTTTTCTTGATGCCAAACTTAGAATCGGGTAAAGTTAAAGAGAAAAAAAAAAAACTACAATTGGGAATATTTGTTTGAAACTGGTATTTTTATCTATCATTTCATTAACAAACATAAATATTTCATCTATTTTATGTTGTTGTCGATGACTTGAATTGAATTTTGGTGATGAAGTAGCTATGATATTAACACAAACCACTACATCACGTGTTATTTTCAAATTTCATCTAATTACTACCAAATGATTATCTTGTGATGCGTAGTTTAATTGTTAATTGTTAATTTTTTTTGAAGCTAAATGTATACGTGCTCTAGATATTAGTAATTGTATTTTAAAAGAAGCTGAAACATTTTTATTACTAGAAAAATACCAAACATTTTAGGAAATTAAAAGGCAAAAGATCTGACTGAAAAACAATAAAAAAAGGGGGGCAGGAGATCAATAAAAACAACATAAATTATACAGTAAGAACAGTAATGTAGATGTCAGGTGGGATCCACGTAAGCATGGCCTGATCCCATGATGTAGCGCCACGTACGTGTTATGGTGTCTTTCAATGTCTTTAAAAACGACATCGTACCTTGTGAACCGCCCTGCCTCACCTAATGCGTTGCCTCCTCCTCCTCTCCCTCCTCCTATTTGTCGGTTACACAACTTTCAGTTTAGATTCTCACGAGTTTTCAACTTCGTTTGATTTATAATCATAATAACTTTTTATCAAATTTAAGATTGTTTACAACTAATCTTAACCAGATTAAACTAAAATTTCTTGTTATCATTTTGTGGGAATAATCAAAGAATTATTGTCTAAACTATCAATTTTTTTTTTTGGGTTAAAACTATCATTTTTTTTATAAAGTTTATAGTGTTTTGTTGCCTAGTGCAGTAGTGCTGATTAAAATTGCAAATCCTTTAAAAAAGTAGTGCTGATAATTGATATTTACCCACCTGTTCTAACATGCTCCAATAATCACATTCAAATTGTTTGGTACCGCTTTATTTATTACAATTCCTTTGTCGAACAAACTTTTATTTTAATTAAATTTTCAAATATTCTACTGTCCATTAAGAAGTTATTGCCAGTCATAACATAGCAAATTATCACACACATGCGTTGTTTGCTAGCTGCATATTCTAAAGAATGTAATAGTTTTTATTTTTATACGTGAAGAAAAGAAGTAGTTTTTTTTTTCTTAATTAGAAGTTATAATAGGTTTGAAAGCAATATAAATAACGTGTGCTTGACTTCAATTTACATTAGACAAGTTTGCAATTGCAATCGACGACTCCATGCACGTTGACTTCATTAGATCATTCTTCCACATCTCCACATACATTCCCACTTCTCTAATTTAATTACTTTTATTTATTTAGAAAATATAAAATAAACCTCGTGACATGCAAATTTTCTATTCATTTACGTCTCCTTAGTCCTTCTGGGTGGCTTAAGAAGATACGTTGCACTTTACCCCCTTTACAATATTCCAACGAAACACAATTTTTTATTCAGTATTATGAATTTGTTTTGTTCATTTAAGCTAATTTGAATCCGATCGGCCGTATCATATCAATAGCTGAACGTAAATTCGAAATGTTGAACGTCAAATCATTTTTTGGAAAAAAAGTTTTTCAAAAATGTATATAGATAAATTTTTTTTCAAATTACATTTTTGTTTCGTATACAAGACACTTTCAGAAAAATCGTTTGCTTTTTAGCTATGTTAACACATTATTATACCCGTCTCTTTAACCACTTTATATATATTTAAGGAAATCACAACATCACATGCCTTTTCTTTTAACATTAGATTCGCAAATAACTTACACCACTTGTGTTCTGTTCTTCAGAAACTCTTTACAAGAACTCAATAGATTCCCCAAAACCGAAGACTCACTTCTCGAACCCACACGTCTGTTCACATCGTCCATCAACCTCAAAACTGAATCTTTCTCAAACCGAGACAAGACCTTGGACCACGCGGTCGTTGAAAATGCCCGTAACTCTGTCTCTTCGATGTCTTTGCCATTAAGATCAGCAAGAGAAGATATCGCTAAAACATAATCGCCTTTCTCGAGTTTCCTGCAGAATCTTTCTTTGATTAGAGGCGACGGCGGAATCCTCTTACTCCGCCGTAGGTGTTCCCATGTCGCTTCCATCACTTCTTCCTGATCACACACACACACGAGAGATTTTCTCAGACAAGTTGATAACTCAAATGTTCCAATTTGTCTCGTTTTTTGTTTACCTTTCCTGCTCTGCTAGCTTCAAGTACCATTTTGAGATGGCGTTTCGCATTGAAATGGTATCCGTGACGCAACATCTCCAAATAAGCATAACCGAAATCATCCCACTTTTTATGTTCAGCGCAGGAGTCTAGCATCGTGTTGAACGTGTAAGTGTCTGGCAATACTCTTGATTCGAAATCCGAGCTGCTTTTTATATGGTTTCCATCTTCCGACATCTTCTGGAAAAGTTCTCTTGCTTCTTCGAACAAACCACCTTGTAGATAAGCTTTAAGCATTATATTGCAAGTGACTAGGTTCGGATTGCAGACCTCCTTCATCTGATCGAAGATGTAAGCTGCGTTCTTGATGTTTCCTGAGTCAAGGCATGCTTGGATCAGGCCAGTGTATGTCACCACGAGAGGCTTGTTTGCAACTCTGCATATCTTCTTAATCTGACATTGGATGGTATGATCAAGATCAGCCTTTTAGATCAGATTATCGAGAAGCTTAAGGACTACTGGATTTACAAAATTTACCATATTAAGCCCTTCATTACACCTTCCTGCGCTACATAGACAACGAGCGAGGTCGTAGTAAAGAGCAGCTGATCCAACAATGCCACGGCTTTCCATATCCTCAACCGTCTGTATGGCCTCATCTGTTTTACCTTCTTTCCACAGAGTATTAACAAGAACTGATTCACAGGTAGAGATGGTTACTATTCAGAGGGGAATTCAAAAACTAATAATCTAAAGGAAAAGGACAAAGAGTTCACAAAAAGTATGTACCTCTATATGCTAGAGCATTAGGGATAGAGGATTTCTGCATCTTCCTGAAGAATTCATGAACTAAATTGTATTTCTCACACGCAAGCATCACCTGCTTAGGCACATATACAAATCCGTCACTCAATCGCGTTGATAAGCAAAATTAATTGTTATGACAAGAAGAGATATTTCACCTCCATGACGAGGCCATAGGTGACAGGAGAAGGTTTTTGCCCTCTTTGCTTCAACTGTTGCAAAACCCAGAATGCTCCTTCCCACTGCTTCCGTTGAACGCATGCGTTGAGTACCTGTGTGGTGAATACATGTCCAGCAATCACATTAGACGACTCACTGTATGTCTCCGGGGATAAATGAAGTCTATAGATATATACACAAGAATGAGACAGTTATAAATTACTGACCGCATTGTAAACAACAACGTCAGGTTCAAGCCGGGGATCCCATTTTTGAAGTGTCGTTGGCTTGAACTTCTTTTTAGGTGGAGATCGCAGAGTGTCAATCACATGAAAGAGTTCCTTGATATGCCCAGCTTGTCCAAGCGTGACTGCAATTGAACGGTATGCTACCATATCCGGATATGATGAGATTTGTAACTGGAGAAGAAAACACACAGAAAAAAAAAAACAAATTATACCAGAAGCAACAAGAAGACATACAGGCATAGCATATATGGCATACGGGTTTTACCAGCATTGCCTGGAATACATTGAGAGCTTCCACAGGCCTCCTTGACTTACCAAGCACATTTAGTGCAGTTGTATAGATGATTCTATATCCAAAATAATAAATTTTGTCAACGTTACGTTTTTATCCTCAGGACTTGAATAGACTCTAGAGTCTTACAACTGAATTCAAACAGGTTCCCAGTGCAGTATCTCCACAGCTCACTAGTTAGAATAGTAAGTCAAAGAGTTACCTTATCTTGTTTGATTTGTAACGGTCTTGCCTTTGAAGCCACTCGATGACTTGAAGAACTCGTCTCCAGTTTCCAAGTTTCCCTAGAAAGTGGATCAGTCTCATTATAGTGTAATCCGTATATCTGATTTTTGCACTCCGGATCGCCTTGGAAAACAGCCACTCAGGCATATTGATGTCTGCACCATTCAACCTAGCGAAATAAACTTCCTTAACATAAAACTCAGCTGAATTTGATAATATTTTCAAAACCAATATTACTAATTTCACTCCCTAATTGCATCTGCAATAGCACATAGCTAAACCAAATAAATAACTACTTCCTAGTTTCTTTCTTCCAGGTAATCGAGGAACCAAATCTAGATCTTAACTTAAGTTAAAACACATACACTTTTGCTAACTTCTCGATTCTGTCTTCCATTTCGACTCGCGAAGTAGCTGGCTTGTCCACTATATCACTGGACTCATCGGAAAACCTAAAGGCAGGACTTTCCATGTCAAACAAGCTATCATCATCTTCATCATATTTCTTAGCAGCACCCGTTCTCCTGATTTGACTCAATTTGCTACTTCTGAAATCATGCCTCTCGTTGGCTAGTCTCTCAATTCTCCTTTCTTCAGCAAGGAGATCCAGTCCATCTCCTTTGGAACTTCTACGAATCTCTTTCGATACATCAGGGGAACGCTGATACTTAACCATCTCCTGCTTCGAGTACTGTCTCCTGAAGCTCTCATCTTCTGGTGCAATCACTGAAGTTTCACCACTCTTACTCCATCTTCCATCTTTGGTTATACTTCTCCTTTCTTCAACAACGAGCCCCAATTCATCTCCTTTGATGATCCCCTCGTTCCCTCTCGATGTATCAGAGGAACGGTGATGCCTCACTATCTCCTGTTTCACGTACCTTCTCCTAAAGCTCTCATCTTCTGGCGCAGTCACTGAAGAAGATAGACCACTCTTACTCCATTTCACATCTTTGGTTATCCTCTGAATTCCAATTTCTTCATTCCTCTTAAAACCTCTATCATTACGTTTATCGCCGCTTACCATCTCCTGCTTCAAGTACCTTCTCCTGAAGCTCTCATCTTCTTGCGCAGTCACTGAATAAGATTCACCGCTCTTACTCCATTTCACATCTTTGGTTATCCTCTGAATTCCATTTTCCTCATTGCTCTTGAATCCTCTCTCATTACGTTTATCGGTGCTCACCATCTCCTGCCTCGAGTATCTCCTCCTGAACCCTTCATCTTTTGGCTCACCACTCTTAGTCTTCACATCTTCAACATCTCTTCTCAGCTCTAATCGTCTACCTGAAACCCCATTTCTCACTTCCGAATCACCATTTCCACCTCCGCCACCATCATCCTCGACTTTATCTTCGATCAACCTGTCGAATTTCTTCTTCTTACGCGCTGTTTTAACCGATTCCATGATTTGCAGGTACTGATCAAAATTGGGCTTGAATTCAAAACCTCCATCACCCGATGTTTGCAAACCGACCTCCTTCGCGTTCAAATTCAAACAGAATATTACATTTTTCTTCGATTTCCTCGACCGATGAACGAATCGCCGGCAGTTCAAGCACGCTTGAGGAAAGACCGGCTTCCGGCGTGAATCCCAGCAAAATTTCCGGCCATCGTCTAAATACGAGGCGTTAACGAAGGGATTTGTTGAAATCATCACCGCCATTTTTGTTTGAATCTTCTTTCACTAAAGCTCTAATGATTTCTTTACGCTACTCAAAAGCTTCGACATTATCAGAATTCAATCGTCGTTGAACCCTATCGGCTATCGTCACCGTCCGACGTGGCTGGGCAGATAAAACTACTCGACGTCTCTTTACAATACGTAAAAACGTGGCGTAGTTTTTACGCACAAGGAAACGGGATGTCTTCGTTTGAAGTCCAAATATTACTGGGCCTCAGCTTACTGATCTAAACCCATATAATCCTAGATTGTTTTCAACCGGAGCAAACCGAAGCCAGTTTGGTATCATCTTTGTACTCCAATGTAAATCTTCATTTTTTCTTCAAAATAAAGTTGTGTTTTGCTCCAACGTATGACTCAATTTTTGATTACAAAAAAGAATATTCCTAATAGATTCTACTTTTATTTTAATTTTAATAACCTATAACTTTTAGAAGTTACAAAATAACCTATTTTTTATTTTATCTAAAATATTTATAATTTACGAATTTAATAAAATAAAAATATTTATTAAATAAAATATTACATAAAATCATAAAAACATAAGAAATTTTATTAAATAAAGAAAAATACATAATATCATAATACTTAGGAAATTTAAACATCACAATTACTAAATTTTTCCCACAAATGATCAATTAATGCATTCCGAAGTGAAAAATGAGCTTCTTTATCTTTGATTTCTCTAAATCGACCGAGAAACTCTTGGAACCTGATATTGTCATCATCAACTATTTGAACTTCTGGAGGTGGAGCTTCTCTTCCAATTTATGAATGTCTATTTTATATTTTTTTAAACTATTAAAGTCCTATAATCTTGTCAAAAAATCTTATAAACATGAATCATAAAATAAAAACTTAATTATTAAACCGATAGTTATATATATATACATACATAAAGACCATTTTTTAATTTTATATATATAAAAGTCAAAGTGATATGTGTCATACAAATATTAAGTGTATATCTGAAAAAAAATGCATATAGCCATCTATAATGTCGAAAATAATGATGTGTTGATAAAAAATATAAAATTATAATGATTTAATATTTTAAGGATCAGATTGTAAATAAAAAAAGTATAGCTGCAAAATGGAGTAGAATAAAGGTTTACTCCAAATATGGAGCAATCTCTATTTTTTCTCCATTTTGCAGTCAAAAATGAAGTAGGGTTGGAGTGAAATTTACTCCAAAATGGAGTTTGCAGCAAAAAATGGAGCATGGTTGGAAATGCTCTAATGGGGACTTTATGTTTCTCTATACAGACCCGGCCAAAAGTACAAGTAAGCCATCAAATACGTCAAGGCATATGTTAGTTAAAATATTAAAAGTTATATATGAACAAAGTCTATATGCCTTTCTAATGAAATAAAGGCATTTGCATGTCTTGTAATAATATGGGGTTTTTACTAATTTTTTTTTGAATTTATTGTCTTTTAAAATAATAATTATTTTATTGAGGAAATAATGTTCTAAAAATTTTGCGGTCTATTATGTGTCAAAGATCGATTGAATGAATTGGATTTGTTAGCAATTCAAGCTAATATAGTTCAAAAATTTGACTACGTGAGTTTAATAAATGATTTTATAGAGAAAAAAATGTAAAGAGAACTAATAATATTAATTTTTTTCTCGTATAAACTGTTTATATATAGAGTTTGCTTGTTTTATGAAATTTTAATTTTTATTATTGTTGGTTTTGAAAAAAAATATGAAAAGAACATAATTTAACTTAAAAAGTTGGCAGAAAGCATCTAAAAAGATTGGATCGGCATTTCCTACATATTAAAAGTTTTTATGTTCAATTGTATCCATCTTGTTTGTTTTTGCCGTTTGATTCAATGAGGAATCAAGAAAAATATTTTGACTAACCGGTGCATCTGGTAAGTTTATAAAAGATGAATGGATTGAGAAAGGCAAGAATGTGGCTGAGGATGGCAAGAACATGGCTGAGGAAGACAAGAACGTGGATGAGGATGGCAAGTCGACAAGAAAGAGGCTGAGGAAGGCAAGAAGAAGGAGGTGATTGAGAAACTTGAGTTGTTTTTAAGAGGATTAATCACTATCAAACCAAACGCCAATGGAATGAGTACACCTAATTTTCTATGAAGACACTTTTTCAGATGGATATTTGTATGAGAATGTAAGAGAGATAAAAATTTTCTGGTTCTCGCTAAGTGATGACACGATTTTGAGATTGAAGGCTTGATAATGGTGAGTAAGATAAAATATCTGAAAAGGATAAATAAGCAGAGAACAAGAAGAAAGAAGAAAAGTGAAGAAGTGGAGAAGATGAATAGTGAAAAAACTGAGAAGAAAATGAGTGAAAAGCGGTGAAAAAGATGAGAGTGAAAAGCGGTGAAGAATAAGAAAGAAGAAAAGTGAAAAAGCGGAAAAGAAGATGAGTGAAAAGCGGTAAAGAAGATGAGTGAAAAAGAGTGAAGAAACGAAGAATAAGAGGAAAAGGAAGAGTGAAGAATCGGAGGAGAATAAAATTGCAGACAATGAGAGGTGGAAGAAGAGTGATGACGATGAGTATGGGTAGAAGAAGACTAATTACTAATTAGGGATTTGCTATTTACTAGTTTTTAATGTTCACTATTTAAGCGTGGCCTAGTACAACACCATTTTCTAGTAGAAAACAAAAAATGGTAGTGCACTATCTTTGTATTGGATCATTTATCATACTTTAATAAACTATTTAAATCAATAAATCTGTGAACAAAATATCCCTCCAAATATTTATAAACTCAAATACTTCAATACATGCATGATGAATTTGTATCGATGACCAATGCTATTCACAATCAAAGGCGTAGACATTCTAAGGTTTGACCAAAACAATGTAAGACCAATTAAAGTTTAACCATTAGTACTGGAAATTACAATTTAAAAACTCACAAGCACCTTGACTAGTCTTCGCATATGCAGCTTTTTATATTTTATAGATAAAACAATGGTGTCTGATTTTCTCTTCTTTCTTCTTATGTTTAAATTTTTAAGATGTTTTTTATTTAAGTATTTAGTTTTGGTTTAGCTTTAGTTGTCAAAAGAACAAATCATAAAATGACTTTGATTGGTGACATTGAAAATACTAAGTGCATAAAGTACAAGAAATTTTGAATAAATTTTAAATGAGAGTAGTACAAACTAAAGTGTACATAATACTCTTTTTTTTTAGGCTTTAAAATGTACCGTCACTTTTGTTTTTGAACCATCATTTTTTCTTGTATGTTGAACCATTGTATTTTTAACACTACTTTGTACCACTTTCATGTAACATTTTAGTGATTGGTTTCATAGTAAGTTAGTACATTCTAATCATCATCATAGTGTACTTCCAATCAAAGGCCAATATCTAATGCCTTTAATTTGAATTGTTTCTACATTCCATGTATTGTCATTTACGCCTTTCATCTCACACGATCGATCTCTCTTTGTCCGAATCAAAACTAATTTCCATTCAATTTGGTTATAATGTGTTGTCTTTCTTAACTTATTTCTCATACAAAACTAATTCCACATTCCAAAGAAATGATTTCGCTCTGCTTTCACACTACAAAAAAACAAGGTTCATTCCCACGAAATTTCCCACCAAAATTTTGGTGGGTAAAATATCCCACGAAATTTAAAGAAATAAACCACGGTTAAGTGATTTGGTGGGAAAATTGTTGCTAATTTGCAACGGAATATATCGATAGAGATTTCGTGGGATATTTGCAACGGATTACAAACGAAACAAATATCGTTGGTATTTACATTGAGAAATCGTGGGAAATCCATTGTAAAGTTGCGACCGATTTTTTTAGTCGGTAAGCTGTGGCGTTAATATATCCGTTTATAGCCGTTGTACCTAGCCATTTGTATTTTTAGAAATCGGTGGGAAATCCGTGGTTTTTACATGGGCAATTCGTGGGAAATCAATTGCAAATTTGCCACCGATTGTTTTGGTCATAAAACTGTGGCGTCAATATATCCGTTTATAGCCGTTGGAATTAGCCGTTTAATTTTTTAGAAATCGGTGGGAAATCGGTGGAGCATCGGAGATATTTTTTCTATATAAACCACTCTTCCCTTCTCACTTTTCATATATTCTTACAAACAAAATGGATCCAAATCTGAATGATAGATCCTGGATGTATAATACCCGTGTTGATTCTAACACAGGGTTGATTACAAAAGAGTTTGAAAAAGGTTTAATTGAGTTCATGGAATTTGCCATAAATCAAGACATTACCCGAAAAAAAGGGAAAATGTTTTGTCCATGTCCTTTGTGTGATAATAATAAGTTTATTGTCGTAGACAAAGTGTGGACTCACTTGTATAAGCGAGGATTTAGGCCAAATTACCAGACATGGTATAATCATGGCGAAGTTGATTTAGTGAATTTGGCTAATATGAATGCTCCTGTAACGGATAGGGTAGCGGAACCCAGACTTACAATAGGATCTACAGATACAATACAAATGGTAAATGATGCATTTCGCGAGAATATGCCTTCATTTATGGAAGAAGGCAATAGAATAGAGGAACCTAATTTAGAAGCAAGGCGATTTTATGATATGTTGGATGCATCCAAGCAACCAATCTATGTTGGTTGTAAAGAGGGTCATTCTCCTTTGTCTGTTGCAACCCGATTAATGACCATCAAGACAAATTTTAATTTGGCCGAAGATTGTGTTGATGCAATTACTGATCTTATGAAAGATGTGTTACCACAAGATAATCTGTGTCCAGCGTCCTACTATGAGGTAGACAGACTTGTGGCTGGTATGGGTTTGCCTTTTCAGATGATCGACGTGTGCATCGATAATTGTATGATATACTGGGGAGCAAACGCAAATTACTTGTCATGTTTGTTTTGTGGTAAACCTCGATTTCAGAATACTGCCGGGAGAGTTCGAGTACCATATAAACGTATGTGGTATTTGCCGTTGACAGATAGGTTGAAAAGATTGTATCAGTCTGAGCGAACAGCAGGAGCTATGAGATGGCATGCATAGCATTCAAATGAAGGAGAGATTGTGCATCCCTCTGATGCAGAAGCATGGAAACACTTTCAGTCAATTTATCCAAATTTTGCATCGGAGAGCAGAAACGTCTATCTTGGGTTATGTACTGATGGTTTCAACCCATTTAGAAAACATGGAAGACAATATTCCCTATGGCCAGTTATTCTCACACCGTACAATTTGCCCCCATCTTTATGTATGAAACGTGAGTTTCTTTTTCTCACAATACTCGTACCTGGACCAGAACATCCTAAGAGATCTCTTGATGTGTTTTTACAGCCATTGATTCATGAGTTACAAGAGTTATGGGAACACGGAAGTGAAGTCTATGATATTTCATATCAACAGAATTTTAAAATGCGAGCGGTGCTTATGTGGACAATCAGTGATTTTCCAGCATATGAAATGTTATCGGGATGGACAACTCATGGTAGGCTTTCATGTCCATACTGTGGAGATAGTACTGATGCATTCCAATTGAAACACGGACGAAAAACAAGTTGGTTTGATTGTCATCGACGATTTCTACCCCGTTCACATCCTTACCGCAAGAGCAAGACGATGTTCACAAAGAACAAAGTAATTCGTGATGCACCTCCGAATGAATTAAGCGGTCGTTCTCTCAAATTGCAACTAAGAGATTTTGGGGCATATGAAACTGCAGAATGCGGCGGAAATGGACATGTTTCAACTGATGGATATGGTGAATATCATAATTGGCACAAGAAGAGTATTTTTTGGGATTTACCATATTGGGAGGACCATCTGTTAAGGCATAATCTTGATGTCATGCACATCGAGAAAAACTTCTTCGAAAACATCATAAATACCGTCTTAAATGTTCACGGGAAGACAAAAGACAACTTGAAGTCTAGATTAGACTTACCTGCTATATGTAATCGCACAGAGCTACATCTCATGGAAAACGGAAAGGGTCCTGTCCCTATATTTAGATTGGATGGAGATGCGAAAGATGAGTTTTTCCAATGGATTATTCATGGCGTTAAATTCCCAGATGGATATGCTTCTAATCTCCAAAACTGTGTTAAATATGATGAGGGTAAGTTATCTGGAATGAAAAGTCATGATTGCCATGTTTTCATGCAACGGTTGCTTCCATTCGCATTTGGCAAACTCCTCCCAAAAAATGTTCATGAAGCCATTGCAGGTATGAATATATATATATATATGTATCTATATATAAATATATTTATATATATACATATATATCCATGTTCATGTTTATTGTTTTTTTTTTCAGGTATTGGTGCATTTTTCCGAGACTTATGCACTAGATCATTAACAGCAGATGGTATTAAAATTTTGGAAGACAATATACCTGCTCTTTTGTGCAATATCGAGAAGATATTTCCACCGTCTTTCTTTGATGTTATGGAACATCTTCCAATTCACCTCCCTCGCGAAGTAGCACTTGGTGGTCCGGTTCAGTATAGATGGATGTACCCGTTCGAGCGATTCATGTTCCATTTGAAAAAGAAAGTAAAAAACTTAAGCAGGGTGGAGGGGTCAACAGTTGCTCAGAGCATTAATGAAGAGACTTCACACTTTTCTTCATCGTACTTTGCACCACAAATCCAAACCAGAAGTAGAAAACCGGGCCGTTACGACGATGGAGGAGAGAAACCGCAATACATAAGACCGGTTCCAGACATATTTGCACAAATCGGACGTTTGGGGGGAAAACAAAAAAAACGGTGGCTAACAGACCAAGAGAGGATCCACTTGCATACATATATTCTTCTAAACTGCGAAGAATTGTTGCCATACGAAACGTATAAATTTTAGCTACACCTAATTTTCCTTTAATGCAGTATAATGGTAATAGTTCATACTAATTAATTATACTTATTTTTATTGGAATTATACAGTATATATGCGGATCAATTGAGGATGCAGAATCCAAATATTACAGAGGACGAAGTTAATAACAAGAAATATCAGGAATTTTGGGTTTGGTTGAAGTTTTATGTAAGTGTCTTCTTTAAAGTAGTTATATTTTTCTGATATGTAAATATTATATTAATCAAATTATTATACTTTACAGGTTTATACATGTTCTCTAAGGGGTGAAACACTACCAACATGGTTTGAAGAGCTACTTTTGGGTCCTCTTTCACTTGCAATGTCTTCCCCGATGTACTGTACACGTGGATATGCATTTAAGATTCATCGAGAAGGACATCGGCCAACTCTAAATTCAGGGATCTCAACTCAAGCTGGGGACATAACATATTACGGTGTTTTGAAGGAAATTTTAGAAGTAGAGTATTCAGGTATCATCAACCTGAAATGCATATTATTTATGTGTGACTGGTATGATCCGAATCTTGGAAGTGGTGTTCGTCATGACAAATTTGGTGTTATAGAAGTTAATTCATCAAGGATGTTAACCAAGTACGATCCTTTTATCATGGCATCACAAGCAAACCAAGTATGTTATATTCGTCATCCTCGTATAAGGCATAAACAAGATCCATGGATAACTGTTACACAGATAAATCCGAGGGGTAGACTGTACGGAGTGGTTGAGAAGGAGCCATTGCAACAAGACTCTATTGGTCACATAGGTTCAATTGATCATTCGGTGGATGACTTCTATTTGATCGATTCGGAAAATCCAGTAATTGAGGATATAACAGATATTTCAGAAGAAGAGCTTGAGGAATTTGAAGAAAATATTGATTCAGCTTCTTCGGAATATTCTTCTGATTCAGACTAGTTATAAAAAAATTATTGTATTATTTGGAACTTGTTTTGTTCATCAAATGTAATATCTGGAATTCAATTTATAATTCGTTACATCTTAATATCTGGTTCTGTTAGTTATTATTTAAAACATATTGTTAAGTTTTTAATTTGGGCCATAAATGCTTTCTGCTTTACAAATTACAAAAACATTTGTAAATATTGGGCTTACTTAATTTGGGCCAGTAAACTATCTAGACAAATAACTTTAACCCTAATTACCTAAACATAATAATCTTCTTCTTCCCTCTTGTTTCTAGACGCCGCCGACATCACAAATTCTGCGAAGGTAATTCTTCTTCTTCCCTCTTTTCTTCGCTTAATTTGGTTCATGTTGTTTGAACTGCTTTCTCTTCACTCAGATACTTAGTCAAAATGTTGTTTGAACTGTTTCTGCTTTTGATTTTCTATTCTTAGTCTCTCTTAACGGTGCATCTGTATTGACTGCTTTTGTATACTCTGTAATTTTTTTTGGGAATGGAGATGATGAGCCGTGAAGAGTTTGACCGTTTTGTAAGAGAACATGGTCCATTCACTCCCGATGATACACCCTCGTTCCTGCAATTTGAGACTTTTATGTCTCAACGCACAAGAAGAAGCCCACAACGCCCTTCATCCTCTAATGCTGAGACACAAGCATCAGCACATACCACTACAGCTACAGTCGATGATCTTTTGGATGCTCCTGGACGCCACCTCCTCACACAACTTCATCCCAAGCTCGAAGGAGGAGCTACATGGTAAGTTACTTAGATCGATGCCATTTTCAGCTTGTTTCTTAATTTGTTTGGGATATGGGTTATGTTTTTTCATATTGTTTCTTTGTAATATTGTAGGTTTAAACGTGATAGTACTGGGAAAATAACAAAATCAATTCTGAGGATGATGAAAACTGATCTGAAGAAGGCTTATCCCACATACCGCAAGTTACCTATTGAACACAAAGACCGGTGGTTCCGAGCTTTTGCGGTATGTGAAAATATCATGATTATTTCAATCTTCTTTATGTAATATGTATTTCTCATGTTTTTTACGGGTTTTCTGTTTACTAAAAAACAGAGAGAGTTTCATTGGGACAAGAGCATTACCGTGATTGTGAGAGAGGCGTTTGATAAACAAGCTTCAGCTTCTTACACAAACAACTTGAGTGATTGGAAGGACATATGGAAGCTCAAAAAAGACAAACCAGAATGGATCGGGGATACAGCTTGGGAGGGTTTCATCAACATATGGACCACAAATAAAGTTGCTTCAACAGCTGAAACAAACTCCCAGAACCGGAAAAGTGAGAGGGATGGTGATGGCCAATTCGTACATCACATGGGCTCTAAATCATATTACAGACGTTGGGATGAAATGGTAAGCTAATTTTACTTCTCTGATTGCTCTTCTATTCTTAACTATGTATATATCACTAACTTGTAATTCCATGGATGTAAGACTGTTGAGAATGGAGGAGAAGAGCCTGGTATGGTCGAGTTTATGGAGGAGGTGCACACATGTAAAAAGACCGGCTTGATACCCGACAAGAAGGCAAAGCGGATTCTCAAAGCCATTAAGGAGAAGGTCGAGATGACCCAATCTCAGCGCAGATCTGTTACTGAAGATGGGTCAGTTCAATCAAATACCCTTTCCCAAACTGAGATCAATGCCATAGTTATGCAAGTAAGTGTTTTACGTATATGCATGATGTCGTTAAGTTCATACGACTTGAAATTTGTCATTTTGTTTATTTGTTATTTTTGCTATGATCATTTGAAATGCATAATTGCTTTTGTGAGTTTTTTTTATTACTGCTTTTGTGAAGACTTGAATTTTTACATATGCCCATTTGAAATGCATAATTGCTTTTCTAAGTTTTTTTTAATTATTGCTTTTGTGAAGAATTGAATTTTATACGTATATGCATAATGCACAATGGAGACTTGAATTTTTTATTACTGCTTTTGTGAGTTTTTTTTTTGGCATCTCCACTAATGTTGTTTCTAAAATCTCAGGAAATACCCAAGGTAAAGGGACGACATTTTGGATTTGGCACACTCTTAAGTTCAAGATCAACTTCTAGTAGTAAGTCTTGTGATCTGGAACATGAAGAGAAGTTGCAGTTGGCAAATGAGAAGATTGCAACTATGGCTGAGACCATCCAGTATCTCTCAGGTTTTGCAAAGAAGGTGCTTGTTAAGTTTCCAGAATTGCTTGAAGAGGATGATGCAGATGCAACCCAAGATGACACTCAAGAGTAAAATTCTTTAGGAGTTTATGTATGTTTTGAAGACTTTTTTAAGTTAACGTTTAGCTTATGTTTTTTTTGGTTTTGAAGACTGCTATGTTATGAAACTTATCATCTATGGAATTTTATGTAAGAAATGGTAATTTAATTAAGAAATTTTGCAATTTAAAATATTAATTAGTAAAAAAATTGGATTTACATACTAAATAGTGGGAAAATAGTGGGAGATTATTAATGCAGATACCGTGGGAAAATAATGGGAGTTTTTGGTTGACAAACCGTGGGAATATTTAGTTAGTAAACCGTGAGAATATTTGGTTGGTTCACCGTCGCGAAACGGTGGCTAATTCCCGACAATTTTCCCACCGATATTTTCCACCGTTATTGTAACAGAAATTTCGGTGGGAAATTTCCCATAGATTTCCCACTAATTTAAATTTGCAATGATCGATTTCCCACCATTTTAGTTTTGTTGGAAAATAGTTGGAAATGGCCTATTCCCACCATTTTACTACTGATATTTCCGTGGGATTGAACCTTGTTTTCTTGTAGTGTCAAGCGGTTATTTGAGTATCCGATCGTAACCACTGTGAATGGATCCACAAAGTGAGAACCTCGATGTTGAAGTTTTTGTTATAATTGGAGAGGCGAGAAGTCAGTTCTAATGTGGTTACTTTGGTTCACCGTGTGGACATATGTAGCTCAAAGACTCATGTTGGACTTTATTCTCCCTACAAATTGAAAGTTTTTCGGTTTATAAAACCAAAACCTGAAAGCATATTGATAATGGAGCATGTTGTTGCTACTTACAATACGAGCGGAACAACATGATGCTCTATTGGATTTGGTGTATAATGATCTTAATGATGCAATGGTAACAATCATGTCATTCACTCATCTCATGGCTACGTAGCCACTTTGAAGGACGAACAAAATACTAACCACGTCTTAATCTTGGATGTCTACCAAATCACACTTGTCAATATGACTGATTCCTCCATCGTAAATAGAATTGTTAGAATCAGAGGCTCTTAGACCATTTCCAACAGTGAATCCTTCATTAGGGTTTGCTGAATTATTTATATAATTTTTTTATTAAAAAAAGCATAAAGTTTTGATTAAAAAATAAAAAAATCAACTCTGTCTAATTAGAATTGAACACATTGTTTATGAACTCATATTTTCGAGTTTTTAGCTAAGAAGTGGTTCATAGCTTTGGGTTTTTCGATTTTTTTTTTAATTCTGTTTGCATATGTTAACGTGCCAAAAACCTCTTATAAATCACTGATGGAAATGCTCTTACTATATTCCACCTCAAAGGATATATTCCCTAATATATTCCACCTAAATATATATATAGATTTCCAAAAGAAGCGTAGAACATGGAAATCATTGCTATGTTGTGTTCCCGGAGTTGTAGTCTCACTCGGTCGAAATGTTGTTGTCGAGAGGAGTAGAAACAAAACTTTAGAAGTTAAGTTACGATGAAATATGAATATTTAAAGTAAGTTGTTGAAATTAGTAGTATCAATTAAAAATTTGAATTAGTAACTATAGTTAAGAATTGAGTTTGAGTCTCGAGTCTTCTCTCTTCTTTTAATTATCTTTGGAGAAACTTTGCTATCATCTCATATTCTCATATCCTCTCAACTAATTAATCATGTTTGATGTCAAAAAAAAAAAAAAATTAATCATGTTTAAACTCGATCTATTCAGTTAGCAGCAATGCTTCACATACATTTTTTTGTTCTTTTTTTAGATGTTAACACATTGATATCCTTCTCAGTTCTCCCTCACCACTTTCTTCTATTTCAGAGAAATCACAACATAACAAACAGCCTTTTCTACGTTAGAATTTCAATAACTGAAATGTTTTAATTTGTCTCATTTTTGGTTTTTTTTTAGCAATATGTTGCAAGTGACTAGGTTCGGGTTACAGACCTCCTTCATTTGATCGAAGATGTAACCTGCGTTCTTGATGTTTCCCGAGTCGAGGCATTCTTGGATCAGGCCAGTGTATGCCCCCACGAGAGGCTTATTTGCAACTCTACATATCTTCTTAATCTGACATTGGATGGTATGATCAAGATCAGCCTTTTAGGAAACTGGTACTAATCTCAGTTCCACTTGATCCACATAATTATCAGTTTTATAGCTTCTGCTTTTGAGGCCAATCGGTGCAAGGCTTTGTTCCTAGTACTTTTTGTCATACCTGTGTATGGAAAAACTCACCTTAATCACTGTTCTTTTAATTCTCTGTTTCATCTCTTTCTCTCTCTCTCTCTCTCTCTCTCTCTCTCCCATGGGTGTATTGTGTGTGAGATTAGGACTTAAGAAGTCCTTGAAATGGGACTTTATATATGTTATTGCATAGTTACATTTTGAAAGTTTTGTGTGTTTATGTTCAAGCATCATCATACTGAGCTATAATTGTATCCATCTTGTTGATTTCTTTATGCATTTCAGTCTCTCTTTCCGGTTCTTGCTCTAACAAACATATACCGCCTCTATTTTTTTTACTCTTTCAGTGAGAAAAATGAAGCATCTCAACATTCTCTGACTCTGAGACGATGGTTTGTCGTTTATTTCAAATGTTCTTGTCCCTCAAAGTCAAGTTGTAAGAACATTATGCACATCTCTGTACCTTAACCATTTTTTGTGTTTTCATCACAAGAATACAATACTGGTAAACAAAAACTATTGTCCATTGCCGAAAATACTAAAAATCGTTTTTGTGTGTGTGTGTGTGTAGATTCTGACATGGATAATCAAGAATGCACATTGTCCGGTTCAGTGAGGAAACAAGAATTTTTTTTTTGAGTTAACCGGTTTGGTCAGATTACCGGATCATGTGAGTAAGGTCTATACCATAAAAGGAGAGACTATTTAGTGTTAGTATGAGTTGAAACCAACGTGTAAAATACAATGATGTAAAGCGAGTCTAATGAGTCATGACTCGTGTTAATTAAAAGGTTAAAAGTATAAGTCGGACCCTACTTCTTTTGATGTGGTAATAATCATTGCTTTATACTACTTTTTTTTTCTTTTCATCTCATGTGTTTCTAGAATAAAGCACATGTATACTCGTAGAAGTAGATTAGTAAGAAAAAGTTAAAATCTTGGTTTTTTTCCCCATATGCTGCGAGGGATGAGTATTTTGGTGTGAACCGGTCTGGATAAATTCGTTATGGTGTGATCGGTTTTGCTATAGTGGCTGAAAATGGTCAAAAGAGAGTCACGGATGCTATTAAGAAGAAGAACAAAAGCGACTTCTCAAAGAATCTTACCGTTGGATAATAGACAAAACGTCACCTAAAAGATAAAAGACAAATAAAGAATTTAAAGTATGTGAACACTTTCACTTGTTGTCTTGTTTTAACGATTAGTAGAACGTTAAAACTAAAAACTTTTTGTATGTGAACTTTTTCACTTGTTGTCTTGTTTTAACCACTAGTAGAACATTTGAACGCAAGATTTTGAGTAATGTAAAAACAACAAGAAATGTGGGGTTTTGGAATTTTTTTTTTCTCCTACTTATGTGTGCCAAATAAATGAAGTTCTATGCCATTTTCATAAACAAATGCATAAAAGAAAGAATATGGACAAAAATGAATTAGAAGACAACAAAGACGATCATTTTTATATGGCTAAATAGATGCATTACAAAGCATAAAACACACTTGGAAACAAATGGAAACTACAAATGAGAAGATGTTAAAAGTCCTTCCACCGATCTTTGCATTAATAAAACATTCAGAAACCGAGTAAGGCTTTTTCTTCTTTCTTCAGGCAAAAGTACCTCTGAGACCATTGTACTCTCTAAAACTCTCTTAATAACTCTTTCTCTCTCCTCTCTCTTCTTCCTTTCTCTGCTTCTTAGATACTCTACTCTACTCTACTCTACTCTAATGGAGCTCTAATGGGTTTCTGCAATTTCCATTGTTTTCCCTTTTTCTTCTGAGAAATTTTGCTCTAGAATCATGGGAGTGTCTTCTCTTGTGCGTTTCGTGTTTGTGCTCTGTTTGGTTTCGTCCTCTGTGTTCTGTTCGGATGACTCCGACCAAAACGCTACCGCTTCTTCTTCTTCTGCTGTATACATTGTTACTCTCAAACACCCTCCATCTGTTCATTCTTCCGGCAGCGAAACGAGTGGCTCCAAACACGGCCTTACATCTACTTCATCTCAAATCTACAAGACACAGTATGTAGGAGAAAAAAACCTCCTTTCTTCCATTCATTCTTTAAAGATTCAATCTTTATCCAGGTTTTGATTTCCTCGCAATGTTTTTTTTTTTCCTTTCTCTCAAAATTCCGTTGAATTGCCGTTGATTTTTTCCGACAAGGTTTGGTTTTTTTCTCAATCGAGACATGGTCCGATAGATGTTGAAATTCGTCAATTTTGGGGTCCCAGATTGGTTGTCGCTTGTGTCTTTGGTCTTTTCCTGAAAGTCTCAACGGATATAAAGGCATGCCTGATGAATTTGTGCTCCAAGTTCAAACCTTTTATTCTCTAATTGGGATATTAATCTCTTTGTTTATACATATAGGAACCGAAGCGCTTCTATAATTAGAGTTCACGATTCATTGTTGAGAAAAGTGTTGAGAAACGAGAATTACATTAAGCTCTACAGCTACCACTATCTCATCAATGGGTTTTCTGCGATTATTACTCAAAAACAGGTACTCTCAACTCTAATTTTCTTAAGAAACAGTATGTGAATGTTCTAAATGTTAGTGTTTGTTCTCATTGTTCGAAAACCGTTTTTTTTCTTTCTTTAGGCTGATAAACTCGCGGCCAGAGAGGAAGTGAACAATGTGGTTCTGGATTTTCCGGTTAAGAAAGCAACCACTCACACGCCACAGTTCTTAGGTTTACCACGTGGAGCTTGGCTCCGTGAAGGAGGCTCTGAGTATGCAGGAGAAGGAGTTGTTATAGGGTTTATTGATACTGGAATTGATCCCACTCATCCTAGTTTCAGTGACAAAATCCCGGGGCATTCTTATCCGGTTCCTCCTCGGTTTAATGGTGTCTGCGAAGTCGCCATTGGTTTCCCGCCTGGTTCTTGCAATAGGAAACTCATTGGAGCACGTCATTTCGCTGAGTCGGCTCTCAGCAGAGGAGTCTTGAACTCATCGCAGGACGATGCTTCACCATTTGATGGTGAGGGACATGGCACGTAAGTGTATAAACACACTCGATGTTGATTCGACTTTTCAACCACCAAAATGGTTAATGCTTGATATTGTGTTGATTTATTCAGGCACACAGCTTCTGTTGCAGCCGGGAATCACGGGATTCCGGTGGTGGTTTCCGGTCATTACCTTGGCAATGCTAGTGGGATGGCTCCTCGTGCTCAGTAAGTCAATACCACAAAAAGATACTTGCTTTGGAAACAGAACAGTTCATAGAGAAAGTGAAATGTCTCTTCTTTTCTTGTTAGTGTTGCTATTTACAAGGCGTTGTATAAGAGGTTTGGAGGTTTTGCAGCAGATATCATTGCAGCCATAGATCAGGTAAAAAAAATGTTACCTTTGCAATTAAAGCTTTGATGTAGATGTTTCTTTTTTATGAATTTGACATGGTTATGGATGTTTTTTTTTTCCTTCAGGCTGCTCAAGATGGAGTTGACATAATAAACTTATCAATCACACCAAATAGACGTCCTCCTGGTATTGCCACATTCTTCAACCCGATCGATATGGCATTGCTTTCAGCTGTGAAAGCCGGAATCTTTGTAGTGCAAGCAGCTGGAAACACAGGACCAGCTCCTAAGAGCATGTCTTCTTTCAGTCCATGGATTTTCACAGTAGGAGCTACATCTCATGACAGGGTTTATAGTAACTCGTTAATCCTCGGAAACAATGTCACTATCTCTGGAGTTGGACTCGCTTGTAAGTCTGTTTTTTGTTTGTAGCTTAGCTTCTTTTCTTAGTTTCACCATCGACCTGACGTTACCGGTTCCTCGTTTTATTTTATTTAGCTGGCACAAGAACAATGCACAAACTTATTTTAGCTGCACATGCGCTACGCAATGGTACAACCGTGATGGATGCTGTATATATTGGGGAATGCCAAGATTCAAGTAGCTACGATCAGAAGCTGGTGCAAGGAAAGATCCTTGTCTGTAGTTATACAGTCCGGTTCATTCTCGGTGTCTCAACTATCAAACAAGCCTTGATAACAGCTAAGAACTTAACAGCAGCAGGTCTTGTCTTCTACATGGATCCCTCTGCCACTGGTTTTCAGATGAGTTCAACTCCGATGGATATCCCAGGAATTCTTATCTCCTCTGCACAAGATTCTCAGGTATAATCAGAATCTTGGAATCAAAAGTAAGTTACACTCTGAACAAGAATGTAACTTATAGCTCTTTCTATGTTCTGTCTATGCGCAGGCTTTACTCCGGTACTACAATACTTCTCTATCGAGGGACAATGCTTCAGGCAAAATCGTAGGGTCTGCTTCGGTTGCTAGAATTGTTGGTGGCATGAAGGCTACCTATGGGGTTACATCTCCAAAGGTCATGTTTTTCTCTGCTAGAGGACCGGACCCAGAAGACGATTCTTTCGAAAACGCTGATGTAATGAAACCAAACTTAGTAGCTCCTGGAAACTCGATATGGGGTGCTTGGAGTCCTCTTGGCATCGGTACAACTGATTTTCAAGGTTATAAAACATCATCATTTCTCCTTACAAGATTACTCATCTTGTGTTTCTCTTCTTTAAGCTCTTGAATTTGGCGGTATTCAGGTGAGCGTTTTGCTATGGAATCAGGGACAAGCATGTCTGCTCCTCATGTAACTGGAGTTGCAGCTCTCATCAAGCAGAAGTTCCCTCACTTCACACCTGCAGCCATTGGATCCGCGCTCTCGACAACAGCTTCTTTATCAGACAGAAAAGGTGAGCATATTATGGCACAACACACTGTCTTAAACCCTGACATTAGTCAGTCCCCTGCAACTCCTTTCGATATGGGAAGCGGATTCGTCAATGCAACTGCAGCTCTTGACCCTGGTTTGGTTTTCGACATAGGTAAAAACTCTTTCTTGAACCTCCAAAAGTTCTTCCATCTTTTTAGATCAACGTTTTTCACATGAAGTGTTTCTGCAAATGTAGGTTACAATGAGTACATGAAGTTTCTCTGCCGCATCAACGGATCATCACCGGTCGTTTTCAACTACACCGGTGAAAGCTGCTCAGCGTATAACTCCTCCCTTGCAGCCTCTGACCTGAACCTACCTTCAGTCACAATAGCTAAGCTCGTTGGTACACGAACCGTCCTAAGATGGGTCACGAATATTGCAGCATCGGTTACAAACGAAACATATACAGTGGGGTGGATGGCACCGGACTCGGTCTCTGTTAAGGTCTCACCTGCCAAGTTTACAATCGGAAACGGTCAGACACGGGTCTTGAGTCTTGTCTTTCAAGCGATGAAGAATGTTACGACGGCGAGTTTTGGGAGAATTGGGCTGTTTGGAGACAGAGGTCATGTGGTTAACATTCCGGTGACAGTCATCTACAAGATTGCTGTTTGAGAAATAGGTTGTTCTATGTAGAGTTTTTGTGTGATGAAACAAGCTTGAGGAGGTTGATAAAAGCTTTAGAGACTTGTCTAGTTTGTTTATGTATGTTTTTGTTCATTAATCAAAACGAGAGAATTAGAGAAATGTGTAGTTTGTAAATGTTTTTGGAGTGGGCTTTGTGGTGATTTTGCTGATGAGGTTGATTGAATTAATCTAATCCAATCTTTGATTTTTTCTGTGTGTCTAAATTAAGTAGCCTTCTTCTTGAGCTTTGTTTTCCAATATTGAAGGGTGCTGAGCACAACAAACCATAGTTAAATACTCGTTTGAGAATCAAAATTTTAAATCCCAAATGCAACAAAACTAGAAAATGCAAGTTCCAACTAAAAAAACTAACGAGTAATAAAAGTGAAGGGGTATTTTCGTCAATAAATCTAAAATATAAATATATCATCAAGAAGAGTAAAATCACACAAGCTTAATTACAATAGCATCGTTGTGAGTTTTGGTTTTGGTTACAAATTATATAATCGACTGTTTATTACTATAATTCTTTGGCTTTATGTCTGTTATTTCAATTAAGTGTTTCTTTTGGGTTAGAATCCCTTGTTCTAAATTCGATTTTCAGTTTACTTCTTAAAACCTTCAAACATTTGTGAATATCCATCGCAACTTTTTCATTGCAGTATGGCTCAACACTATAATTATCTCTTTGTGACATCAATTTTGATTTCCCGTGATCAATGCCTGGAAGTAGAAGCAAATAAGTTATTCTCTGATTGATTTGGATTGTTCTTCTGGTTTGGTTAAGAATGTGGTTGTTTTTGCTACACTAGTCTTAGGTAGCATGGTTCTTAGTTTTTGGTTTTTTTTTTTGTTTTTGATTTTTTTTTTTAGTTTCTGGGTTTTCCATCTTTAATTATTTAAAAAAATATATTTTAATGCTTTTGTTTTAGTTTTTATTTTCTGTGTTTGAAATTACTAAAATAAAAAAAATTTCAAAATCATATTTTCAAAAAGTAAAAATAATAAATTAATAACTCACAAAATTTTATAAGTAAGAATATATATTATAGATTTTTACAATAAAAATTTTAGATAAAAATGCACTTAGGTTCATTTCATAAAATTAAAAAAGCAAGTGCATTATTTACATTATTGTAGAATGAGTTGTGTATTTGGTATATAGATTTAGAAGTATGAAGAATTTGCTTTTAGATAAATTAAAAAGTATAACATTTAGTTAATTATTGACTGAGAAAAAAATGCAAAATTTTTAAGTTACTAGCTCTGGCAAACAATGAAGAAGAGTTGCTCTTATCCTTGATCATAGATGGTTTTGATTTCTATGCATCTATACTAGTCATGCTTGATAAAAGATTTCACGTGTTTTTTCAGCTTTTATACTTTTGGTTCCTTGTCGTTTGAGAAAGACTTTCTCCTAACTCCAGAAAATCAAGTTAGTGTATTTATAACAGTAATAGCATGGGGAAGTCATATAATAAAATAAAAAAATATGGACTTGTGATTCTCAGGGAGGGTAAGAAGAACTTTTGAACACTATAACAATAAAGACCTCAAGACTGGTTGGAGACAGCACTGAGTATGAAGCTGCAACAGAATTACTTGTGCTCCAACCTTTTTGTGGTGCATCAGCAAAAAGGAGATAAAAATGGAGGATAAGATATTAATGAATGACAAGCCGACAAGCAGAGATCAATAATGGAATAAATTTAGGAATAATCTTTTGAAAATGAAGGTGTCAATCACACATGTATCAATGGAGGACAACGTGACAACTTCATATTCTTATTAAACTTTTAAATACGAACCAAACCATAATCTTATGTGCAAGTTTTGTACCATAGTCATCGATCTCTACATTTTTCCATTGCTACACAATTGGAAATTTTTGGATAAAGATGGAATAACGTTGTTTTAGGTAACAGAAATTTACAACGGTTTTTTAATATTGTCTAATTAAGCAACCTAACAAAGTATCTAATTTAAATTAGTCAACAAATTTTGTGATTTACATAAAAAAAATCAACATACTTAAATAATTTCAATTGTACACCCCAAAAATTCATACTTTGAAACACTGAAATTTGAAAGTTTTTTTTTTAACATCTATATACATTAATTAGAAACCATATAGTCACAATGTAGCATATTAGATATTACAAATGGAATCAGAGAATGATAAAAATATATGCCATTTCCTGGTATTGATGCTTTGGATAATAGATCTGCTGCTTGATTTCCGTTTCTTGCAATCCAACTAAATTTGACATCTTCAAATTTCTTGCTCCATTCTCTAATTTCTTGAATCCAGTTGTGAACTCTAAAGTTTGAGAGATTCACCAGTGATCAAATTCACTAATGATTTTGAATCTTCTTCAAAAATTACGCAGTAATATCCTCTGGACCAACTTGATTGCATTGCCATTAGCAAAGCTTGACATTCATTTTCCAAAGCATTATTAGCAGATGAATGTTGTGCTTGATCCGCTCCAAGAAATATACCTTTGTTGTCCCTAAATAACCAACCTCTAAAAGAGTTTCTTCTTGATGTGATATAAGATCCATCATAATTACATTTGATCCACCCTTGTTCAGGTCTTTCCCATGTGGTGATTTTCTGTCTTGTTACATCATTGAACCGTTGGTGGAAAGGAGCTTGTTGATTCTTGACATAATCTTGAGTATCCTGCCATTCTTTAACATATTTTTGTGCCCATATCAATGTTTGTCTCCAAGGTATTTCCTTCCTTTTGATGGATCAGAATGTTATGGCTCTTCCAAATACGTCAAAGGATCCACAGCCCCATTTGGTGAACATGGTTAGGAAGTGTTGAAGTTTGAGTGATAAGTATATCAATTTTGGAATCCAAAGGCAAGTTGGGATTCAGAATGTGATGGTTTGGGAATCTTGATCCTCTCCATATCATCTGAGAATATTGGCATTCAAAAAAGAGGTGCTGTATTGACTCCTCTGCAGTCTGGCATCTCGGACATAAAGCATTTCTTGTAATATGTCTCTTTCTTAGATAGTCACCAATTGATAAGGCAGAAAAGGTTACTTTCCATAGGAAATGCTTTAGTTTGGTGCTGACTGTAACTTCCAGATCTTTGTCTTCAGCAAGTTGTTATCTGGTGGAGGAACAGGCAGATTTATGGTACTAATAAGCAGATTTAACTGTATAAAGGCCTGAAGTGTTGTAGTGCCATCCTAAAAAGTATTTTGCACTATGAGGATGAATTCTCATAGATAATATGAAATTTGAAAGTTTATTTTACAATTTTTCCATACAAGAAAATGAAAGTTTAAAGGATAAAAGTGAACGAGTAATAAATTGAAGGGCATTTTCGCCAATATGTTAAAAAAATATATAAAGAAGAATTACAAATTAATTTTGAGGGTTTCGCGGATCATCGATCTTCTCTGTTCTTCTGCCTCCGCCGACACAGAGAGGAAGAAGACGTTGAAGAATCAGACAAGCTTTAGGCCTCTGTCGTTTTCTTCTCCTCTTCGAATTCCAGTAATTAAATTTCTACCATCTAGTGCTTGAGAGCTGTGTCGTAGTGAAGCAGAGCGAGTACAATATATTGTTCTTCGTTGTGAGTTCTCTAACCTTTGTTTATGGCGGGTTCTGGTTTCAATTTCAAATTTTTAGGGTTTCTTAAAGGGGATAATACATAATCTAATTCTTTGGCTTTAAGCCTTTGTTCTTCCAATTTAGTGTTTTTTTTTTGTTTGTTGTTGTTTGGGTTTGGCTATTCTGGCTCGTTAATTATAGGTTAGTGTAAAAATTTGAGGAATTTGCTCGTAGTATTTACTTGTTCCTCACGTCATGATGAATGAATGGAGGAAGTTTAAGCTGACTCTTTATTCTCGTTTGAGAAATATGTTTACTTTCCTGCTCCCTGATTCTTGACCAATGAGATGAATAATTGAATGTATATGTTGCCAATAGTCTTGTTCTTCAGTAGGTAACATTAAGGGGACTCTTGGCCAAATATTTGAAGCAGTACCTGTGTTCATAGAGAATGGGAGCAGAAGAAGTTCTGGGTTCTCCTTTCAGCTCAAATACCGTGGAAAAACCTGAATTAAGCGACAGAGATTCAGTGTATGCTGTTAGAACTGCCCTTGCATTTGTCCAAAATGTGAGTGTTGCTCAAATGTCGCTTCTTCCACAATCCACATGTTCACATATACATTTACGCGCATGTGTGTGTGTGTGTGTGTGTATGTCTGTGCTACTTTTTGTAATGGTCGTGTTCTCTAAAAGAAGCTTTTTATTAAATTCAGGGGGATTCTGATCTTTATGCTGAGCTTATTAAACTCATGTACCTTAAAGAATACTCTGATTCCGATGCAGTGGCACAGCTTGAGGTGTGTCCTTTTCGTCATATGACAAAATCAATTCTTGTTTTTTTTTTTAAATATTTGTTGTTGGTAAGGATTTCTTCATTTTCATATGTTTTTCAGGTACTCTTGAAAGCTCTATCCGGTTCTGTTGCTTGCATAGATGTAGTTCACCATCGAAATCTTCTCGCTTCTGTAAGTTTCATTTGTGTTAACTTACAGTTGAATACCTGTTTTAGACAAGCTCTCCTACCCTTGCTCTAAATTTCATCCCATGTATTGTGATTAGATTTTTAGGATGAGCTTGTGGGATCACAAACCTAGTGTCATGGATGCATTGGTGGACCTAGTCATATCACTGGTACACAGCTCAGCGACTACCTATCATGTCAAAGTGATATATCATCTGGTTAAAGAGCTTAACATTTTGTGCTTTTGTTGTTTCCATCATTAGGCCGCTACTAGTGGAAAGTATCTGGACCATTGTTTGAATTGTCTCATAAGTAATTTCATTCCACCTCCTACTGTTATGCTTAAACTTTCCCAAGGCTCGAAACGCGTAGTCAACAAGAAGGAGGAAGTTCTTTCCCGGGTGCATGCAGCCCTTCACAAGATTTCTTATTTGGTTCCTCTTGCTCCCTCAAAATTAGTGCCCATACGTGCTCAGAGAATGCCTAAACTGCACGCAAAGGACGATGTAAGTTTTTTATTTTGGTTTAAATTTTAGATAATGTAACGGTGAGCTTATAATATTGGCGGTAAAAAAAAAAATGAGAACTATGTGAATGTCTTGCAGTTGATATCAATATATGTGGATAACTTGTTGAAGTTGGAGAATAGCTCAATCGGGAAAGTTGTTGGCAGCGTGATTATTATGGTGGTGATGGAGAGGTTGCGAGATTTGGATGTAAGTAGATACATGCTTCATGAATAATTGTTCATTTTAAGTAAAGTGTGAAGTGAATGACTTGCTGGACCATCTTTTCAGCTTGAGATTGGGTGGGATGATATTCTGCAAGATGACTCTAGAAGAGGAATGTTTGATATGGAACTTGAAGATGCAGTTGAAGGCACTATGGATGAAGGAGACGAGGTAGGGTTTAGAGTATATTTTTTTTTTTGCTGAACTCTGTTAATTAATAACTGAAAGTTGCTAGATTACAAGATGTCGTTTTCTCTTACTGTGAAAATTTGGACTTGACCTCTGGTTTCGTGGAGTCATTAATTTCGTTTTTTTCTCTTTTGCAGTGTCCAGTGGAGTCTCTAAATCAAAATACTTTGTATGGGAATGTAGACTTTGAGGCGTTGGACAATTTGATGGTCCTAACTTTTCACCATCTTGAATCATGTAAAAATTCTGGTCGTTTGGATGAGGTATGGCACCAACTAGTACTTTACATTCTTCCTTTCCACTGTGAGAGATTCGTTAATCTTTTGGTGGTCCTATTTTTTCATGATTTTGGCATAGGTGTTTGAAATCCTCTTCGAGTCGTTTGAGAATTTCATTCTGAACACACACAAATCAAAATTTTCACAGGTAGACATGATCGCTATTACATTACATACTATAGTCTTCTAGCACTTTAGTTCATTGTCAGCAAGAGATGTCTTGGCTTAGAATCACTTTGCTTTTATCTGCAGTTCCTGATGTTCTACGCGTGCTCACTAGATCCTGAAAATTGTGGTGTAAAATTTGCCACTAAGCTGTTAGACATATATCTCTCCGGCAACAAACCTCGACTTACTAGGCGAGTTTCATTTTATCTTTCATGGTAAAAAATATTTCTGCATGATATTAAGCTAATAATGTTCTAATCACCAATTGGATATGGTTTTGTTTTCTCTCCCTTGCTCAACAGGATGAGTGCAGTGGCTTATCTAGGTAGCTACTTGTCTCGTGGACTGTTTTTGCCATCTTCTTTTGTGGCTAGTATGTTGAAAAGGTACAAAGAAATTGCTTAAAAAACGGATAAAGATATTGTTTGATATGATTCACTTAGCTGTAACATTGTTTCTCTTGTCTCTGAAATCCTAGATTGGTGGACGAGTGTGCAGATTATTGCAGAACATGCAATGATGATGTTAGGCCTGAAGCACATCAAGTTTTCTACTCGGGATGTCAGGTATAGTCCAAGTTTAGAACCATCCTATTCCTTTCCATTCCTGAAGAACTTTTCTTTGAAATCAGCGACTTCCCTGATTACCAATCATTGTAATGATCTTACCCTTACTAGTCTTGAATAGTTTTGCCTATTCTGTGATTGTAGGCAATCCTGTACGTGCTATGCTTTCGAATGAGATCCATCCTGGAAGTTTCTCGCTTTCAATCGCAGCTTTTACCCTTGGAGTCAATTTTATCTCACAAACTAAACCCATTGATGGTGAATTACACTATCATTTTTTTTTTTTGTTATTGTTCAACTGTTATTTGAAGTGATCTGATCTCCAAAGAACCAAATGCATTAAGCTTGCAATAATTCGTTTAACAGGTGTGCCTTCCATCAGTAGTTTCTGAGTTCCTAAAACAAGCCAAAGCTGGTGGTCTGTTCATTGTCTCAGAAGCCTTCATTTTCGATGGCCTACTCGAGTCCGAGCTCTCTCGTGCTTTTGGTGGCCATGAAAGGCTTGATACATTCTTCCCGTTCGACCCTTGCTTATTGAAAAACTCTAACAGGTTCACCATCCTATCTCTTGATAGTTTTCTCTTCCAAAGTAAAGCACGAAACCACTGATATCTTGAAATGAGACTCGTAGTAGCTGTTGCCATTTCATAGTTTTTACCCTCTTTCTGACCTGTTTTCTTGTCAAAATATTGAAGTTATATCTCTCGGAACTTCAACTACTGGTCAATGGTGAAACCGACATATGAAGAAGATGATGAGGATGAGCTTTGTGCTGAGGTCATAGTGAATGGAGATGAAGACAGTGAAGATGACTGTGCTGATGACGTGGATGTCGATACCGAGATGATGAACAAGATGTCTATAACTACGAAACATTCCTTCATGCTTGAAACAGAGGAGCTCTTGGAGATGCCTTCTAGAATCAGACCATCCACTAGTCCTCCTGAATCCTTCCGAATCTAATGGAGGGAATGCCAATTTTGCAAATTAAGGCTTTTAATATAATATTTTTGCGAGTTTGTAAAGTCTGAAGAATACTTTTCATGGAAATTTTTGGCATGAATCAAAGTTAGAAAATTAGGCAGAAGTATTAATGTTTCATGTAAGTTTTTTTCTTGGGTCTTTAAAGGTACATTAAAAACTTTGGGATAATTTTGAAACATGAACATTTTAGAGTGCAGTATTAGTCGATCAATTGGTTTCTGGTTTTCTTCGGTTTGAAGATAATGTGAACCAATAGTCACTTGTTTGATTTCTGTAGAAAACTTTTTAAATTACATCTATGATGCAAAATATATGAATTCTATCAGTTTGCTTATTGGCTGCAAGCTTTTTAGTCAAATTAGAATAAACCTTTGATACGGTTATCTGATTTTATGTTTGACTTAATTTGGTTCAACTTCCAAGTATAAGCCTGCTTACCCTTTGATCTCTTGGTTTTGGCTTCATATTTGGTTTACATTTGGTTAATACAGCTCTTAGTTTTGGGAAATGTCACGCAATGGTTCGAGGTAAACCGGGAAATGTCCGCCCGATTTAGACCGGTTCGTGAACCAGCTGAGCAATCTCCTCTTTAACATCAGCGTCGGCGTCTAGCTTCTTCTTCCCTTTTTCGTTAATCAGCAAAAACCCTAGAATCTGTGCTTCGCTTCTCTTTCAAGCTCGACACTGGAGAAAGATGCCACCAAAATCAAAAGCTAAGGATGGAGCTCCCGTAGAGAGGCCTATTCTTGGTCGTTTCTCTTCTCACCTCAAGATCGGAATTGTAAATCATCTCTCTTATCTCGTTTTTTTTTTTGTGATTTTGAAAGAAGAATGAAAACTTAGATTTCATATTTCCATCGATGAAAGCGTCTTTTTTTTTTTCTTCTGAGCTTTTTTATCCGGTGGAGATCCATTAACTCATACTGAGGAAATGAACATTAGTGATTTATGAGTATATGTTTGGTTTCATTGTGTTCGTTACTGTGCTCTTTGAAAAGGTTAATCCACTTTCAGAAGCTGCTTTAATTGTAGAATTCACGAGGGAGACGATGATGCAGAGATTCATGCATGTATCTTACGATGGAATTGTTTGTGGCTTCGCAGGTTGGGTTGCCAAATGTGGGAAAATCGACTCTGTTCAACACTCTTACAAAGCTTTCGATTCCAGCTGAGAATTTCCCGTTTTGTACCATTGAGCCTAATGAGGCTCGTGTGAATATCCCCGATGAGAGGTTCGATTGGCTTTGCCAATTGTACAAGCCAAAGAGTGAGGTAAATTTGTAACTTTAGTCCATGACTTGCTGCTACGGAGTGGTACAGAGACGACAATGCTCAAGCTGACATTTTGGTCTATTGTGATGCCTCAGATTCCAGCTTTCTTGGAAATTCATGATATTGCTGGGCTTGTTAGAGGCGCTCATGAAGGACAGGGACTTGGAAACAACTTCTTGTCCCATATTCGTGCAGTTGATGGAATTTTCCATGTTCTACGTATGTCTTTTCCTTCCTTTTTCTTTTCTCCTAATACCAGCTTAGTGTTAGTGTGATTTGTAGTTGAAATGGTGCTCTGATGCATATATTGGACTGTACATGCTGCTTGTGCTGTATTGAATTCCTAAATGAGGCATAGGATTTTCAACGACAGACTGGTTTCAAACTATAGTATTTTTTTTTTGTGGTTAGTAACTTTTTGACTGAACATGTGCAGGTGCTTTTGAAGATTCTGATATTATCCATGTCGATGACATCGTGGATCCTGTTAGAGATTTGGAAACCATTACTGAAGAATTGCGGCTAAAGGTGAAAACTAACTTATGACAGATATTGAGTGAACTCGTTACTTTCTGTTTACCTTAATGCAGTTGTCTGCTTTATGAATTAATTAGATATTGTTCTTCATGCTAAACTATTTGGTGAAACTTTAGGATATTGAATTCATTAAAAAGAAGGTTGAAGATGTCGAGAAGAGCATGAAGAGGAGCAATGACAAGCAGCTTAAAGTAGAACTTGAGCTCTTGCTAAAGGTATGCTTATGATTTTTTAACCAACCATGCACTTTTTCAGTGAATCTTATTGGTCTTTAGTTATCAACTGGCTGAAAAAATGATTGTACCTCTTGGGAACAGGTAAAAGCTTGGCTGGAAGAAGGAAAGGATGTCCGTTTTGGGGACTGGAAAGCAGCTGATATCGAGATTTTGAACACATTCCAATTGCTTTCCGCGAAGCCCGTTGTTTACTTGGTGAGTAATCATGAATGTGTCTTTTGCTTCTTTGCTTTCTATGGTCGAGAATTTTGTTTCAACAATTTTTCTCGCCTCATCTTATAAATGTAGAGGCATACTGTATATATTCTCTGACACTATTTGCTCGCAAATGTAACATATAATGTATAAAGCATATTGTTTGGACTTTTTGTGATCACTGATTGTTCTCAAATTTAACTTACAGATTAACATGAATGAGAGAGACTACCAGAGGAAGAAAAACAAGTTCTTGCCGAAGATTCATGCTTGGTACTTACGTATATCCCTTCAAAAACTCTGTTAAGTAATAAGTAATCATTTCCATCTCTGTTGCTGCAAAACAGCAAAAGTTTTTTCTACGGCAATGGTCAGCATTTACTCCTGTTATTACTTTTCTAAAACTAAAAGTATTTGTTTCATCGCACTGTAGGGTTCAAGAGCACGGTGGTGATACTATGATTCCTTTCAGTGGTGTTTTTGAAAGGAGTCTCGCTGATATGCCCCCAGATGAAGCAGCAAAGTATTGCGAGGAGAACAAACTGCAAAGGTTAGTAATTAAAAAGAACAGCATAGCCTTCCTTCAAATGAATAGTTGCTCTGTAAGATGATTTTCTTTATGAACCCATTAAAGTGAATCTAATGGCTATTGCTGCGTTGACAGTGCTCTTCCGAGGATCATCAAAACTGGATTTTCAGCCATTAACCTCATATATTTCTTTACAGCAGGGCCTGATGAGGTATTACAATCCCACTTTACTAGTAATTTACCTGTCTTCACAACACGCTTTAGTCTCTATTTCTCTGAGATGCTTTTCTAAGCATTATATCTCTTTAATTAGCTATTTGATAGTGTATGGTCAGTGTATAGTGGCAAGTAGTGCATCTGCTGGAATTTGATGGTTCTGATAACACATTTATCAATGATATTTTGTTTTGCAGGTGAAATGCTGGCAAATACGACGGCTGTCAAAGGCTCCTCAAGCTGCAGGGGCCATTCATACTGATTTTGAAAGAGGATTTATTTGTGCCGAGGTTACCTTCTTCTCATTTCTATTAATTCTTGGTCAATTCACCAGTTTTCTCAAACCCGAAAATATACATGCGCCAAGCCTTTTTCCTCTTTTGATGATTTGTTCTGTTGAAGAGTTTCCATAAACATGATGCTAGCATGTTCTCATTTTTCATTTTGGTTTTGATTTTCTTTTAATGATTTGCATATCAAGCAGAATTCACTTGTCTGCAAGCCTGTATATATCAAAGCAGAATCCTAATGCAAACCATATGTAGACTAAGCAGTTTCACAAACAAATCATTTGCTTACCTAGTAGGTTAAATGCTTTGTCTATTTTGAAATTCGATGTGGTTTATTCCAATGTTGTCATTAATATCACAGGTCATGAAATTTGAGGATCTCAAGGAACTTGGCAATGAAACTGCAGTCAAGGTACTTTTCTCAAACCGCCTTTCCCATCATGCAGTATATTATATTCTCTATAAAGATGATATGGTTACTTTAACCGCATGGTGATGAATATCTCTATGGTTGAAGATGTTAAACAGTATAAAAGTCTAATTTACAATCCTATAAACCAATGCAGGGCGCAGGAAAATACAGACAGGAGGGGAAAACGTATATTGTTCAGGACGGCGATATCATTTTCTTCAAGTTCAATGTTTCCGGTGGTGGGAAGAAATGAGATCCATCCGTCTACCTCCTCTCCGCATCTTGAAGCTTTATACAGTTTCGAGAGAGGAAAACCAAACTGTATTTTCTGTTTTTGAAAGTTGCAGTTTGTTGTTTGGCTTTACAAAACACAAAAGTATCTGTACCTCTTGATCCTTTATTTTGCAGTTAGCTAAAGACATGTCTTTGCCTTGAGACAGAGCATTAAGCCTTCTCTATCTTGTACAACTCCTTTGAATAAGTTTTTCTCCACTGTTTTGAAACCTCAAATGATTTGTGACTTGTGAGTGAGATTTCTTGAACTTGAGAACTAGTGTCTTTTTATGCAAGTGGAACGAGTTGTTGAAGACTCGGAATAACACGGAACCAAATAAGCGAAGAAAACTAAACCTTAAAAAGCAAATTATATTTGCTAGAGTCATGACATTACAATCAATAAAGAAGAAAAGAAATATTTTTGGGGATTGGTGCTTTCCATCACCATATTTTTTTTTTTTTTTTTTTGTCGACTTTTGCATTATAAACCCAAAAGGGCAATTACAAATGGTGGAGTTAAAGCTCAATAGATACAAACTTAAGCCCATAAAGATAACTACGTGTTATAAGCAAGACAATAAAGAGACTCGTGTATAAACACGTGTTTGCAAACAAGTTGGGTTGGAAACACAACCGACTCAAGCACGGCAAGCTTCACCGGAATCTGGGAAATTCATTATCCTCCGGCAACAACATCCAGCAAAGGCAGCCGCTTGATTCACGATCACACCACCTCATCCTTCTGCGTAAATTACCAAGTGTTTAGAACAAAGACTCGCAAGCTATCCGATTTTTGAAGTACGAGAAATCACGGCAAAGCTAGAGATCAGAGCAGTCGCAGAACTTTGCTCTCCTGTTCCGTTCTAAACCCACCAAAGATCTTCATAAACACGATTCTTTTGCATGCGAAGAAACCTTCATCCAAAGCCGATTTTACGGCCCCAATAGGGGGTATGAAGGATTTTACTCTCCTCATACTAGGAATCGAGCAGATCGGCAAAAGCAGAGTCAAACAACACATGGTGTTTATCTCCTCCGATGGAAGAAGATGAAAGAGCTGCAAAAGGATTAATACAAACTAAACTAACTAAAGAAAAACCGAACACAGTCGAATATGAAATCCAAAAGTTAGAATTATTAACTCTGGATTAAACTGGAAAGACATCCGATGTTAATCGGAATTTTTACATCAAAAAAGAAACACTCACTCTCTCTGTGAAAGATTTTTAGAGAGAGAACAGAGAGAGAGTAGTTATTTTTTTCTCTCTTTGTGCTTCCCATCACCATATAAACCACTAGAATCCCTTATTTTCTTCAAAGATTCTGATGAATACCCATCAGCAAAAGAAACAACTTTCTTCAAGTTCAAAGTTTCTGATGAATACCCATCACCAAAAGAAACAAGTCTTCGTGAGAGCGACAAGAGCTCAGGTAAGCTAGATCTGCTCCCTTTCGATATAGAGGTGGAGATACTGACTAGATTGCCGGGAAAGTCTGTTATCAAGTTCCTATGCGTGTCAAAGATATGGTCTTCCATCATCCGAAGCCAAAGATTCGTGGATTCTTACTACGCTCTGTCCTCTGCGACGCGATCTCGGTTTATAATCGCTTTCAGCCACCTTAGCACCGCCGAGGTTAATGACAAGCGTTTGTTCATCTTCTCGTCATCACACGAGGACGAGGTAGAGGAGGAGGAATCTTCTTCTTCTTCTTCTTTGGTTGCCAATCTTGACATGACAATACCTTCAGTGACCTTGGGTTACGGTTCCAAGTGTACTTCCGTACATGGCTTTGTGGGTTGTAGACATGGTGCTTCTCAGTTAACTATATGTAACCCTAGCACGAAGCAAGTCATTACCTTTCCCTGCAATGGATCTCGCATATCTTTGGGATACGATCCTGTTGGTGATCAATTCAAAGCATTGACCTTGGTGTCATCTCCTAACCAGACTCATCAGTTTATAGTGCACCAGGTTATAACAGTTGGAGCAAGAGGAGTAGTAGAATCTCGTAGTGAGATTACCTCCCCGCCTTATTGCTCTTTAACTAGTGGAATTTGCATCAATGGCTTTATATATTATGGTGCTTGCGCCCCAACACTAGGAACGACTCCGGTGATTGTGTCTTTTGATGTTAGACATGAAAGGCTAAGTTTTATCACAGCGCCTGAGGATGTCCTGGTTTGGAAGAGTTGTTCGATATTGATTGAATACAGAGGGAAGCTAGCTTCCATTGTGAGAAACCCTTATGCTTTTTTCGACAGGTTTGATCTGTATATACTAGAGGACGCCAAGAAACCTGATTGGTCCAAGCAAACATTTGAGCTTCCTTTCTCTCTTGGAATGGGTAAGGATGTGACTTCTCAGGGAACCAACAAGGCTGGTGAAATCATTTTTGCACCAACAACTCTGCCATATGATGTCCAGCCCTGCTACATTTTCTACTACAACACAGACACAAAAGACTTGAGAAGAGTCCGAATCCACGGAATTGCAGATACTGAAGAGTTTAGGCACTGTTGTGGACTCGCAGGCCTCTGTTTCGTCTCCATCTCACCCGAACACGTTGAAAGCATTGCGTCTTTGTAATGTGTTTGTTCGAGCTAATAATGTAAGAGCTTGACTACAAACTCTGGGTGTTTCTTAGTTTGTTATCTTAGTGACTGATAATGATCTGTGTGATGCTTTTTTTTTCTTCTTCTTTTCTAGTCTTTTATTGGTGATTATAGTTCAATATTTATCTTGACCACAACTCCTTACTTGCTGTGTACTTGTGTATTCGTATATTTGTAACATCTGCACTAGATTTTCATTTATCTGATACACAATAAATACCTGTGCTGGGACCATGTCCCCGTTGTGACTACTCAGATGGCTCCCTTTGCTCCCATTCCTTTCTCTCTCGTCGATCGTGACATCCAGGTTTGCTATTTCGTTCCAGGTTTGAAAGTTGCAATTTGTTATTTGGCTTACCAAACACAAAAGTATCTCTTGTACCTCTTGATCCTTTTTTGCAGTTAGCTAAGATTTTTCTTTGCCTTCAGACAGAGCATTAAGTCTTCTCTATCTTGTAGAACTCCTTTCAATAAGTTTTTCTCCACTGTTTTGAAACCTCAAGAGATTGTGACTTGTGAGTGAGATTTCTTGAACTAGAGAACTAGTTTTCTTCTTACGCAAGTGGAATGAATTAAGTTGTTGAAGACTCTGAATAACAAAAACCAGATAAGCCAAGTAAACAAAACCTTAAAAAGCAAATTATATTTGCTAGTGTCATGACATTACAAAGCTCAGTTACTAAGAGCTTTTGGATAGATCAATAAAAACAAAAGAACAAAAGAATTATTTTTGGGGGATGGTCAATCCATTGCTGCTTCCTCTACTCCATGTTGTGAAGAGTTGATCCTGTTTGGCTCTTCTCCATTTCTGAGGAATCTTGATTGGAACAAGCTTGGAGAGAAGAGCTCTCCGGTGCTTCTTCTAGTGCTTGGCTGCTTGAAAATGAGTTCTCTCCATTCTGTTTGCGTAGCCAAGCTTCATGAAGCTGCAAAACATACTCCAAGTGCCATAAAACCTCTCCCATCATTGGCCTGTTCTTCCCTTCATCCGCTAAGCACTTCTCAGCTATCTCCCCATACTTCTCCAAAGATTCAGGACTGTAGTTCCCCTTCAGATTCGGGTCGATGATCGACTCGAGAGACCTCTGTTTCTGCCAGCTTAAAGCCCATTCCGCAAGGTTGATCTGGTCTTTGGGCAAAGTCGGGTTTATAACAGCTCGAGCACAAACAGCTTCGAACAACACAACACCGAAAGAGTAAACATCTGACTTCTCTGTTAACTGTTGCCTCCTGAAGTATTCCGGATCAAGATAACCGAAACTCCCTTTCACAGCTGTACTGACATGAGTATGGTCCATGGAAGGTCCAGCTTTAGACAGTCCAAAGTCAGACATCTTCGCCACAAAGTTCTCGTCTAACAATATGTTTGTTGTCTTGACATCTCTGTGAATGATTCCTCTCTCAGAGCCTGTGTGGAGGTAATGCAGTCCCCGGGCAGATCCTATACAAGCTTCAAGCCGTTGTTTCCATGACAACGGAGGAAGGTTGCTTCCAAACAGATGGCTCCTCAGAGTTCCATTTGCCATGTACTCATAAACCAAGATCATCTCATTGTGCTCATCACAGAAACCAATCAAAGACACGAGATGCCTATGCCTAAGCCTCGAGAGCATCACAATCTCGGTCTCGAATTCAGCAAGTCCTTGCTGAGAATGCGGTGTTGCTCGTTTTATAGCTATGAGCGTTCCATCTTCAAGCTCCCCTCTATAGACTTTACCAAACCCTCCAATGCCAATAGCTAAACCGTCATCAAAGTTCTTGGTAGCTGCACGAATCTCGGCTAGTGTAAACTTCCTACCCATTGTAGACGCCGCAAGAGTGTTCAGTCTTAGTGAACCCCCCGTTGCTTTGGCGTTTGCAGTACTGTTATTAACATGCAAGAACAATGGACGCCAGCCTGGAGGATTGCTTTTGGAGTCATCTGATTTGTTTCGCCTTATCTTGCACAAACACACAACCAAAGTCACCAAGAACGTGAAAAGAATGATCGTTGCTATACCAGCACCAACACTGATCCAAATAATCCGCATCTTTGAGTCACTAACCGAGTGACCATTCGGATCAAACTTGATGAAATGAGCAAGATTCCCATCTTTGCTTAGCTTGAAAATCTCGAGACCACTCAGAAGAGCATCTGTTCCAGAAGCACCAGCGGATGTGTCAGGTCCGAGCTGAATCCAAAGAATGTCGTTCTTGGAGGAGACCGGATCGAAGTAATCTTGATATATACCTTTGTTCTTCCCTCCCGCGTGAGCATATATATCGAAATTACCAGCAGCCGTCTGGTTGTTTATGTATATCCTGAATATCCTCTGGTTCTGCTTATCCACAACCAGCTCGCAGAAATGAAGCCTAACCAAGTAATCAAAATTCGGATCCACTTCAAATTTCCAAGAAATGTTGAACCTTTTCTCAAGAACCTCGGTGTTTGACATTGTCCTAGCGGTTTCATACACAAGAAGAGGAGCCACAGGTGAATCATTAGCCGAAGCATACGTGATGTTCGAGCTGTTCTTGACTTCCACACCGGCGTTTTCAATCACCATGTAGCTTGAATCTGTTTCCCATGTCCGATACAGCTTAAGATCTTGGCTTGGACCTAGTTTTGGACCACCAACGTTTAGCCTATACATAGTTTCGATCCCACGTCCCTTCAAACCCAGCTCCACTTCGCTTCCACCCACTTTAGCAACAGATTCCTTGAAAATCTTGTCAAGAACAGGAACAATCTCAATAGCATTGACAAACCCGAATGATCCTTCCTCTGGGATGAAACTCAAAACCAGTTTTTCCAGTCCTGTAGGTAAAAGAAACTCTTTAACCAGAGAAGAGGCGGTGGAATTGTGGCCAGAGCTTTGCAAGATGAGATTTTTATGCGCGATTTCTCCTTGGATGTTGATGTTACGCATCAGTCTCAGACCATTAGCAAACACGCTGAAAGAAGACTCATTCACATTGTGGTTTTCGATGGCGAAAGGGCTGAAATGGAGCCTAACAAAGCAACTTCCTTGAGCTATACCATCGAATGTATAGTTTAACGTGGTCTCGAAAACACGAGCTGACTTATAAATCTCGGAAAGGACAGAACTCTTTATCGATGTCGTCGATGCAATGGCATCAAATCCTACTGAACTAAGGGTTAAACTGTTGTTGGGAGACGAATCTCCAACCCATATTCTTCCATCTGCTTTGGTTGAAGTGTTTGAGCCACAATCCACAAGGAAGCTCTTGGACTGAGCTTCTCCATAGACAACAACACAAGTGAAGATTATCAACACACATAACAGAAGTTCCAGAAACTTTTTCCTCAGCTTCGACATAGCCACTCAAAGAACCCTAGAATCACCCGGTAAATCGATCACAAAGAGACAATGTTCAACTACAGATAAGCTAAAATCCTATCTAAGCTCCTCCAGGAAACAGAAATTTCCCAAATGTGTGTAGTTTGGTTTTTACTCCTCTCTGTTATTAGCTTCCACTAGAAAATTTGCAAGAGAAAAAGGGCTCACAACGACTCTCAAAGAAAGATTTCTATTTTCTCTCTCTCTCAAGCAAAAATCAACAGCCTTTTAGCAAATCAGTCCTAAAATGCTGAAAATTTCTTTTCAATAAAGCAAGGCAGAGTTAACAAAACAAACCAAAGATCCCAACTTCTTTCAGTAAATAATCCAATAAAGCTACAAGATCTGAAATATAACCCAGAATAGTCCACAAGAAGTACAAAGACACAAAGTAGGATTCTTTCAGTGAATAAGAACCAAAATGGGGATGGAATCAAACAGAGGAAATGAAGAAACAAGAAGAACAAAGATCTGGGTTTCCAACAAAAGATGAAAATTTTGAGGGAGGAGAAAGAAACAAAAAAGCTGATAGGGTTATCTGGAGAAGAAAATTATGAACATGGGTTGTTTGTTGGAACAGATTGGAAAAGAGAAAGAAAGAATAATAGACCTTGCCTTGAATATTTGTTTTCTTTGTTCAAATATGTACATTAAAGTAAATTCTTTTTCGTCCTTTAAAAATTAAATCTTTGTTTGCTGCTTGTTTGTTCTCTTTACAAAGAAGCCAAGTACTAAGAATCGCATCACCATCATATCACTTTGAAATTGATAGCACTCATATAATAATTACCAATAATTTATAGGTAAAATCGTATGTTTTGGAGTGTTTTGCAATGTACATACAATAAAGAATGCTTCTTTAGAAGTACTAATAATAAAAATTATCACTCTAGTTGTTGCCAGAAAAATTACAATTTTCTACAATACTTATAGATGTTTTTTATTTTTTGAAGAAGTTGCATTATATACCATAAAATATAGATATCGTTTTTTTATATAGCATAAAGTAATTCTGAAGATGGCAAAAGAAATAAAGAAATTCTTAGATAAATGAAAAATAATTGTCAAACCAAAAAGAAAATATGGAAAAAGAGACAAAAGATAAGAGCGGTGGCAATAATAGGAAAGTGGGTCACATGCACATGTCCGGTCGATCATCAGCATTTCATTAATACCGCCTACTTCAAATTCCATTATTACCCTTTCCTAAATCTACATGCGTCGAGACAATGTAAGGTCTCTTTTGTCTTTTCGATGTTTACTTGGTCCGTACCGTCCCTTGAAGTACTTACTTACTAGGGGAAAAGAAAAACATTTGTTCACATATCATATTCATATACAATCACAGATCTGTTCACCTTTTTTTTTTTATTTGATCATAACTTTATGCTTGTCCCTCTTTTTTTTTTCAACGACAACATTTTTAATGGTTCATATAGTAATGTTAGTATGTTTCGATTATCTTTACTAACGGACGTGTAAGATCAAAATTATAATTAAATCGGTTTGCAAAATTATAATCTCGGATAAATGCATGGAAATTTGGGGTCTTACGTATATTCGAAAAAAGTAAATTTCTGTTCCCAATAGGAAGCAATAGATAACCGTAAATGTTTTGTAAATATATACTTAAAATCTCTATAATAGGGTTGGATTAGAAAAAAAATGACAATCAAATGAACCGAAACCAGAGTTGCAATAGAATCTTTAAGAGTATTGGAATGAAGCCCATTTAAGATTGAAGGCCCACTTATATACGAAAAATTATTTGTGAAGCAACTACATATGTTTGCGCATAACTTCATGTTTTTGTTTTAAAAGCAACTTGTACATTGCGGTTTCCTGAATTTTTTTATTATTTCTTTTTTTTTTACTGACAATTTTTTTTTAATTATTTTATCAGAAGAATTTTAAAAATTCAGTCACTACTCGAAATGGTCTATCCAAGGATTATATGTAATTTAAGTAAGTATTTAACTAGTTAAGAAATTTTGATATTGTAGTACGAGTGTACGACGACTAAAATGACTTTTGAATTATCTCAGAAAAGGAAACTACCAATAATGTGTTTTAAACGAAAGCTACACTAGTATAGTGATGTACAAGTGTACAACCATAGAAAAGAACCATCAAATTTGACACAAGTAAGACCGGTGCCTCTCGTTTTTGACCAATAAATCTTCCAAAAACCTTAGCTTCGATTCGATTATAATATGTTTTATTTTGTCTTTTTCTCTTATTTTGTTAAATTTTATAGGGTTTTTAGAAAATTAGAAACCCCTAAAGTCGAGTCTCCCACGTCTGGTTTCACGTAATAGAATAGGACTTGTGATGAGATAACACAAGCCAAAGAAAGAAGGCCTAAACGTGTGTGTGAAGAAAACCAACTCAAGATGCATTGACTAAGTCAAACGGCTGAGACATTATCATGATTTCCATTTATCTATTTCCATTACTTGCATTATACAGTACTAATAGGAAAGATTCTATTTAAATATTAGTTTTTCCAATCGTCTACAGAAATAATACCGTAAGAAAGATAGCTTGTACAAGAAGTTACCGTCTTTGGGTCACTTGTTTCATTAGTAATAGATTGTTTTCATTCAAACTTTAAACACAAAAACATATACTCCCTCTGTTCAGAATTATTTGATGTTTTAGAAGGTTTTTTTTGTTCAGAATTATTTGATGTTCTCACTTTTCAATGCAAAATTTAATGAATTTTTATAGTTTTTGACCTTTTATATTCTGCAGATTGTTTTCTTATTGGCTGAATGATATTTAAATGAATTATAAATAATATTTTTAGTATAGGAAAAATAAAAATTAAATGAATCCTTAAACTGTGTGCAAAAACTTTAAACATCAAATAATTCTGAACAGAAGGAGTATATCACAAAAAATAACGAAGTCATGAAGACAGAAATCAAGTAAGTTAGGTGGAGCTTTAATTAATAACTTGAAATCTTAATTATTTTAATCTTGATTTTTTATCTATGTATTTGTGCTCAATTTTGGGCCTAAATAGAATTTTGGTTTTCCATTGTAAATACACAATAAACAACAATTTTAAACGTATAAACAAGAGAAGAAAACAAAAGAGTTAGGGAGATAATTTGGGCGACAGCCTAATTCGATAGAGCAGAAAGTGTGAGAGAGATTTTGATAGATTATTTCATCCAAGTTTGCTGCAAATTGGTTTATTTCTTAATTAACAAACTGGCAGATGAATATTTTCACTCTGTATCATATATATTCTCATTACATTTTTTGTCGCTTTTAATAAAATACATGTATAGCAACGAAATTATTTATCATCGCCCGTCTCTATATATTTCCTATCTACTGTAATATCAGAGTCATAGCTACGAAAATATGCGATTAGCTAGGCACTGGTTGTAGGAACGAAGGTATGATTAAATATATATATACTTTTGGTACATTCTACTCCTCATTACGGTTTGGCTGTAAATAGAACCTTTAGTTTCTCATTTTAAAATACACCAAATGCAACAAACTTAATCATAACCAAGAGAAAAAAACAACAGAATTAGGTATAGATAATACAAAGCTTACTTTGACAAAACACTGAATACCAATACTTGCGTAGACAAACTGTATTTTTTTTTTTGTCATAGGCTCTTGAAGAAAGAATATGCTTACATAGAAAATAAAATGGGCAAAAATGAACAATACATAATTATAGATAAATCGTTATTAATTCTCTCAAACGACAGTAAATATTCGTCTCATCTTTATTTTACTGTCATGCTACGTTCGAAAAATCGAAACTGTATATACACCTTTTTTCCCATTCGACTTGCATGTGTAAAAAGCTACCCAACTTGTAAACTACTGCATCTCCTAATCTAATGTTTTTTTTTGTTTTTTTGTTTTATATCAACTCCTAATCTATGTTGTAAGAACTGAACACAATCCAAATGTGTATATATTTTTGTTTTACATTATTGTATATATAAGTCGCGGTTTGCGCAATATTTTTTTCTGTTGGTTGATTGAATAATATAATTTTTTTGTAGGAAGATTTGGAAATTCCACCGCGACTCATTGCAAGGTACCGCTAGGAGAGCGTGCTATGTGTGGTTGAATGCTAACTTGTTATAACATGTTATCTATGTTTTCCACAAATCTATTTTTTATTTTTATTTTTCGATGCAACCTATATGGTTAAATGCTAACTAGCTAGCTACATCTTCTGAGCATGTTATTTTCACCAAATCATGGCTGTTGTTGGTTTCTATCTCATCAATAAGTATACTTTCCTTGGTAGCATTGGAAATAGCATTTAACTTTGTGAATAAATAAGGATATAGCGTGTCCATCATATAATATTAGATTTTGTGAAAAAAAAATACAAGAATAGCATGTTATTTGTGTTTTCCTCTATGTTTGCCTTAACCAAGTAGGGGTAAAACCACCTACAATGAGCTCAATGTACTTTATTTCATTAAGTATGATGTATACGCAAATAACGAAATAAACGAGGGGTAATCTCGTCAATAAATCCCTATATAAACCAATACAGAGATACATTTCCACAGAACTTAACCTACATACATTGGCTAACCAGAAAGAAAAAAAAAAGAGAGCAAAGGAAAGAAGATGATAACAGGAGGCGAATAAGTGATCTCTGCAATGGCACCACTCTACTTCGCCATGTTCCTAGCTGATGTCGTGTCAAACTGCGTGAGGGAACAAGTTTTACCCTTAACAAAACAAATGAAAGCCGCAAGTGCACAGCTAATCAGTTGTAGTATTTAGTGATCGAATCCACAGAGATTTGTGTGCCTGGTATTCTTCTACGGTTTTTAACTTTATGTCTAGACTAGATTGTTTTTTTTTAAAGGTTGTTTGTTTGTCACGAATTAAACTAAAACAAAAGAAAGCAAATAAATTTATCCTAAAAGCAAGTATAGAAATCGAATGAAAGGCTAATAAAGCAAGTAAAATATCGAATGAAAGACTAGTAAAGCAAGTAAAATATCGAACTAAGGGAATTGAAATGCAGGTTTAAGTAAGCAAATGAAAATCGATAGAATTGTAAACTATGGCTAAAAATGCTGAGCTTTTGGGAACTCTAAGGGATCATAATCGGTTTTTGACACTAGGGTAAATGGATTGGGATTGACGGATAACGATATATGGGTTCTAGAGCTAGAGTACGGCGGTATGACTACGTCACTGTCGTGATCATAACCAACTGTTTATCGCAAGCCTGACCAGTAGGTTCCACTCTGGCCCTGGAAGGGAGAGAACGCAAGAGCTGCACAAGACTCGTCAATACTCACGATCTCGCCGCAGGTAGGTTTCCACTCCTACGGAAAAATCGCTTGTTTCATTCTAGGACTGATAGTTAATGAAAACTTCCGCAACACTAACTATCTAGATCAGATACTAGGTGATCAATCAAGCATACATGCAATAAGAACAAGAATAAACAGAGAACAAGTCGAAATCCCAGATCTATAAACCTAGATGTCTTAATCGATTATGAGAGCCCCTTTCGGGAACCCTAAGCCCAACTCGGGATCTACTCAGACATGGCTGAGGTCGACATCATCATCGGTTTTAATAAAAGTAATGAAAAACAGTAAAGAAAAGAGATAAAGAAAGCTTCTCTATTGAATAATTCGGACTTGAACAATCTTCTACGAAAATCTCATAAAAACGGCTAAAGGAAAAGGGTTTATGTAAAGTATGAAGGGCCCTCCCTAAAAACGACCTAAATGACATGTATTTATAGTCTCCAATACTCCATGGTCTCTAGGGTTCCAGAATTGAGGCTGAAAATGACTTTGGGCTTCAGATACATAGGCTTTAATTCGGAGCTTGATTGCCGCGGTCGGGAGTGTCGTGACCGCGGGGATTGGTTGGTTGGCCGCGGTCGAGAAGCTTCTGACCGCGGGAAATAGGTTGTTGGCCGCGGTTGCGTGACTTGCTGGCCGACTTCGAGTGGCTCTGGGGCTAATGGAATATCTTGAGATCCAACCGTTGGAATGTCTCCAAACCAAGTGCATTTGAAAGCTGGTTGATTTTTATATAAGTTGTCCAATTTTGAGGGTGATCAGACGGTGAGAAGGTCTTCATCTCTCCATGAGAGTTCTGACGGTCTGCATTTATCCAAAATAGTCTTTTTGTTCCATTTTGTGCGTCTTTATCCCAAATTACCTGAAAAGTCTTTTAAAATCCGGAAACATAGAAATCATTTGAAAACCTTTGAAAATGGAGTAAAAACACCTGTAAAAGATATTAAAGTGAATGGTCAAAATATGGTGTTATCACTAGCCTATGGATCGGTCAAGTGGTGGAAGATATTCACGGCCGAGCAATGCACCGGAATCAACCGTTTTGTCTCGGTTTTCACCGTCCCGGTCCTCTCTTTCCACTTCATCTCACAGAACAACCCTTACAAAATGGACACAATGTTCATCATCGCCGACACTTTGTCCAAACTCATGGTCTTGGTTTTGCTCTCTCTATGGGATCAAGTCCGGTGGTCATGATTGGCTCATCACTCTCTTCTCCATCGCCACTCTCCCTAACACTCTCGTTATGGGCATCCCTTTGCTTCAAGCCATGTATGGAGATTACACTCAAAATCTCATGGTCCAACTCGTTGTTCTTCAAGGCATCATTTGGTGCGTTTTTCAATTTTCTATATTTTTAATTATTTTATTTACAATTGTTGGAACCCAATATTAATAAGCATTTGGACTTGTAATATTGAGTTTGTGTGTGAATAAGAAATGAATTTTAATAAGCAAATGGGCCTTATAAATTCATTTGAGATTTGGGTTTAAGCCTATGGAAATGAAATGTTCCTATTGGCTATAACTAAAAGTGGAAGTTTAGTGGAAGTGTATTTGTCCCACATTGCTCACCAAGGAGAAAAATCTCTAGTATATATATGGCCTTCTCACAATAAGGGTCAACAACATTGTGGAAGTAAAAGGGCGTTATGCAAAAACACCTACGCGCGCCGCCGCCGCCGCCGTCGTCGTCGTCGTCGGTGCCGGTGTCGGACTCGTGCTCGTTGCTCGTTGCTTGTTGCTCGTAGCATTTTTAGTTGGCTTTTAGGGATCTTGGGCTCTTAGGCTCTTGGGCTCTTGGGCTCTATATAGCTGGGTGTGGGTCGTGGGCTTCTTAGTTCCTGCGAAATATTTTTTGCATATTGAAAGGATAAATCTTAGGAAATAAAAGATTGCGTCCAGATAATAACGGAAGATTTCCGAATCCTTTTACTTGCGGAAAAAAGGAGAATATTTCGTGAATATTCCTTTTTCGCCAAAGCTTATTCCTTGCGGATCAAGCTGAACCTTCCAGTATAAATAGACGCCATCTTCTCTCATTCTAAATCATCGAATTCTCGAATACACCAAACACACAACAATTAATTCTTTCCAGCAAATTCCTCTCGTCTTAATATCGTAAGTGTCTCGAGAGCTATAGCGTAGTATAATTTCAGTTCGCAGATTCTATTACAGGTGTTGCGCAATAGTCTCATCACGGTTGTATCCTGTGATTCAAAAATCGCAAACAAACCGTCACACATTACGGGCGATTTATTGAGTTAAGGAAAGAGATCATATCTCGACTCCGTGTTTTCGTCTGTTTTCAATCGGTTTTCTAACTCTCGTTTTAATCTCTTACCTTAACATATCGTTTATAAAATTGCTATTTTCTATTCGTGATTTCAATCGGATTTTCGCGGTCTTACAACAATTTGACTTATTTTATAACGTATGATATATGAAAATGTATGTATAGGTATACTCTATTACTCTTCCTCTTCGAACTCCGAGCAGCGAGGTTGCTTATCCGAACCGAGTTTCCCGGTCAAGCGGCCGGGTCAATCGCCAAGATCCAAGTCGACGATGACGTCATCTCCTTAGACGAAATGGATACGCTCCGTACAGAAACCGAAACTGATGTAAACGGTCGGATCAGTCTCAGGATCCGGCGGTCCATATCATCTACCGTACCTGATTTCGTTCTTTCCTCCTCCACCTTGTGCTTAACTCCTCGAGCATCTAATCTTTCCAACGCCGAGATTTTCTCGTTCAACACTCCTCACCGTTTCTTTCACGACGGAGGAAGTGGCACGCTTCAGTTTTATAACGGTGATATTAACGAGATCATGTTTTGTAACGGAGACTTAAGCGGGTTCGGGTTCATCCGACCCGAATATGGTGTAAGCCCGAGGAGGCTCTCAGGTCATGCTACCTCCGATGCTTACTCGTTGCACCCGAATGAGCTCGACGTTAATAGAACTGGTACGCTGGTTTGGATGAAATCTCCCATCGCTGAAAGAATATAGAGCTAAATCCCAATTATTTTATTGATCTTATATAATTCGTGTTTTTTTTAGCTTGAAAAAAATTCTAGATTATCCTATAAATTATATATTTGTGTCTATATCAGCTGATGTGCATGTATATATGATTATGTATCAAAACCAGAGAAGAAGATCAGCTTCACTGACGCACTTAAAGCTGCGCCACCGTCTATGTCCGCTTCCATGGAGGAAGCAGCGGCCGGAAAAGACACAGCTTTGGTGGCTGCTTTTGGCAAGCAAGAAATGCCAAGTGCCATTGTGATGGTGCAGCTCATACTAACTGTCGTGGGACGCAAGCTTTCCCGAAACCCTAACACTTATTATAGCATGTTAGGTCTTGTCTGGTCACTTAGACCATCTCCAACCATGGTGTCTACTTAGGGAATTTAATCATATTTTTTAATAGTTTTTTGTTCACTTTAATGTTTTAGAACCTGTTATAGATTTTTTCATTTTTTGGTGTCCAATGGTAGTATCTAATGAGAGATTCTAAAAGAAAAAAAATTGTTTTTATTATTTTTTTTTAAATACCAACAATTTATTAATACAAATTATTTCATTGATTTGAAATTTAAACATAGAATACAGAAAATTAAATTATAATTTGAAATTTAAACATAGTTATAATCTTGAATTGTACCAAACTTATAATTGAAATATAGTTGAAGAAAAGAGAGTTTTGGAGTTTTAAACAGTCCAGCTGAAAAAAAAAATTTATTACAAAAATAAAAATAAAAAAATATTTAACCAATCAAACATTGCCACATATAAGATTCAGGTGAGTCTCTAAAAATCTTAAAACAAGAGATGTTTCTACTTTTTCTAACCATTAAAACATTAATTTTAATGCAATACTAGAACCCCGCATCATACCAACGGTGGAGGTGGTCTTATATCCTTCAAGTAAGTAAATTAATAATTATTACTTAAATCCCTGAATAACCATTGATCTAATTTTTATTGTATTTTTCTTTTCTAAATAAACAACGAGCAGATGGAATATAGAGATGCCAAGTATAGTGGCATTTTCAATAAAGATAATATCAGATGCAAGTCTTGGAATGGGCATGTTTAGTTTAGGTATGACTGATAATTTCCTTTATTTTACCTACATGATAGCTACATAAAATCATTTTATTTTGAAGTATACAAATTTCAACAAATTCAGATTTATAGGTCTATTCATGGCGCTGCAGCCAAAGATAATCGCCTGTGGGGCGAAGAAAGCGACAATAGGGATGTTGATCAGATTCATATCAGGTCCTCTTTTCATGGCTGCTGCTTCTCTTCTTGTTGGATTGAAAGGTTCTAGGTTACATGCTGCCATCCTACAGGTAAACTTATATATTGGTTCAGCCTATATATTTAGAGGTTGCTTCAATTTGGTAGTACGTATAATATATACCTAGCTCGTGGCTAGAATTTGGTTGTATTTTTATTTTTGATTAATTAGTGTTATATTAGTAAACTTGACGAGGCCGATATGTTTTTGTTTCATGCATAGGCGGCTTTGTCGCAAGGGATAGTACCATTCGTGTTTGCGATGGAGTATGGTTTGCACCCAGACTTACTCAGTACATTGTGAGTTCCTTGCTCTTTTGAAAAAAAAAGAATTTATCTTTAATGTTAATGGCTTGAATGTTGAAAAAATGTGGATTTTTGATTAATGTGAAGTTTTTATGTGTTTATTGATTATTATTTTTTCAGGGTTATCTTCGGTATGATAGTTTCTTTACCAGTAACTATTCTCTACTACGTGCTCTTGGGCCTATGATTCACAACACACTGAAGAAGAATTCACACATGATCGATGAATAAAGCGTAGAGAGACTCATGAGCTCTTGAGAGTTGTTCCTAACGAACTTGAGAGAAAGATTAACGGTTACTTATATGATATATACTTACATTGATCATTAACTGAAAATTACCAGTCAATAGTGAATTGTAAAAATACATACATACTTAATATTCAACATTGATCATATGGAAGAGGATGTGACGAGAGGTTTACGATGTAGGAATTACTCGTTAATATAATTATTATGTTCACGTTGATTTCTGCGAGGTGAACAATTTTTATGATGTATGTATAGTGAAAGTATGATTCATATATAGGAATCATCATGAAAATTCTTGTCAAAAAGACCAATATTAAACGAAAAGTTATGAACCACGAGCTGATTAATTTCAAACATAAATAAAACATGTTTACATAGAAAACGAAAACAAATATCGAAAATTCTTTGACAAAAAAAAACAAATATCGAAAATTTGGTTAGTGTAATTAGAAAAATAGCCAAAAAAGATATTTTTTGGTTATTAAGGATCTTTTTTTGTGTGTGCAAAACTCATTTCTTCATTAATGATCAAATAGTTAACGAACAATTTAAAAACAACCAATGGATTACAAGTTAATTAATAAGACAAATAAATAATTAATATTCCCATCATCCGACAAGGAACTTATCTCGTATGTCTTTGTTTCAAGTTTCAACTCATTAATACTCTTTATTAAACATTGACCTAGCCTGTACTTTAGTAATAACCAGAAAACGTATAAATCGTGACAATAGTTTTTGACCATTTCGTATTTTCTGTCCGGTGACTGAGACTCCTATCCCATAATTACTCGGTCTGAATAAAAATCGAAAGAAAAAGAAAAGGAAAAAGAGGACGAGGGAAAAGAACAATTAATTACACTCATAATCGTATGATTCGTATCGCCGAGACTTAAGAGTAAAAACAGCCAAGAATATAATTAAGAGCTGACAGAGATCGGCTTCATTTTTTAAAAATCATGAAAAATGAAAAAAAAAAAAAAATTTGATGATGGCCTATAATAATATTAAGAGCAAATTAAGACAACCCCGCCCAAAAAAAAAGCATGCTGTGGGCGCTGATCCTTGAGCAGCATAAAGACTAAATAATTTAGACCAGATTTTAGAGCAGGTACATTAGAGAGTCGTCAAGGTTTTTGGGCACATGTTCATACGTATATTGGATTTTAAAAAAAAAGAAAAAATGTCCAATCCAGAAGACCTCGTATCCAAACCACGTGGCGGAAGGGGATTGGGCGAAAAAGAGTTGTGTTTGGGGGACAAAATTTTGTTTTCCATCTCATTTCTCTCTTCACCCGACTCTCTCCTCTCTTCCTCTTCTCTTCCTCTTCGCAAACGATTTTCATCTGGATCGGAGAATACCTGAAACAAAACAATGGTAAACGACGAGCCCTTGCTGATGAAGATGAAAGTTATTGACAGAGCGAACGAGGAATTTTCTGATTTCTCTCTCTCTTCTCCTACTCGAAAGATTCGTCATCTGGTTAATTCATCTAATCTTTTTCTCTCTTTTCTTAATTGATCAAACCCTAGGTTTTGTTATCCTTACGAGATTCTGTTTTGGATGCATCCTCTGAAATTTACACCGATAATCGAGGAAGAGGAAACAGATGTGGCGATGCAAGAGACGAGTGCGGAGGAAGAACACGAGCCTGCACCTGTAAACGAAGAGAGAGCAATTGCTCTGTTCATTTCTCTCCATTATCATCAGCCACCTTCTGGGCAACTCTATGTTGATAGAGACTTGATCTCTGGCTTTAACAGTAAGTTTTTTTAAAACTTTAATCAAATTGTTCTCTTTGGGGTTGTGTTATGAGCTTAGAAATAAGTATAAGAATGTGGTTGAAGTGAATATGAGAAGATATTTTAAGATAAGTTTCAGCAAAACAATCTTATAATATATATCAATTTGGTATCTTTGGAGATGATATTAGAAGTTATTTGGGAGTGATGAAGTTTCTTCGACAATGAGATAAGTTTCAGCAAAATAATCGTATAAGATTGTGAAAAAAACAAGTTGTAGGGAACCTTAGAAATTATAGTTGTTGATATTCATTCGTTTAAAGCACAGAGAATCTGAAGTTATATCATACGTCTGTCTCCTTACTCACTTAATATTAATTTTTGAGAGCCGTTGTTTGCTGGAATCCGTCTGTCTCCTTACTCACAGTCCATAGGAACTTCCCAACAACCCCGTGCATTAGAGATTATCGAGTTGGACGAGTCAGGTGAGGATGCTGTAATGGATGACGCAGCCACGGTTATAGAAGAGGATAATAGAAGCAGTGGTCTATCTTTTCCTCAAAAAAGGCAGCAACAGCTTCAACAAGAAGTGTCCACTAATGGTTTTGGATTTCAACAGCTTCAAAAAAGGCAGCAACAGCTTCAACAAGAAGTGTCCACTAATGGTTTTGGATTAACGATTTTTGCAGCTGTGTACTGCGTCTTGTTCGGTCTTGTTGCCTCTGTTTAGATGTTTTATCAGCATGTATGTGTGTGTTGTTTTATCAGTTAATAATTGTCCTTTGTCTCTATTTCATTTGTTACAGTCGGTACTTCTCCAATGCGTCAGTGCGAGATGATCATTTCAAGACCAAAAAACACAAGAAGCGGTAAAGTTTGATTCTTTCCTCCCCTTGGTTACATTTTGGGTTTTACTCGATTCATAGTGTTGGTTTTTGTAATGGAAGGATCGTTTGTGGTAGGATCATATGCGTGAGTTTGGAATTACTGGATTCGTCTTGGCAGAATTATTATTATCGAAACGGATATTGCTGCTATTGAGTACATTGACATTCTCTGTTCTGCTTTTGATGTTTTAGTATTTTTCATTGATTATATTTGTTGCTCTACGCATGTCTAGAAGATTAACTGTGCCAAATGAGTGTTGTGGTTTGTATAACTCTTGTTTTTGATGGCATTGATTAGACTCTCGATTTTGATATTTGTGTGATTGCAGTGTGAAGATAATGCAGGGACCTGCTCCACACTCACAACTCGATGCAGATTTAGCCGCTGGAATGGGAATGCCGGACAATGGTCCAAAGCTGATGATGGCTGTTTGAGTTTTACAGTTTTTCTTTGGGATTTTGTCTTTGTAAAATTACCCTGTGTTATGTTGTTGAAAACTAACTATTTTTCATATAGCATTACATTTATAGTAAAGCATTAATCACTTGGAGCGATCTTTGATTACTTATGCTTCGCTAATACCATTCTCCAAAAGTCCATTATTCTACCACAAACGAAAATGACACAATTTGTGCTTCCATTGACTTGTATATTTCATACCCATAGCTTCCGCTTTGATTGAGCTTAATCAACTTGAGCTGTACAAACGATTGACTTAAATTTTGATAAAAAAATGAACCCTATTCTCGAGTTCACTAATGAAACCACAACATATTTGGGTTCTTCCCAAACCTTAAACAAAAAAAAATTAATTTTTAAATCTGATGAACCCCAATGGACCTACTCTTAGTTTAAATATTTGCAAAATGATAAATAAAAATGAATAAACACTTTACCTGGAAGAATATTCGACTGACCTAGGCAAAACCAGAGACAAAAACGCCCATAGTAACGTGAAAGCCGAAACTTCTGTGTAACCCAAGTTTGAGCATAACTTCTTGTTTTTGGTTTTGGATGTTTATGTTTTTCATGTTTTGATGAGGGTTTTATTCGGATATTAAAATTATTAATGATTATTTGTTTAACTCCAAAAAGTTTTGATTTTAGAAGATTTTTTTAGTGTGTGTGTGTGTGTGTGATAAAACTCTTCTTTGCATGCCATTATGTATTGGAATTGGCTCTTATTATTTGGTTTTAAATATGATTATCATTTTCACAGAGATTAATCCACAAGAAAGATAACTTGGATATGAAGTTAGCCTCTTTTGGTTAGGTTACATCACTTGTTTCATGAGTAATACAGGACACAATAAAACCAATAGGGATAGATTGTTTTCATTCAAACTTAAACACAAAAAGATATTACAATGACAAAAAGAACGAAGCCATGAAGACAATACAAGTCAGATTGAGAAACATTAAAACAAAAGAACAAAAACAAAGTGATATATATCATATGAGGACATCAATGGGAGGTCTTGGTTCAGAATGAGCACCAGCTTCATCTTCTTCCGATGATCCATACAACAAAGTTTTCACTTCTGTTATAATAAGCTGAGTAAGCAACAATCCAGAGATCAAAGCTGCAGTCATCAACATGTAAAATACAGCATCCCAACTAATCGCAGCGATGTAACCCGTAAGAACAGGTCCAATGGCTGCACCAACTGATCCGGTTCCATCTATAATAGCAGTGACTGTAGCCAAAGCTCTTGCATTTCCTTTAAGCGATTTGTGAGTACCGAGATCAGCTGCAACCGCGGTTGTGATCAAAGCGTAAGGTCCATTAACGAATACTCCAGCCGTGAACATGAGGATGATATTGATTGTCATTGAGATATGACCATAGATTCTGTAGAGGAACAGAGCTGGGATCGTTAAGAAGATGAATCCTCCGGCTGTGATTGCTCTCCCGTCGAGCTGATCAGAGAAATAACCGGCTAAGATCCCTCCAACCACGCCTCCAACATCAAAGAGTGTCGATAAGTTTCCTGATGTCTCTTGTGACAAATGCTCTCCTCCTATCTCAGTCTGGCTCACATAGAAAGGAAGCCAATAGAGGAAAGTGTAAGAGACCAATTTGGTGAAGAAGAGACAGAACGCAAAAGGAGCAACACCAGGGATCTTCCAAGCGGCCAAGAACCCAACCGCTCTTCTGTCGAATCCAGTACTCATCCTAGAGCTCAAGAAGCTTTCTGTAATGGTGTCACCTAGTCTCATCGTGGAATCAACTTCAGTTCCATCTCTCTCAGCGTCAACAGCAGGAGGGTTCACAGGCAAGAAAAGGTAAACGACAATGCCAAGAAACGTCATGAGCAAAGCCGGACCAACAAAAGACCATCCCCAACCAAATTTCAAAAGCCCGGTCGCTATTAACGACCCAATGATGTTTCCTATTGATGTATGAGCACTCCACACACCCATAATCACCCCTCTCCTCTTCTTATCAAACCAGTTCCCCAAAACCGCAACCACGCAAGGCCATCCAATAGACTGAAACCACCCTGCCAGTGTTTGGATCGCTAGGAAATAGTAGAAACTATGGATATTGGCCCAAAAAGCAACACCAAACAGAGCGGTGAACACTCCTGTCCCGATCATACCTATCGTCAGAAACGTCCTGAGGTCCAAACGGTCACCCAAGTGACCGGCCACAAACATTCCAACCGCGTAGACAGAGAGGAAAGCCAAATCTATCTGTCCAAGCAAAGCTGTTCCGTCTGGACCATCGAAAGGAGCCCATCCGCCTTTGTCCGTGGCCTTGAAATGTCCGGTTGATTGTTTGGAGAGCGTTCCTTTGACGATGCTGTTGGGCTTTCGGGTTGCGTGGAAGGCAATATAGGCGACGAAGGTCAAGACAAAGACCATTGCTTGGTATTGCTTGAAAGAGAGTTTGCCTGAACGCTTAAAACGTTCTAGGAAATGAATACCTGGTGGTTTTATCTCTACGTATAGGAACTCAGATGAAGTCCAAGACGCCATGTTTATTAGCTTTTCTCTCCCTCACTTGACCAAAACCTGAAATGATATCAAGACAAATAAATTCAATCTTAACCAACGAGGCCACAATTTAAGAACAATCTTAACCATGAGATTTCCTTTTGATCATCTCTTACTAACAGCAAAAACCAAAACTTATTTGAAGAGAATTTGAATAACCTTTGAAATTTGAAGAGAAGAGAAAAAAACTCTCTCTATGCTTAGAAAAAAATTGGAAGGAAAAAAAGGCACTACTTAAAAAGTTAAAGAACGTGAGAATAACTAACTTAAATTACTTAAATCTTATATTTTATTTGTTTGACTTTTGGCTCATATACTTCAGTTTACTAACCTCACAAACATGTACGCACATACGGTTAAACCAGAAACTAACCATGGCAGAACATTTCAAATCAAGAATTCAGATTTATCTGATGAGGAAATAAACTAGAAATAACATATATCCATTAAGGGAATATACCCTACTTACTCGAAAAAAAAGAAGCAAAGGCACGACATGATCTCAATAATAATCACTGAAAGACCGAAAATTTCAATCTTATCCCACTATTTAAAAATGTAATCTCTATAAGTCCACCCTTATGAATGATTCAAATTGGAATATTAATGTATTTGACTTTTGTATCTCATTTTGTGTATATATCACGTGAGCTGCCTCTGGCTGTTACAGGATTGTTATGACCATACCAAAGATTATGCAAGCAACAATGTAATTATATATCATTTATATACTAATTACACACAAAGTACTTTGAATTTTTATACTCACACACAAGAAATAGGAAAAACTAAAAAAAAAAATTCTACGCAGCGTACTTTGAATTCGTAAGAAAAAAAATCTATCATGAATTGTAAACAAATACACACAAAGTCATCTTCAAGCGTCCACGACACTGATGTACATGATCCTTTAAAGTAAAACAAAAAATATACACAATAGTTTCTGTCTAAACCGGCCGTCATTAACGAGCGACTTCCCAATCTCTATCTATTTCTTTCACTCGGTCCCGGTTTATAATAACCGGTGAAGAATTTAGTGTCAAACCATTTATACCAAACCGAAAATGTCAATTTCCGTAAAACCGAACCCCCAACACTCTCTCCCTTTCTCTGTTCCTGGACATCGGAGGGTTTTCGTTGAAACACGAGTCGGCTCTTTGACTCACTCACGGGTCACAATCGATGCAGCTCAAAAAACGATATCGCCTGGAGAAAGGTAATACAGTAGTCGCTGATCAGTCCTTTAAACCATTATGTGGATTTTTTGTTTTGTTTTTGCCTCCTCCTGTGATTGAAAATCACTAATTACGCTTTGATAGAGAAAGAAGACGGCACAAGTCCTAAGATCAGAAAGTACTGGATTCAACGTTACAATCTATTCTCGAGATATGACCAAGGTATCAAAATGGATGAAGAAGGATGGTACTCTGTGACTCCCGAAGAAATCGCAGTCAAACATGCTGAGAGATGTCGTGGCAAATCAGTGATTGATTGCTTCTCAGGCGTTGGTGGTAACACTATCCAATTTGCTAAAGTGTAAGAAGCTCTCTTTCTCCCTTGCACAAACAAATTTGTATGATTAATGGTTGTGTCATGTTTTCTGAAACAAGTTGTGTTTTTTAATAGATGTTCTTCTGTAATAGCTATCGACATTGATCCATTGAAGGTAGAATTGGCAATTAACAATGCAATGGTTTATGGAGTTGCTAATCGTGTGGATTTTGTTGCTGGTGATTTCATCCAATTAGCTCCATCTCTCAAAGTTATCTTCTTCTCTCTATCAGTTTTTAGTCTTCCAAATATAAAGATTTCTTTTTTGTTGACCCTTTTGTTCTTGTGCTAATTAAAATCAAACTTTTTTGGTTTAGGGAGATGTATTGTTTCTGTCACCACCATGGGGAGGACCAATGTACAACAAAGTTGAGAGTTACAAGATGAATATGCTCCAACCGAGAGACGGGTAACATCATCCATAAGTTTAACTCGTAATTATTGATGTAAACTTGTGTTCAATGCACACACCAGTTAATGAAATTTTTTGTTTTTGTGTCTAGGTATTCATTGTTTCAGATTGCTCAATCCATTACGCCTAATATCATAATGTTTCTACCGCGAAATGTTGATTTATCCCAAGTGGAAGAACTCGCTTGGCTCTCCTCGCCTCCTCTGGCTCTTGAGGTTACTTACTTAACGCAACTCTGTCAACAAGAATACTAGGAGAGCTAGTTTATTGCAAAACTCTTCTTTTTGTTTTTGTTTTGACAATCTCTTATATTTTGATTTCAGATAGAAGAAAACTGTGTTGGAGGCAAATTGAAAGCCATAACGGCTTATTTTAGTTGCACTGCCCTTTAGTTGAGAAATTGGAAGCATTGCATGAGAGTAACTATCTTGCTGCATCAGCCAACAGAACTCTTGTCATCGGTTATTTTGTGTCAATATAATTTTGTTAATTTCTTGAAGAGATGTTTTTTTATATGTATATATTATTCTGATTCTACTTCCAAGGATTCCAAAACTCTTAATTATATTCTTCGGTTATAAATTGTATTAGATGAGTAGTACCCGTGCATGCGTATCAAGAAACAAGCTAGAGAAATTATGTCCTCATAGCCAAAGGTTCTTGCTCTAATCATTTTGGCTGCATTGGATTTGGCATCGGATGTGGTAGTTTCAGAGGATTCCAATGAGGAACTCATAACGGATCTTGATGACCCCATTTACCGAGAGATATCTCCGGGATAGACCGGTGAAATTTTCCAACAAAGCAAAAGAAATTGCAGCTACCCTAAGACCAACTTAGAGGCAGGGGAAGCCGTGATGGTCGAGGCCAATTTGGCTCTGTGATGATCAAGGTTCGAAGCTTCACCGTTTCTCTTCTGTATGCCATCTTGAAGCTTTCAAGTATTGTATGCTCTTCTGTTTCTAAAACTCTCTTTATTAGCCAACTCTACTGACCAAAAGTCATACCATCTTGTAACCGTTTAAGCAAGGCTAATGTGTCATCGTCTTCTTCAAAACCATAAGTGTTGCCTACAAGACAACAACTTCCTGAAACTCTGTTAAAAATTTGGGCCTTTAATGCTCTTTCCAAGCAGAGCATGACTATACATTATTATTTTATCTGAGGCAGGATATAAGCTTTTTCTTATGTCTTTTGGAAGAAACTGGCATTTGCAGTGCAACGTTAAATACAAAAGCTTTCAATATTTCATTCGGAACTACTTACTTACCTAAAGTCAACTTCTCACTTTCCAAATCAGTTTATAAAGGAACTGACCCTAAGCGGCTAAGCATAGGTCTCTCTCATAGACAAATGTAAGTGTGAAGCAAATATGCAATCTCTCTTCTCTTAACTGATCCCAACAATGTGTCCTTTAACTTCTCCTTCTCTCTCTCTTCTTCTATTAACCTTCAAGCTTCTTCTCCATCTCTTACTTACCAATCTTCATCTCTGTTACACACTTCTTCGCCAGCATCTTCGTCGCTTCAACCACCGTTTACTCCTTTAGTATTCTCAAATTCACTCTCTTTGAAATCTCTTTGATCGTCATAGCTTGATATGTTTTGTGGGCCGTTACGATTTTTCTCCTCGAGCAATGCTTGTTCCTCAATTAATTTTCAAGAAGTACCCGGAAATAAAAAGAAAGGTCTACAATCCATGTTTTTGTCACTTCGCTTAGGACACAGAACTAGGAGCAGGAGGTCATCTGGATTATGCTTTCTTAGCGGGTTGGAGACTTTTGTCTTTCACGTCTCAGGGCTTTGAAAAACAAAGTTGGTTTGGTTAACACTAGCATATGCTGCACTCTGAAAAGTCACGTAAATTGTCGATAATATATTGTTTCTTTTTGGGATAGAATTATCAAAATATCATTGACTCAAATAATTGCTTCATAAGTAAACGTTTCCTTAGAGTTTTAATGACTATGCTAAATAACAAAAATTACACGTTTAAATTAAAGTTATCAAAAAATTTTACGTGGATTTGCAATTTAGTAAAAATCAAATCCTCTAGTACGAGCGAACCAACAAAAAAAGCACCAACAAATTCTCTGAAAATCTGCATTGGTGTGTTGTGGCAAGTAGTGCCGGTCCTGAGTTTTAACAAACCGGAAGTGAAAAAAAATGGACTGAAAAATATAAAGTAAACAAATAAAATGGGATGTTGTCTGGAAATCTGGCAAGCAGTGCTGGTCCTGAGTTTTAACAGACCGGAAGTGAAAAAAAAAATGGACTTAAAAATATAAAGAAAACAAATAAAATGGATGTTGCAGATATGAAACAACATCTTTACCTCTACACTAAACAAACTTCTTATAAAACTGGGTCCAAAAATATTGATACTATTTATTGGTTGGAAGCTAATGCTACTCCAATTTCTAATATTTTCCATATGCCCTTGATATTCTCATGAAATTTGGCATCACTCGTATCAAGGATGCATTCTAAATTAAAGATGTCAACCAAATAATCAAAATAATTATTAGAAGTTGGATTGTCTCAAAACCCAAAAAACAAATATGTTCAAAATTGGTACACAATCATTTTTTGTTTTTGTTTCTAGCCTTTTGAGTTTTAAAGGTGAATTATGTTTTAAAGTTATTATGGATCATGTTGTGTTGAAAGATAAGATGTATGCCTCAGGATCATTGTATGCAGACTACAAAATTGCTCAACAATATCTATAACCGTTTGATTGGTAATCTGTGACTCCTGAAGAAATTGCAATCAAACAGACTAAGAGATATCTTGGAAAATCGGTGATTGATTGCTTTCAGGCGTTGGTGGTAATACTATTCAATTTGATAAAGTGTACTCTTTCTTTTTCTCTTATTCTTTCTTTTTTTCTTACACAAAAACAAGTATGAATGGATTGAAGAAAAGACTGGATGCTGAGAATGTAGGATTCAACTTAAAAATTTTATTTGGACGAAATGATGAGATCAATGGTGGAATTAATAAATTGAATCAGAGACTCGATGCTGAGAATGAAGGTGAGATGAATGTAGGACTCAACCTGGAAAACTTTGATGATATAAATGTGGCAGAATACTTTGATAATCATGAGATCTGAGTTGACATCAATGGAACAGGTAGAGATCAACGAGGTATTGAGACATCATTCTCCCTTTGCATCTTTATCGAGCTCCAAAAGTACATTTGCTTCTTTTCTAATAACTTTTTTTCTAATAAGTTTTGACCTTGTTCACCTTTTGAAACTTAGCTAGACCTTTGTTATCCAAATTGGCTCTTATTGTTTGCATTGATGGGTATATCTTTTACTGTTTTTCTTCTCCTAATACCAGCTTAGTTTTTACATTAATTAGAAAGAAATTAAAGAATAAACTGATATATTGAGCTATTAGGAGAAGAAAATAACCCACTTAACCAATTGAACCAAACGATATATTTTAAATTTCAACAACATAATTAAATATATTTTGAAAAGGATGAAGGGTTAACTTGCAAATCTATTTTCTTTCTCGTTTGATAAACCCCTACAAGAAATAAAAAAATATTCGTCGCTTATTCAATTTAATGTCTGAGATATAATCTTTGGTTGAAAACTGGAAATCGAAAATTGAGAAAATTGAGGTATCCCAAACTTGATCTCCGATCGAAAGGCATTAAATTCTCACTGACGAGTCTCAAATTCCGAGGACCCATTTCTCCTTCTTCCTTGATCTCATCTGGGTTGTGTGATTGGTGAATGAGGAATCCACATAGCAATGGAAACCTTCGGAAGCTGGAAGCGGACGGAGGAGAAGCAACGGAGGAGGAATCGTGCCAGAACGGCTTCGGAGATGGGGTCATCTTGGGACTTGACGGTGGTGCCACCTCTACGGTGTGCGTGTGCCTGCCATTTTTCCCGTTCGGCGATCATTTCCCGGAGCCTCTTCCAATCCTCGGACGAGCCGTCGCCGGTTGCACCAATCGCAACAGCGTAGGAGGTTCCGTCTAGTTCTATTCTCCCCAATTTTGAATTTTGTTCAACGTTGGAGGATTCTTCTTGCTTTTGTTATTATTGAAGTGTGATAATTTTAGCTCTGGGCAATACAAATTTTCGATAGATTATGATTCTTCAGACATCTATGAACGATTATTTGGCTTTATTTATCTCTAATTTGACCAAGTTCTGTTGCAATGTGGATTTTTCTTATCTTACTTTTGTGCTTGTTTAATCCTAAAATTGGATTTGGATTTGGCTAACAACACAAGTAGCCATTTGACTTATGTAGTGTGTGCTTTTTTGGTTCTAGTCGTATGGAATCTGGATCTATAGATATCAATTTTTATCTATTGCGTTTGTGCCGAACTGTATTCGATTTATTAAACATAAGATACCTTTTTTGGTTAAGTTGCAGCAATATATTTAGCTATAGTTGTGGCACTACTTAGATTCTACCCTTTTAAGTCAGCTTTCGTTGTCTGTAATAGAAAAAGTCAACTTTCAATGTACATCGTGTATGCAGAAACTGCAGCGAGGGATTCGCTAGAGCAAGTTATTTCTGAGGCACTTGTACAGTTGGGTTCAGATAAATCAGATGTTCGCGGTGTGTGCTTAGGTGTTTCAGGTGTAAATCATCCCTCAGACCAGGAAAAGATAGAAAATTGGATAAGGTGGTAGTCATGTCAAGTATAAATCATGGATATAAAGGATTTTGATGTGTAAGTCAGCTCGATCTTACCCTCTTTTCATAATGTTGTTCAGGGAGATGTTCCCTAGTCACGTCAAGGTATATGTTAAGAACGATGCTATAGTGGCTTTAGCTAGTGGAACCATGGGGAAGCTCCATGGCTGTGTTCTAATTGCCGGTACAGGATGTATAGCCTATGGCTTTGATGAAGATGGCAGGGAGGCTAGAGCATCTGGTGCTGGACCAATCTTAGGTGATTGGGGAAGGTAATTTTCTTTCCATTCTTTGGACTACCAACAATGAGAAAATAAATTACATCACAATGTCTCTACTTTAACATATATCCAGTGGTTTTCTTTTATCATCAGTTCAAAATTGTCAGAAAGATATTAGTTTTAGTTTTACCAGTGGTTTCAGAGATGCATGAGTCAGAATTGTGATCGTAGCCATAGACTTTGCCATCACATATTTGTTGGAAATACACTTTAATGTTTAAAGATTGTTCAACCGATAATTATGTGAATGATGATGTGATTATTTACAGTGGCTATGGAATTGCTGCACAGGCTCTAACGGCAGTGATTAAAGCTAACGATGGTCGTGGCCAACAAACGATGCTTACAAGTACCATCTTAAAAGCACTTGGACTTTCCTCTCCAGATGAACTCATCGGGTACCTTCTTTTCCAAACTAATGACTCGGTCTGAAAACATTTAGCTTTCATTAATTTCTTGGTAGCCATCACTTCAGACATGTAGTCTAATTGTTATGGATGTAGGTGGACTTACGCTGATCCATCTTGGGCACGTATCGCTGCTCTTGTTCCTCATGTAGTATCATGTGCAGAAGCTGGTGATGAAATTTCAGATAAGATCTTGGTTGATGCAGCTGAGGATTTAGCTCTAAATGTGAAAGCTGTTGTACAAAGACTTGGTTTGTGTGGCGAAGGTGATATTATAGACGGACTCTGTTTCTTTCTTGTTTCACCACTCAGTTACTTATTGTGTCAGATTTTTTCTCGTTATAGATGGGACAGGTTCTTTCCCGGTTGTAATGGTGGGTGGTGTCCTAAATGCTAAACGGAAATGGGACATTGGGAAAGAAGTCTCAAAGCGCATCAACCAATACTTTCCCGGTGCTCAAACTATCATACCAAAGGTTCAGCATTCTACTTCTCATTCACTATCTGACTCTCTCCCTCTCCCAATGACTGAGTAAGTAGATATGATATGCATCTTCAGGTAGAGCCAGCTGTTGGAGCAGCATTGTTGGCCATGAACTTCTTAACAAGTTAACAAGAGAATCCACGGCTCACATATTGTCAAAATCGATGTTTTCTTGAATCTTTAAGCATGCCATAGTGATATAATTTTCTCTTACTGTGGTACATTTGTACATTTGTAAAATCTCATTGTCAACGCCCAATTTTTATTATTGATGATCTCTTTGGCTACTTACTAAACATACCTACTCAACAAGAAGAGAGAGAAACATTGACAGAGGATGTGGATTTGGACAACAGGAATGCAATGAAAATTGTGTGAAAGAGATGGCTTGTTGATTCATATGAATACTTGGTTAGAAGACTGATCATCTCTTGGAGTCTCTTCTTAATTCTCTCCGGACAAGCTTCAAGATCTCAATAACCTGCGAGAGATGAAGATCGAATAGTATGATGAAAGCATACTGATAGTATACAATGCACTGATGCAGTATTATAAGAGAGATAAAGAGAGATTTGCTTACGCCAGGGTAATGCTTTAGAATTGGCGAGTAGTGATCAAGAGCTATATAAATCTTCTCAAAAAGGTCCAAGAGAGAATCGATTTCATCGCCAAGGAGGTCAACCTATGATTCAAGAAGCAGAGAGAAAAAGATTATCATTCTACTAAATGGCTGAAGAACGAAAACAGTAGTAACAGAGGCATGTCGGCAAGAGTATCAAGATCGACAAGCGTTTCATCATAATCTGGTATAATAGTTAAATCATATCTATTGCATGTCATTGTGAAAGTAGGGCTAAAAGAAACTACAAACTCATCTACTGTATATGGATTGTTCAAGATAGAGGAAGAATAGAAACTGGCCTCAGTCTCAGCCTTTTGGAGGTCACAAGTCTTCTTCTCCATTTGCTGCTTGTACATGGATTCTCTCACCTTGAGTTCATCGACTTCATCCGAAAGATCATTTAATTGGCTCTGCATGCTTCTCAACCTACAAATCAACAAGTTCTCATACGTCAACTGAATCAAATGCATAACTTTCAGGCATATAGAGATTGTGTATACCTAGAGTTTGTCTTTTTCATCTTTTCTGCCACCAAGCACTCGAGATTGTCGAAACCTTGACTCCAATTAGCAAGACTCAGACAGGTCGATACAATCTGATTCTGAAGTCTTTTTTGCTCTGCTTGTGTTGTAGATAATTTCAGCTCTGACTCCATTTTCTCATGTTCAGTTATCTTCATATTCTTTCTAGCTAACTCAAGCTTCTGTTTCAACTCGGTTATCTCCATCTCATAGCCTTCTGTTTCCTCCAAAGAGCGAGCTGAAACAACTTCCAGTTCTTTGTTTCTATCTTGAATCACTACTGCTTGCTGATCAATCTGAAACTGCAGCTTGTTAATCTGATGAAATGCTAACTCAAGTTTCGCCCTCTCTGTAGCCAAATCATTCTGAGCTATCTGAACCAAGTTCTCCTTCTCCTTAACAAGACACTCCAGCAAATGATTCTCTTCTTTCAATCTTTCCTTCTCAACCAAAGTTTCTCTGTATATTACCGAATTCTCATCTTCCAACAAAACCTTATCCAACTTCGAAATGATATCCGGGATCTTCTTTCGCAGCAAATCAAACTCCTTGTCCTTCTTCAAAGAAGAAAATGAACCGCACTCCTCTAACTTCAAGTACCTTCGCTTGATGCTAAAATATTCTTCAGTCATCTCTTGCATTGCATAATCATGCTCTCTTCTCAACTGATTCATCTCACTCTTGAAATGGTTGATCAACTGTTCACGAGATAACTGTCTTAAATACTCTATACTCTCAAGCTTCGACGTGACAGACCCTATATGCTTGCCAAGGCTTCCAGAGATTTTGCGGTGCAATAGATCACTTCTCTTTTGGTCCTCTAAAGCCTCAACGTCCTTATTTGCATGACCCGAAAGCAACTTAGATATTAACTCAAGTTCCCGGCGCAAACCAGCAATCTCTTTAGTCTTCTCAAGTACCAAACTTTTCTTACCACAAGAACAAGATTCCACATCTTGCTCCGACAATCTCTGTTCACACTCATCAAGAATCAAACAAGACTGCGAAGTTTCGTTTTTTTCAGAACCAACACGATGCAAGAGCAAAATCTCCTTCAATCTCGAATGTTCGAGTTCTGTCTGAGCTATTTTCTCATCAGCTTCGGTCTCAACTTCATTTCCCATATCCCTTGTAACTGAATCACTAACGGATCTTGAAACTGTTAACCGATTGTTCATTTCATCCTCAAGAAAATCAACAAAAATCGGATTCTCATTCTCCATAACATGATCATGAGAGTCTAAAGTACCATTATCACCAATCATAACCTCTTCACCCATAAGCAAAATCCCTGAAAAATACAGTAATATGATTAATACTGATAATGATAAACCGGAAAATCAATAGCTTTACACAAACCGGACAATCAAAAACATACTAAAACATTCGATAAAAAAAGGTAATTTTCCAAATATAAACAAATTAAGACACAAATTTGAGATTACGAAATCTGAACAAAAAGATTAAATTCCAAATGACCATAACAAAAAGTGGAGAAAGCAGGAGCAGCTTACAAAGTCAGCTGTGTGGATTTTTTGTTTTTCCGGAGTAAACGAAGGAAACAAATTTTATGGAGAAAACGGTAGGTCCAATTTCAGTGGTGGGTCTTCTTCTTCTAAAGATTTTAGGGTTAATATTTTCTGATGAGGAGACGCAGAGAAGACGGATCGACCTAAGAAATGCTTTGGGAAGCGGAGCGGGAAGAGTAAAGAACAAAAATCTTTTTATTATCAAATTAAGGAACTTGCATTTGACGAAATTGCCCCTTCAGAATCTATCTTCTCTTTTCAAGGACAAGACAAAATACGCATAGATAATATTTGACGAAATGCATTCTTTATTGATTAGCTAATAGACTTATTTATTATATGATCATAATTTAACTAGCAAACTCTTTACATATACTTTTGAATGTGTCTATATTTTTGGAAGATGTTCCTCCAAGCATTCCAATGAAACTTGAGCTTCTTAGTACATTAAAAGGAAGGAGACAAGAACCCATGGATAAGGGATGGTGAGCTTGTCCCCGGTTTGGTAGATCATCATAGGAACTCAACTTCGCATAGGTATTGCTTCTGCTGATCATCTCAATGCAATGCATTATATTGTTTCAAACCACTTGGATCTTCTATAAAGGCAGAACTCGAATATGGATGCAAATCTTCATATTGCAGCTAGTTAGAACAAAAAAACAAGTAAAAGCTTTTAAAGTTGTGTATTATTAGTTTCTATCATTCTTACGAGATTTGTTCTTTTTTCTTTTTTTTTGGATTTTCTTTTTGGTTTGGCTTGGACGTAAATTGCTATCGACGAGTTCTATGGTAGAGTTGTAGAGGTTGGAAACCGTGTTATGCATGTTATTGTCATCAACTTTCTTGTCAGGTTCATGATGCATGACTGATCAAAATTCATTAGAAGAGAGCAAAAGACTCATTCAAATATTTTTTGTTAAAACAACAATATAGTTACAATCATCTACAAGTTGTCTCTAAAGCAACTCACACCATTATTCCTTCTTCTTTGAAGATATCCTTGTATATGACAATGACTTCGAATACACAGCGCATAGCATTTGGGAAGAGACTCAATTGTTTTGTTTTTGTTTTTGGTTCAATTTTCAGAATGTTTCAAGAACTTCCACAAAAAAAAAAATGAAACATTCGGAAAGAAATGTTGAAGTTATTGTTTTGTCTGATAGTGAAGGAGAGACAAGTGCCAAAGAAGAAAATAGAAATAGAAACAAAGAGAGAAATGTTTTCTTACAGGACGTTTTATCTCAAAATGAAATGGATAAGATTGATGAAAAACTCAAAGAATTGAGTGACGACAAAAATGACATTGCATATACTCTAGTCATTCTGTTTATCATGTCGGACCATCATATTACCAAGTCATCTAATGCTATTTAATTTTTTTTATAAAAGCTAATATAAGTTTTTATACATTTTATCAATTTTCATATACAAAAAAAAATTGTATAACAGTAATATTTGTAAGGTTTTTGAACAATATTTGTGCATTTATTTTAAATGATTAAGGTTGAAAATTTTGATTATGTGAATCTAATTAATGATCTTATAGGCTAAAATGTAAAGAGAGTTATATTTCAACAAATATAATTTTTATTTTGATATTTTTTCTTACATAACACTTTATGATGTTGAAGTGTTTATGGAAATTTAAAGTAATTAATTTCTTTATATTATTATCATTTATGAACTTGGATATAATATATGAAACCTATATGTCTTCTAAATTTGCATACGACATCATAAATGGTTAGACCGGCACTGGCGATTATGATAATTAACACATCAATCTTTATATATCTTTATATAATAAGATCTTCATAAACTTAATCGGCTCTAAGAAACTATCAAACTAAGTAAATTGGATGTTCAAACCAATATCAGAGATGCCAAAAAAAACTGCGAGCAAAAGCCAAATCAGATTTGATCTGATCGGTTTAGTTCTAATTCATGAGTGGAGTGGATTTCTGTTTAAAAGGGCCATAATGTGTTTAATGATCGAATTAAACAAAAAAAAGAAAACAAAAAAAATACTTTACTATCATACAAAGAGAGAAACTTAAGGTTATGGAATGGAATGATCAAAGAGAGCTAGTCAAGATTTGGAAATGAGACATAACTTCTCTTCGAACTTCATCTCTTTTCACTTTCCCCGTTGTTGTCAACGGAAACTGCTTCTCCCATCGGACAAACCTTTTCGGAATCTTAAACCTGTCCAAGTTCATACATTTCATGAAACTATAAGTACATATATAAAATAAAAAAGATTCAAAAAACGTTTGCTACGTTTAGAAACTAATTTTACAATTACCCTGTTATGTTCTTTGTTCTACAATGATGCTTGAGTGCCTCACTAGACAGTTCGAAATCTCGGTTGCAGTTTCCCACATCAGACCATACCCAACTCTCTTGTAAACGGACACAAGCAACGACCATCTCTCCAAGACGAACATCAACGATGCCTATGACCACTGCAGACACAATCCCAGGATGCTCTAACAGAACAGCTTCGACCTGCACGCATTAGTAGATTCAGTGACATGCAAAGATCCACAATTTGAGAGTAATTATATCCGAGAAGTTTCTTGTGTTGGAAGCTAACCTCTTCAGGGTAAACATTCTCGCCACCAGTTTTGATGCGGCCATTAGACCGACCTATGAGCCATAAGTTACCAAACTCATCGATGGTTCCAATATCACCTGTGTCAAGCCAATCACCATTGCTGCTGGATTCTGATCTTGCAACATTTTCTTGATGTCCCCAATATCCAAGCATTGTGTGTGGTCCGCGAGTTAGAATTTTCCCGACCCTCAATGAATTTTCGTCGAGCTTAACCATTAGTTCAATATGAGGCGCAGGCTTCCCAACACATGTGCCTTGCTTTGATCGATTATTAGTAGGAAATGTCACTTTACAAGACTCTTGTGTTGGATCATGAAGAGTCATGAAGGTAAGTGAAGAGCACGCCTCTGTCATCCCTTTATATAACCAAACCAAAAAACGCATAGAGTTTAGTGTAGAAAGAATTAGGAAAAAACATGGTAATGACTCACTCACCATATGCTGAAAGTATTTTTGCTCTAGGGAAGATCTGTGCAGCATCTTTTAGGAGTTGGCTTGATAAAGATCCACCTCCATTTAGTATCTTTCTCACACAGCTGTTTTGAGCTCCATTTTTCATTGTCCTTTGGGTTAAAAAATTTCAGCTCATCAACATTTTTTAAGACCAATATTTACTTCTCCTGAGGATTTTTTTTTAAGACACTTTTTACCTGTTGACACAAACTAGATCAGCCATCATAGCTGGGACTGTGATGAAACAAGTCACACAATGTTGTTCCATAACTTGAATAGCTGTTTCAGCATCAAACTTTGGAAGCAGAACATGGCAAGCTCCAACTATTAGCATGGCCATGGCTGATGACAAACCACCAATATGAACTAATGGTGATGTATGTAAATACACCTGCAGAAATCAAGAGGCTCTGTACTTAAAAAGAAGCATTCATCTCTATAAAATTCAGTGTAGGACAAACAGATACAATGGAGGTAAAAAAGGCGTACATCATCCTCACCGTAGCCAACAATAGCAATCTTGGCTAGAGACTGCGTGATGAATGCTAAGTGGCTTATCGTTACACCCTTGGGTCTTCCCGTTGTACCTATTGCCAAGAAGAAAACAAAAATGATATCAAGTAAGCTGAGGATTAACTTTGGGAAAATAAGAGAGCAGAATTTAAACATGTTGTCACCAGAAGTGAAGCATATCACAACAGCATCATCAGGAGCCCAAGCGTAGGTCGATAAAGAAGGCATCACTTCATGCTGCTTAAGCATTTCAGTTTTCAAAACTGCACGGTCACAAGAAAACTTTAGGCCGTATTTGCATCTCTTAACCGTTGAATTTTTAAGGTTTCTAAACAAAACATACATTGGTTATGTTCATTTGCAAATTCTGTGGAGGTAAACTCCATCAACACACGCCATTTCAAGGAAGGTATATCGATGTTCTGAACACCGATGCACCAGGAGAAAAAAGTCTCATCGGTGACCAGGAGCACAGGTTCTACTAGCAGCATTGCCATTTTTGCTTCTTTTAAGCTCTGCCCTTTTCTCAAAATACATCATTCAAGAACCAAAAAAAAAAAAGATTCTTCTTTGACACAGAACAAATAATCAACTAAATTAAACAGAGAAGTCTGGACTAAGAAACTGATACTGACCCATCTGTAATTCAAAGGAGCAACTATTCCTCCAGCCAATGCAACAGCCAATAACCACTCCAAGAACAAATCACTGAGACCACAAAAAGAAAAAATCCCAACTTTTTAAAAAAATCTTATAATATCCTAACACTCGATTGGTCCAATTCAAATCCAAAAACCCCAAAAAGGAACCTAAAAGATATTTAAAACTCGTCTCCCTGCTAAGTCCTAACAACTCCTTCCTTCAAAATGGGATTCTAGAAAGAAAAAAAAAAAAGACTTTAGAATCTCGTAGAATAAATAACGCAATTCGACCTGTTAAGAGCAGCGATTGCGACAACGTCTCCTTTTCGAAGGCCGAGACGAACCAATCCGCCGGCGAGGCTCAGTACTCCATTGACGAATTCTCGGCCGGTGCGTCTCCGGTTACCGTAGACTGTGACGACGGCGTTCCGTTTGACGGAGGCTAGCCGAGTCAAACACTGACAGATGTGGGGCCGAGAGTAGTTAGCCATTCCGACGAAGGGCAAAATCGGGGTTTACTGAGAGGAGAAGAAGAAGAAGAAGAAGATGTGGAGTTGGGAGAAAAGGCGCGGGATTTGTGTTCTTCTTCCATTGATGACGTGGCAGTACATATCATCGCCTCGACGACCTCTCCTTATCTTATCTTGTAAGAGAAATCTAATTAAAAACCACCATTTGGTTAAGAATATTTGGGCCGGGTTCATCATAAATAGGCCCATTGTATTAATTTTTTTTTCGTCTAAAATCTTTTTAATTATATTATAGAGAGATTTTAGTATATAACCATGACTAAAAAATTAGGTGTGTAGGAAAGCTGATTCAAAAATTAGTAAAATAGGAAAAAAACAAATTTATCCCAAGAAATATCTTTCTCACTTTAAATAATTAAAAAGAATATCATTGGTTTAGAAACTGATTTTTCGACATAATAAATTGGTGACACTATTCATCATTTAATCAGTGTTACTGTTCATCTGATTAAAAAAAAACTATTCCTTATCAAAAGCGTGTTGTTAACATGCTAACAATTACTATGTTAACATGTTAACAATAATTACACATTATACATGATTTGTTAACATACTTAACATGATAACAATTTTCTTACATGTTATCTATGTTAACGTGATAACAATAATATCTAATATTCATAACGTGCTAACAATAATATCCAATAATTATAACGCGATAACAAGAATATCTAATACTTATAACATGCTAACAAATAATAAATTTGAATATTATTTGTGTTAACTTTGTAATGATAATTTTGTTGAGATAATATTTATGTTAACTTTCAATTTATACAGTATATTTACAAATAATAATTGCAAAGTTAACATGATAACATTGTTAGAGGCATTAGCAGCATATGAAGATGAATGTGCTAAAAAAATTCGTGAAAATATGAGATTTGTGATACTCTTTTTGTGTTTTATTGATTGTTCCAATTTTAAAGTTTGTAATAACTCATCCGGTGGTATTCATTTTCGTTTGTCAGAGGAAAAAAAATTAGAAAGAAAAAAAAAAGATAGATATAAAGAAAGGAGTTTTAAGTAAATTCATGTCTTAAAACACTTAAAAAAAAGTGTTAGAAGATGTCACATAATTTTGACATTATCTATGGTCATTTAGTGGTAATACTCTATATTACAAGAACTATTAAAAAAATAATTTTTTAATTGACAATTTATCCGTTCTATTTGAATCTACGCAGCTTGGGACCACCACGCTGAAAATTTTCTAAATTTTTTGGTGTAAAAATATTAATGAACATTTAGTCGACCACTAGAATAAAAAGAATTTTCACTAGTATTAATTTATTCATAGTTAGAAATTATTCTTTCGAATAAAGATTTAAAATTATTGCTTTATAGAAAGAGAACCTTGCATACCACTCAACTAGAAATGCTAATTTCTTGTTAATTTTACCAATTACGCTAATTTCAATTTCTAAACATCTTATTAAAACCATTCTGATGGCTATTTTCTTTACTCTATGTCAAAGTCAATAACACTCGAGAGAATCAAATTTGAATGTTGTCGTTATATCACGAGTTACAGCAAGAATCTACCTTTTTATCTTAATTTTTCTGAAATTCCCGTAAATTTAGGGCCAAACTCCGACAAAGATACTCACGAGAATTATTTTTCAACAAATTCAGACAAAAGCACGAAAGTCGAGAGAAACTGTAATTGGTCGACGTGGAATAAATAAACATGTTCACCGGAAGAAAACAATATGCCTTTCTATAATATAGTTTGTTCACGGGAGGGTTACTTAAACGTCTCCTCTCCATGAATGTTCTCATACAAATAGCAGTATTTTCACTTCACGGGAACTCTCCAAATAAAGCACAAAAATGGCTTCACATAGAACCAATGAATTTCCACCGTTGATCTCAATCATGATCGTGTTCATCGTCCTAGAATCAACGACCATAAACGCTAGAGAATTACGGCCGTCCGATCACGGGCTCGAGTACTACTACGAACCAGGCGAGTCAGCATCGGAGATGACGTCATTCTTCGGACCCCCTTCTTCAAATGAGCTGACGTCGACATCGATATCGTCATCACCGTCTAGCTCGACATTGCCTAGTGCGGTGAAATCTCCAATGACGACGTCACCAAAAGGCCGGGACGATGATGATGATGATCACGTGATGCGTCACGTGCTTGTTGTAGGGAGCTTGGTGTGTGGACTCTCCGGCGTGGCTTTGATGGTCGCTTCTGCTCTCATTTATTTTCTTGGTTACCCCAAATCACAAAATTCTTCTGTTAATTGTGATCAGATTCAAAACAATAACAAATAGAGAAGAAAAAAAAAAACAAGTAGAATCTTTCTTTTATTTTATGAATTGCATTCAAGAAAATAAAGATATTGTCTGCATTATTTGTTCATTATTATAGAAAGCAAATATTAATATTTTTTGTTCTTTGATTAAAAAGAAGAAACTATAAGAAACATATTTTAACATTTACCAAAAAAAATCTATAAGATTCATAACCGGAGAAAATCGGTTCGGTTTGGGAAAATTTTACCAATTTGGTTCGGCTCTTTGGAAAATGTTAATTAATTAAGCGATAAAATAATTAATTAATTTAAAAGCTTGCAAGAAAAAATAATTTGTTAAAGAAAGTCTCACAAGCGTCAGTTGGAGGAGTCCAAAAGAGGGGAGGAAGGAGAAGGCTTGACCTTTGAGGAGTTTCAAAGGATCGTGTACCTTACTGTATTTATAAACCCTATTTCTTCTTCTTCCTCAATCGATTATTTCACTATTGAATTGATTGCTTCAATTAGATTCCGATCCTCTCTCCGATCGATTAACCAATGTCTCACTCTGCTGTTTCCCAGGTCAGATCATTTTCGCTAATTTTTTTTTTTCTTTCATGATTTTTTATGTAGTCAACGATTGGTTTTCTTCTCTTGCTCCTGATGATTCTGGGCCGAGAATTTCTGAATTCTTTGTTTGTTTAGGGATTCGATCCGGGTTAATGCTCCCTTGTCTGTTTGCGGAGAAAACGAGGGAAATTTTTTGAATTTATTTGTTCTGGGGTTTTGTGATCCTTGATCTGGGTTTATGCTTCGATTGACTATCATGTCTAAGTGTTCCTGTATTTGGGGTTTGTGGGAATTATAAGTAGAGAAAGAGACTTCACTCTCCATCTTCCAATTTTCTCGGGAAAACCCAAAGCAGAAGAGAGTTTTTAATCTGATTAAATTTGATTTTCCCTACAGGCTGCTGCTGTCTCAGTTCCAATCGGAAACGAACGTTCTCTTAGTAGATCCGTCTTCAAGGTGATGCATCAAATCTCTTAAATAGCTCCATTTCCGATCTCAATATTTAAAAGTTTCAAGCTTGAGCTGTGTTCATACACAAATCTCGGATTCAGATTTGCCTTCTTCCTGATGTCTTTTGTTTTATTTTCCCCTGACTTGAGATTGTGTTTGTTTGGTTTCATCTGAGTTTGATCTTAAACTATTCTCTTGCTTGTGTGTTCGTCCTGCAGCAGAACAATAGCATCAGCTTCAACAGCAAGCCATGGTCATCCTCCTTGGCGTTGAACCAGAAAACAACAATCACAAGAGATGCAAAACGGTACACGAGCACAACAATATGCATGTCGGTTCAACAGACAAGTAGTTCCAAGGTTTCTGTCTCTCCTATAGAGTTGGAAGATCCCAAGGATCCTCCTTTGAACTTGTACAAACCCAAGGATTCTTACACAGCTAAGATTGTCTCCGTGGAGCGAGTCGTTGGTCCGAAAGCTCCAGGAGAAACTTGTCATATCGTGATCGATCATGACGGTAACCTTCCTTACTGGGAAGGGCAGAGTTACGGTGTGATCCCTCCCGTAAGTCATATCCCTTGTGCTCTTACATATGTATTTTGATTGTCTTCAAATCGTTACCACCATCGTTAATCTTTGAGTCCGTAAATAAACTGGATCTTGTGCGTGTGTGTAGGGTGAGAACCCGAAGAAACCTGGAGCACCACACAATGTGCGCTTGTACTCGATTGCATCAACGAGATATGGAGATTTCTTTGACGGTAAGACAGCGAGTTTGTGTGTACGTAGAGCTGTTTATTACGATCCCGAGACTGGAAAAGAAGATCCTTCAAAGAACGGAATCTGCAGCAACTTCCTATGTGATTCAAAGCCAGGAGACAAGATTCAAATCACTGGTATGTAAAACTAACCTACTAGATCACATCCGTATAGAGAAACTCCTTGGAACAAGAGTTTTTTTTACTTAATATGTACATCCCGGAAACCAGGTCCATCGGGGAAGGTAATGCTACTACCGGAGAATGATCCAAATGCGACTCACATAATGATAGCAACGGGAACAGGAGTGGCTCCTTACAGAGGCTACTTACGTCGAATGTTCATGGAAAACGTCCCAAACTTCAAATTTGGCGGCTTAGCTTGGCTCTTCTTAGGCGTGGCCAACACCGATAGCCTTCTCTATGATGATGAGTTTAGCAAGTACTTGAAAGACCACCCGGAGAACTTTAGGTTCGACAAGGCGTTGAGCAGAGAGGAGAAGAACAAGAAAGGTGGGAAGATGTATGTGCAGGACAAGATTGAAGAGTACAGTGATGAGATCTTCAAGCTTTTGGACAATGGAGCTCATATTTACTTCTGTGGGCTTAAAGGGATGATGCCTGGGATTCAAGATACGCTTAAGAGAGTTGCAGAGGAGAGAGGTGAGAGCTGGGACTTGAAGCTTTCTCAGCTCAGGAAGAACAAGCAGTGGCACGTTGAAGTCTATTGATCTCAATTACCTTTTCTTTCTTTATTATCTGTTTTTGATTTGATCCAATATCGTAATAAATAAATGAATTGATGTGGTTCGAGTTTTCAATGATAATGATTAATCCTGAAATTTGTTGGTTTGAAAAGAGAAATTCTTTGGAATATTGTTAGAGAACGAACTATGGATCAGTTATGTAATGACATGAGACATCAAGAAAACGACGCAAGGAATTTAATAAAGTTGAGAATATTCTTCTTTCATGTGCTGCAATAAACCCAACCAAAAGTTTATAGAATATTACAAAGATATTCGAATTATATGAAGTTTCAAATAATAATTCATAAAATCTTCGGTTTAGCCAAAAAAGTGGGAATTTATTTTTGTTTCAAAAGACTAATCAGCTGAACAATTCGAATTTGGTTTGGTACACTGTATAAACCGAATTTACATCAAACCAAATCAGAGATTTGTTTTTTTGTCTCTCGAATTCGAACAAACGCGAACCGGTTCGCTTTCGATGACTCACAATGGGAAAATATTATTTATGGTTCGGGCAGCAGGTAGAGGGTGGGACCCGTAGGAACTCGTGGACTAAATCAAGTAAGTGAGCTACTTCGGGCAGAAAAATCGAGATTTGCCCGTAATCTGCTACGTGCAATCTGAAACGCTTCTCTCATTCTCCACTTGTACGATCGTTATTGCGTCCGCAGACTCCGCACAAATTCTTACAAATCGTGCCGTTTAGCTCACTTCCTGAAGCGTTAACACGGCATGATATTTGTAACTGATGGAGAAAACGCTCTGAAGTGTTTGGAATGAAAATTGCGGAAGGGAAAAAAACGACACTCCCTCGCTCTCTCTCTCTCTCTCTGTCTCTATTTCATTTATTTCTTCTTCTCGGAGACTTTGAAGAAGACAGAGAAGAAAATTGCAGAGGTAAAATTGGCATAAGAAATTTTATGCAAGTGTCTGTTTTTTCTTCTAAACTGATATTTAAATAATAGATTTTGATTACTTTCCTGGAAAATTTGTTTTTGCTGTTTAGAATTTAGTGGGGTTTGTGAGAATTATATGTTTTTGGTTTATCATCTTCTTCTTCGTTTTCTTGGTTCTGGGTTTATAGTTTTGAATTGTTTGGTTGTGATTGTATTCTGATTTGGTTCTCAAAAATGATGGAAACAGTAGCTTGACTGTTTAGTATAAGTATGAGTTAATGGTTTTGGGAAACAGTAGCTTCCCAAGAATCATGTTCTGACTTTTTGCTACTGTTTCTGTTTTGTTCTTTGAAACTTTCAGAGTTCTGCTTTCGGACATTAAGCTCATGAGTCATGACTTCTTCAATCCATGAGCTTTCTGGTTCTGCTCTCTCTCCTTTCTTCATTCCATGTTTACATTGCTCTTGTTTCAAGTTAATTCTGCTTTTCATTTTCTTTGCTCAATTTTTGAACCTATAACTTGATCCATAGCTCAACTTCATGTCGTTATTCCTCTTACTGATTCTTAGTGGTGCTCTCTTGTTAAGCTTGTCCAGATAACGTTGAAAGTCATGAGAAGCAAGAACTGAGAGATTCTCAAATCCAAATCCAACCACCAATTCCTCCAGGTAGAAATTCTGATTCAATTGCTACAAGCTTAGTCCACTCGGAACAGCTTCCTCACTCCATGGTAAAACATCTCTCAACGACCAAAACCCAAACTGTTTGATCAGAATTCTCTGTTTGATTTAGTTTCTTGCAACTCTCTTATCTACACCTCTCTTGATAACTGCTGCTATCAGTTCCATCAATGATTAGATATGCCAAACCTTTGATTCTCTTATTTCTTGAAGCTAATTCTTGGTGCTCTTCATGTGTAGCCTTAGATCTTCTAGTTGACATTTTTGTAGTTTAACTACTTCTTGGGACCGTTTTTCCCCTTCTGCATTCTCAGACAGTTAAACTTGTTAGTTTGCTCTTCCAAGTCTATGTTTAGGGGTTTTGAGGTTTTTTTTCTTTAAAAAGCTATATGGCTTCTTGAACAACTCTGTGTTTCCTGTTTTGAGTTTCTTTCTGCTCAAACCTATTTGTATATTCATAATCTTGTATAGTTTCTTTCGTTTTTATGTGTGTTTATACTTTACAATGAAGGCACCTGGACACTACCCATATCCAGATCCTTACTACAGAAGCATCTTTGCACCGCCTTGTGATGCGCAAGCGTTTTCTCCACGACCCTATGCTGGGGTATTACAACGGTTCCTCTCTTCCGGGTGAATGTAGTTTTAACCGTTGGACTTATGTTAACAAGCTTATTACAAATCCATTTTCAGATACATCTACAGTTAATGGGAATCCAGCAACAAGGTGTTCCTTTACCATCTGATGCAGTCGAGGAACCTGTTTTTGTTAACGCAAAGCAATACCATGGAATACTAAGGCGCAGGCAATCTAGAGCAAAACTTGAATCTCAGAATAAAGTTGTCAAGTCACGCAAGGTACAAAACTTAAAACCACCAAGAGGATGTTATGTTATGGTTCCTTACTTTCGTTTGGATTAAATCTTGAATGTCTATTCGCAGCCGTATCTGCATGAATCTAGGCATTTGCATGCGATAAGACGACCAAGAGGATGTGGTGGTCGGTTTCTCAATGCCAAGAAGGAGGACGAGCGTCAAGAAGACAGTCATGAAGAAAATTCCAACCTTAGCTCTGATAAATCCGCCATGGCTACTTCTAGTGGTACACTTTGAGAAGGTCTTCCATACGTAGCTTTGTTCTGTTTTGGCTATGTTTGGTCTCAGATCATCGTCTTTAGTGTATGGTATAAAATCTTTGTAGAAATGTATAGGTTCTTGGGAGCAATTAGGTCAACGTCAAGTGGGTTTTAGACTTGTGATTAAAAAAATAAAACCCATGAGGAAGAAAGGAAATAAAGAAATGTCTTGAAGTTTAAGTTTAAGAAACAATGCTACTGATATTGTTTTGTTGTAAGAAATTTTGGTAATAAAACGAAGAAATGAGAGAATCCACACACACAAAAAGGTGACCTCAAGGATTTGATATTATGGCAAGGTAAAACTAACTGTTTTTAATATATAGTTATGGGTAAAATGACACTTTCTGAAACAATAAGAGAACTACAATTTTTGTCAAAAGCTAATGGATCTAACATTTTTACATTGCTAATTAGACTTTTCCTTCAAACTTTTCAATCTCTGTTGAATCATACTACATTGTTGAGCATTTTGAGTGACATTGTTTCATTTAAAAAACAAAGGAATTATATTGTTGAGCAATTCAGTTCATATTTCGAAAAATCTCTTTTATGCATATTGCCAAAGTTATAGTTTCTGGTAAGTGACTCAATCAGAGACATAACATAGGTTAACCTAATCGAGGTCCTGATCAAAATATATACCTATATATATGTGAATACAGAGTAGCTATACTACATAATATTATAACCTAGGATGGTCAAGTATTATGATGCTAAGGAACAAAGCAATTGTTGACTTTGAGATCAACGTCGTCACAAAAGGTTTGACATTCTTATCATGAGGTCATCCAAAAACATTTTGCAAATTACAGCTGAGACAAGCGCGAAATGTGCTTTTTCTGTTTGCGTTTAGGCAAATTAAGATATGAAGTTCTTTTGTAACTAAAACACAAAAAGATCATGTCTAGTGCTTTTGGTTCTTGACATGTCGTCGTGAGTTTTATTAATAACCCTTGTTTGTAGTTTCCACATAAAAGGTAGTAGAGACAGACGATTACAGACGTAAAATAAATAAATAATCAAGCTATTATAACAAATGAACTAAAATTAAAGAAAAAATTAAAACGAAACTCAAAACCGTAAAGAGCTATGTTGCTTTTTAGTGGCGCGAGATATAAACTCTTGTATGTAAAGTATGTTAATAATTAGTTAAAGTGTGTTGTTCTTTTCTTACAGAAAGGACGAATTTATTAAGAAAGAGTTTTAGTAAACGCCATTGTCTATTTCTATTAGTTAATTAAGAAAAATAATTAAGTATTTGCAAGTTTGCAATACAAATTAAATGGCAAAAAAGACGGGGTAAAGTGGTTATATCTGCGACTGCCATGTAGAAAATCGAAGCGCATGCACAAAGTAAGAACTCATGATGAGACTTCACATGACCTTCTTCATTTCCCTTTATTATTTTCACAATTTCCGCATTTATTGTTTTCTTTTTTTATATGAAGATATCCTTTTGTCTAGATGTTAAACTGTTTAAATTTTTATTTTATTTTTAAGACAGATTAGTTTTCTCTCCCAACATATAATATAATATTCAAGAATATGCCACTTGTTTTCACTCCGACAGGCGACAGTTGCTTTTTTCTTCGTTTATTTATAAATTTCTTAGGATGTTTTTACATTAATCAATGGCATTTCCATCAATTATCGCACTTTTTATTTTATTTTTGCAATGCCATGTAGTAATCAACATAAAACAATAGGTAAAACGTACGAGTTATATATATTTATGTCGAATCTTTCTTTCCATGTACATTTTATATGTACACATGTACTGATGTACACTCTCTTAACTCTATTCTGATTTTAAATAGACAAACAACATGTATTTGAATTTTGATGATGTCGTTTTCGCCAAGATAACAAACATATTTCGTAATGATAGATTTGGTGCTTGGTCGTATATGTTGATGGATGTATCATGTTTAGCTGCTTCTTTTTTCTTGTGTGTTTGTAGAATCTCGTAAGGTGTGAGAGCTAAGCTTCTGACTCAATCAGAGACATTGGAGAAGCAGCCATATGTATTGCTACTATGATATTCATAATTAACGTGTATTTGAGTATTACGATGAATTTTTCCCACAGTTATGTGCTTCAAACATCAAATTAACTATAATCATACCATAAGAACGAATGTAAACTCGGGATATACCGAAGCTAAACTATAGCAAATTACCCAACAAAATTACAAAATTTCATTCATTGGTCATGCATGTTGATATCGGCCTTTCATACTAGGTTACAAATCCTGTATTTTGTGTTTATATATAATTCATATAAGAAATAAATCGCAGTAGTTTGTTTGGACTTCTGTGATTCTGTCCAAAATCAATAGTTATAAGAAAACCAAAAAAAAGTACACAGAAGAAATATGTTTGGACAAATGGATACAATTCTTTAACAAACATTGAAAAAAAAAAAGACAAAAGGAGACAACCAATTGAAAATTCGTAACCAGACCAAATACAGGTCTTACCCCCCAGCAAAGGCAGACCTGTCTTAATTTGTTTTCTCATAATTTAATCATAACTTTATGAAACAAGTTACAGAAACAACCAAAGAAAACACTTAACGTTAATATTTTTAGAAGTAGCTATATGTATTTCACGCTTCTCACGCGCGTAGTGACATTTGCACATACTTCTCATGCAACATCCATCCGCATGGTTACAAAAGATGTACATACAATAACAACATCATGGAAATGTGGTGCATACATACATCATCATTAGCATCATCTTAGGAACAAGAGGAAGAGGATAGAGAAAATTTGATGCTATGTTTGGGTAGGCCACTGTCACAGAGCTTAAAGACAACAGCTTTATTTCCCTAAGTTAGCAATTTCGTCAAAATCCCGTTTCTTCTGACAACAACACTTCCGTTTTACGATTAACAAATTGTACAATTATGTTAAAAAAATATATAAAATCTACAATCAATATTTCCTTATTAATATTAGCGATTAGCATTTAGGGAATTCGTATAAGTATTTGCAGAGACAGCTTTGCGTGTTGCCTTTCTCATCTATTGTGTTTAGCCTTTCAATCCCTATATCTTTGATTAAATGCTAAACCTTTTTTTTTTTGGTCTGAAATCTGAATGCACCTAAGTTTTCACAATTCTTGTTCCTTTCAAACTTTTTATTTTATTTTAAATTTTTTTGTCAACATCTACTTACTTTTAATCAAAATCAAAAAGAGTGATGACAGAATCACATTGATACGGAGAATTAGGTGTGTTATGAAATCAAAGTAGAGAATTAAGTAATTTTCCATTTTTTTTATTTTGTTTAGACAACAGTATCTCACATCTTCAGACGTTTTCTGTAAGAAACCAATATAACGATATAAATTTCTCTTGGAATAGTCGAATAATTATAGAACTCACAATCACAGCCAATGTTTTTTTTGAAAAAGGAAATATTTTCATATTTATTTCTATTTTTGTTTTTCAGTTGTACGGCAACGGAAAACCAAAGTTCCAAATCTAAATTATTATGTATACTACTCATATATAATTAACAACTCTTGCATAAATCTTGTTTGTGTTATATACATAATTGTGTTCTTATACAAGTAAGAGTTTCTTTATCGAATATTTGTTATCTGCTTTCTATTTTGTTTTCCTTTCATGATAGTTTATGAAAGTTAGTTACTAGTCGTATTAAAGAGTTTCAAATATGTTTATCTTTTTCAGTTATGGTATCATTCTTTTTATTTTCACATATATAATTAATTATCACAGAAAAATAAGTGACAAATTTATTAATTAGTTTACTTACAGTTGTCAATTGTCCATACAACTAATTATTATTAATTAAATTCTTTAACAAAAAAATCAAAATTTTCTTTAATAAAATAAAATTGTAAATGGTAATTTTGCGGAATAACAGAAAAAGAAAAAGTGTTACATAATAGCAAAAAAATCTTGCAAAATAGATTAATTTATTTATAATTTATTTTTTTAAAATATATTTTTTTAAACTGTATTTCTGTACATATTTTTTATATTACAAAATTTTATTAATTAATAAAAAATTATATAATCGTATTTAAAAACGTCGGAAAGATTACTAATCGGAACCCAAAGTTTTTTAACCAATTCAACCTACTACTCAACGTTTGGAAATTTCACCTTTTTTCTTTTTAAAATAATTTTTACCTGTTTAGTGCTTCTTGTTGTGTTCTTGCTTGTCCTCTCTCTCCCGGAAAAATCTTTATTTTACTTTTTCCAGTATTTTCCTCTCTCTCTCTCTCTCTCAAAGAATCTCGAGATTAGTGTCTTGAGAGAAACACCCCTCTCTCTCTACTTAGCTCCATTTGCTTTGCTCCTTCTCTCTTTCCATCTTCTTCTTCTCCTCCTTCGAGAGAGCAAATGAAAATCCAAACTCTTTTCCCCAACCATTCTTTCATGAGAGGCTCTCTCCACTCAGAGGGCTTACCCGTCTAAAAATCAAACCTTTCCATTTTCTCAATCGATACCCATTTCTTCTCCATCTTGCCCTTCCCATTATTTCCCTTAAAGCATCGATTTTTACTTTCTCGCTGTGTGATTTCTCGACTTGGAAATGATGATGGCTCATCATCATCACTCCATGGACGACAGAGACTCTCCGGATAAAGGATTCGACTCTGGCAAGTACGTTAGGTACACACCGGAGCAAGTTGAAGCTCTTGAGAGAGTTTACGCCGAGTGTCCGAAACCTAGCTCTCTCCGAAGACAGCAACTCATTCGTGAATGCCCGATTCTCTGCAACATCGAGCCTCGTCAGATCAAAGTTTGGTTCCAAAACCGCAGGTGAAAACAACAAATCTATATATATATATTGTAGTATAAAGTTTGTATACTAACTGATTGTTTCTGAAATTTAAAAATTGGAATTTTTTGTTTGTATTTGAAGAGGACAGTATGTTCCCTTCTTTGATTTTTAACTTAAATTAATCCCCACCAGCTCTGTTCTTCTCTGACAAATGTTTTTTTTTTTTGGGTTAATCTCTGTGTCTTTTCGTGTTTTGGATCTCCATGGCAAAGTTTTAAGCTTTTGAATTTCAGATCTGTTTCTAAAAAAATCGAAGAAATTTGTTTCTTTTTTATTAGGCTTTGACACAGTTGAAAGTTATATACAAAAAAGTGACAGCTAATCAAGCTGTCTTTGATGAGCTTTAAACACCTCTTTTTCTTCAAATTTTTAATATTTTCCCCAGAGAATATGTTGGAAATTACATTATCTTTTTGTTCTTTATGTCATTCTAGTATGATTCTAAAGCTAAAAGGGTGTTTCTTTGCTCTCTTCTGTTCATTCTCCACTATTCCCCACATTTTTCATACACTGCTATTGTTTTGTCTTTAGCTGTTTTTTTATTCACGTCTTTTGATGTTTCTTTTCGGTTTATTGAATGTAGATGTCGAGAGAAGCAGAGGAAAGAATCTGCTCGTCTTCAGACAGTGAACAGAAAGCTGAGTGCCATGAACAAGCTTCTGATGGAAGAGAACGACCGCTTGCAGAAGCAAGTCTCCCACTTGGTTTACGAAAATGGATTCATGAAACATCGAATCCACACTGTAAGTCCCTGATTTTCTTTGCCTTGATGCAATGTAAAGAAGTTTAACCACACTCAAATTGGTGTGGAACTTTTTGTTTTGACTTTGTTTAAAGTGTGATGTTTCCTTGAGAAATCTCTGTTGTTCGAAAGTGACTGATCTAGTTCTCTTTATTGTCCCTTAGGCATCTGGGACGACCACAGACAACAGCTGTGAGTCTGTGGTCGTGAGTGGTCAGCAACGTCAGCAGCAAAACCCAACACATCAGCATCCGCAACGTGATGCTAACAACCCAGCTGGGTAAGGAAGGCTCTTGTATTGTCTTTGTGATTTTCTCATTCTAAGATTATAAGAAGAAACTAGAATGATTTTGTGTTTTTGGTAGTCTTCTCTCCATTGCGGAGGAGACCTTGGCAGAGTTCCTTTGCAAGGCTACAGGAACTGCTGTCGACTGGGTCCAGATGATTGGGATGAAGGTAAATAAGTTGTAATCTTTTACGGTTTTTTCACATGAGGAAAATGAAGTGACGTTTTTTATATGTATTTTCATGGTGATGTGTATACAGCCTGGTCCGGATTCTATTGGCATCGTAGCCGTTTCACGCAACTGCAGTGGAATAGCAGCACGTGCCTGTGGCCTCGTGAGTTTAGAACCCATGAAGGTAATGAATGTTTCGTTTTTTTCTGTTATCTTGTTTTGTAATAAGGCCAAATTTTTATGGAGACTCTCTAAGCTTCAAAAACTGTGTTAGGTTGTTGAAATCCTCAAAGATCGTCCATCTTGGTTCCGTGACTGTCGATGTGTCGAGACTCTAAGCGTGATACCCACTGGAAACGGTGGTACTATTGAGCTTGTGAACACTCAGGTCTGTTTCATAAATCTATCCTGCTCGTTTTATTTATGTTTATAGAATGTTCTGATCGTTGTTCATGGCGGGTTATCAGATTTATGCTCCTACAACATTAGCAGCAGCTCGTGACTTTTGGACGCTTAGATATAGTACAAGTCTAGAAGATGGAAGCTATGTGGTGAGTTTAAGGAATCAGTTTTGCTCTTTTTTATTTCTCTCTATTAGATTTGCTTTATATATGCTTTTCTCCTTCAGGTTTGTGAGAAGTCATTAACTTCTGCAACTGGTGGCCCCAATGGTCCACTGTCTTCAAGCTTCGTGAGAGCCAAAATGCTGTCAAGCGGGTTTCTTATCCGTCCTTGTGATGGTGGTGGTTCCATCATTCACATTGTTGATCATGTTGATTTGGATGTAAGCATTTTTAACTGATAAAATCACCAGAAGTCTCGTAAGAGTTTCCTCTTTTATGTTGTTTGCTAAGTTTCTTTGCTTTGGCAGGTTTCAAGTGTTCCTGAAGTCCTGAGGCCGCTCTATGAGTCTTCCAAAATTCTCGCTCAGAAAATGACCGTCGCTGTAAGTTCCATATAAACCTGACCCACCATTGACCTGATTAGGCTTCATGCTTCTGAGTTTCACTTCAACATTTCAGGCTCTGAGACATGTGAGGCAAATTGCTCAAGAGACTAGTGGAGAAGTTCAGTATAGTGGTGGACGCCAGCCTGCTGTTTTAAGAACTTTCAGCCAAAGACTCTGCCGGTAAATAATCCATAAGCTTAGTTTTACTGTCCAGAGCATTGTTCTAATTGCTTTTCTTTGAATTCAGTGGTTTCAATGATGCTGTTAATGGTTTTGCGGATGATGGATGGTCTCCTATGAGTAGTGATGGAGGAGAGGATATTACTATCATGATCAACTCTTCCTCTGCTAAATTCGCTGGTTCTCAATACGGTAACTCGTTTCTTCCAAGTTTTGGAAGCGGTGTCCTCTGTGCAAAAGCTTCTATGCTGTTACAGGTGCTCACATCATGATTTACATTTATGAATAGACAAAAGAATTGGTTTCTTCAATTTCTGATTCCCTTATTTGTTTTCTTCCCCTGAAGAATGTTCCACCCCTTGTCCTGATTCGGTTCCTGAGAGAACATCGAGCTGAATGGGCAGACTATGGGGTTGATGCCTACTCTGCTGCATCTCTCAGAGCAACTCCATTCGCTGTTCCTTGCGTTAGAACCGGTGGGTTCCCGAGTAACCAAGTCATTCTTCCTCTCGCACAGACACTCGAACATGAAGAGGTAAAAAAGAATTTCAAGATCCTTGTCCCTGTTGTCGCTTCTTTGGTTATGCACCTATAATCCTGCTTTGTGCATAGAACTGAGAGATCTTGTTTCACAGTTTCTCGAAGTGGTTAGGCTTGGAGGTCATGCTTACTCACCTGAAGACATGGGCTTATCCCGGGACATGTATTTACTGCAGGTTTGCCTCATTTCTTAAAAAACAATCTTGGATTCTTAAAGCTATGTTGTTGAAATAAAAATCTTGGTTTTTTTTTGCTTTTGTCCAGCTTTGCAGCGGCGTTGATGAAAATGTGGTTGGAGGTTGTGCTCAGCTTGTCTTTGCTCCTATCGATGAATCATTTGCTGATGATGCACCTTTGCTTCCTTCTGGCTTCCGGGTCATACCGCTTGAACAAAAAACAACTCCGGTACAAGAACAAAAACTCTGTTTTTGAAAAGACAGTTAGTATCCTGGAATATTCAATTGACAAAAAATCTCTCCTTTTTTCCCTTGTTTGTAACAGAGTGATCATGTATCTGCGAATCGAACACGGGATCTAGCATCATCTCTAGATGGTTCAACCAAAACCGATTCAGAAACAAACTCCAGATTGGTCTTGACCATAGCCTTCCAGTTCACATTTGATAACCATTCAAGAGACAATGTTGCTACAATGGCGAGACAGTATGTGAGGAATGTTGTTGGTTCGATTCAGAGAGTGGCTTTAGCCATTACACCTCGTCCTGGCTCAATGCAACTTCCTACTTCCCCTGAAGCTCTCACTCTGGTCCGTTGGATCTCCCGTAGTTACAGGTATTCTTCTTGAAACCTTAATCTAAGGATTTGCAACAACAATGTGTTAATCTTCAATCAAATGTTTCTTATTTGTTTTTTCTTGGTTGGTTTAGTATTCATACAGGTGCAAACCTGCTTGGAGCTGAATCTCAAGCTTGTGATGGAGACACATTGCTTAAACAACTCTGGAACCATGCTGATGCTATCTTGTGCTGCTCCTTGAAAACTAATGTAAGAGATCTGTATTGATTAGATTTGCATTTGGTTATATAAACCGGGTCGAAATTGGTTAAAATGTCTGATTTATTTATATTCTCAGGCCTCACCGGTATTCACATTTGCAAACCAAGCTGGTTTAGACATGCTTGAAACTACGCTCGTGGCACTTCAAGACATAATGCTCGACAAGACTCTCAATGACTCTGGTCGTAAAGCTCTTTGCTCCGAATTCGCTAAGATCATGCAGCAGGTATTTTATTTTTTTACCTTTGCTTAGCTTCTTTTTTCCCGGGAAAAAATGTCATTTTGTTTCCTTGGAAAATTCTAAACTTTGGATGGAATCTTCAGGGATATGCTAATCTTCCGGCGGGAATCTGTGTGTCGAGTATGGGGAGACCAGTTTCGTATGAGCAAGCGACGGTGTGGAAAGTTCTTGACGACGACGAATCAAATCACTGCTTGGCGTTTATCCTCGTGAACTGGTCCTTCGTGTGAAGAAAAGGCTTTAATTATGTTAGATATTGAAGTTAGGATGGCTGTTTTGGCTAATGTTTGTGAAATTAGGAGGGTCATTATGTAATGTGGACAAATGTGATGATATATGTATCTTGATCAAATTATGACACTATGTATGGCATGATATTTATATCTTGCTCTTATGTTTATTTTATTAATGTTTGACTTGTTTCATTTTTTCGTTAGTAAAAGTTATGAACTTTATTGTTTTCTTATAAGTACAGTCAACAATTATCATTGTGTTCAGGTGCAAATTATTGGCAACAGAAGCGTTTGTCGAAGAAATTAATTAATTCACTATTGGATTTTCAAAAGTTCTATGGATGTATGATTAATAACTTAAATGCATAATTGAATAAAGTCACAAGTAATTAAGTGTGTATTTATATGCAAACATGAAATGCATGCGAAGTGTGCTGCCTGTAAGTGTATGATCGTCCAAAAGATTAGATTTGGATGAATCTTTGACATTAAATGATCTATAATCATTACTATATGCAATCTATTTAATTGAAGTCGTATCTATCACAAGAAAACTAGTCATGATGATGATGCTGTTCTTTGACTTGTAGGCAGAAACCTATAAACTTTTACTTTTTGGGTAGCCTAACTAGTAATGGAAGTTAATATGTGACCTTTATTTTGGGCAGAAACGTATAAACTTTGGAGTTGATGGAAAGGTTTTATATGCATATTGGTAACTCTTTTAGCAAAGAAAAAAAAAAACCCTCTTTTATATATTCTGGTATATTTTTATAAGTTCTGATTAAAAAAAATGGTTCACTGTTTTTATCATTAAGCAATTTAACATCAATCACAGAAGTTAATCGACAACTATTTTAATCCGCTGTTTTAAACTAAATTGAGTTCTTCCGAACTTAGCGATTTAACCATTACATTCTACACTTTTTGGTTTTGCTTTTTGTTTAACAGTAATTACACCACTTAATGCGTTTCAATTGGAGTTTTGGATTGTGAAAAAAGAGATCGTAAAAGCACCCGTAAATATTGGTTTTTTGTCGGCAAATGCACTCATAAATTAATAGTTGGATATGGGATTAAGAACTTTTTTACGTATATTATTAATCTTTTTTGAATGTCTAAGGCGATTTATGAGTCATTTATATTTTTAGTGTTTAATATTTATTGTCTGTTATCATTTATACGTAGAAAAAATAGCTATATATGGTAAAACACGAATTCATTATGCATTTAAGTGCATATGTTCGTTGAATATGTCAAATCGAATGATGGCATCTTACTAGTTATAAGTTATAGCTACTTACAATTTTTTTTGTTACGATAGATCAATAAATTTCACTCTCATTTCTAGCTACATATGAATGAAACCGTAAATTAACTAATTGAAAACCAGAGCTAGTGAGCTATATTCAGCGATTAAAGCCTACTCATACTGAACAAATTAACTACTATCAACCCTATTATAATGAATAATAACAACTTCTTAATAAATGAAAAAAAATGTGGGGCGGTGATTTGACCGCTAAGGGATGAAAAAAGTGGGCTCACGTATAAATTACAACAAAATAGGTTTGTTTTTTATGGTAAAAAAAATTGAAAAAGAAGATAGAGAGAACGGTGAAAAGACAAAAGTGATTCTGTTTGGGACAGATCTGGCTTTGTGTAAGGAAATGCCTTACCCGATTCTGTCTTCTTAAGTTAATATCGCTGATGTCATCCTCTCACCCCAATTAATCCTACCCACAGAATCAATAAAATCGAGTTCGTGTGCAGTAATACGGACTGCAAAAAATTTTTTCATATATACGGACTGCAAAATATTCAATTTTTCTTATATATATATATATATGCTGAAGGAAAATCTGAGTAATTGTATAGGGTAGGGATAATAATTAACTGAAAGAACGATTTGAATGTTACTGAGATTGAAATGTGTGGTGATTAGTTTGAAACCATAAGAGAAGTTCTATGAGTCAAGTCTTCTATGGTGAAGTGACTTCTGATCAAAGTCTTTCTCGCAAGCAGAAGGTTCCGACTTTTCTATCAAGAAGAGGAATTAAGTCAAATCCTCTACATGAAAGGGAAGGTCTTCCACACTTCGACATATCTTAGAACAAGAAGAATGGTGATGAGTCGGTGTGTATCCCAAGACAAAGTTGCCTCATCCTGAGATTAAACTCCAACGGACAGCGACGTTTTTCTACCTAATGTACTACCTACACTATCACAGGAGACAAGGGCGTGCTTGGAGTCTGAAGAAGCAGAGTCTGGAAAACTTCTTCTGATTCTCTGTTCGCTAAAAGACAAGTTAACTAGAGTTGAACACTCGAGTTTAAAACCGTTGTAGTCTGATTAGTCTTTGGGTATAAAAGCGATGTCAATGAGGCTTAGTAAAGACTAAGGCGAGTGTGTAGCTAGTATTGGTGTAGAGAGATTGTAAAGTGACAAAGAAGCACGGTCTGTGCTTAAGGACTTAGTGGATTTTTCGGAAAGCTTTTCCGGCGAGACGTAGCGACCAAGTTTGGGTCGTGAACTCGTTAAATTCTCTGTGTCATTTTATTTCTGCACCTTAAGTTCATACACACGAGTGATTACTACAAACAGAGAGAAGAGAGAGTTCTTTATAAACACTTCAAAGATCATAACTTTGGTGAAAAGTTAGAACTAAACTTCACAAATTGGTATCAGAGCTCCAGGTTTGGGGGTTCTCCACTCAAGATCTGAGGAAAGATGTCTTCAGCAAGAGTTGAGATGGAGAAGTTCGATGGAAAAGGTGACTACATGCTTTGGAAAGAAAAGCTTCTAGCTCACATCGAGATTCTGGGTTTAACTGAAGGTCTGATGGAAGATGAAATCCAAGAATCTGAAGACTCATCGGAGAAAACATCAGAGGTCACAGTCAAGACGAAAGAGGAAGATTCGTCTGAGAAGTCTGTAGCAGAGAAGAAGAAGAAGGTCAGATCCACTGTTATCCTGAGTGTTGGGGATAACGTTCTCAGGAAGATCATCAAGGAAAAAACAGCTGCAGCCATGTTAAAGGTACTCGATCAACTTTACATGGCCAAGTCTCTTCCAAATCGCATCTATCTCAAACAGAGGCTTTATGGCTACAATATGAGCGATAGTATGTCGATTGAAGAAAATATAAATGACTTCCTGCGACTCATTACGGATCTAGAGCACGTTAAAGTTTCAGTGTCAGATGAAGATCAAGCCATTATCCTTCTCATGGCACTTCCAAAGGCCTTTGATCATCTCAAAGACACTCTGAAGTATGGGAAAACCTCATTATCTCTCGACGAGATAATAGGAGCTGTAAGGTCTAAGGAACTGGAACTAGGAGCAAATGGAAAGCTGTCCAGAAATAGCTCGGAAGGTCTCTTTGTTCAAGACAGAGGCAGAACAGAAAAAAGGGAAAAAATCAGTGATAAGGGAAAACAGAAAGCTAGATCCAAGTCAAAAGGAAAAAAGACATGTTGGATCTGCGGTAAAGACGGACACTACAAAAAACAATGCTTTGTTTGGAAAGAAAGAAACAAGCAGAGGGAAGGAGGTGAATCATCAAATGTCACCGGTCAAGTTCAAGATGCTGCAGCTCTAATGGTGTCCGAAGCTTTCCTATCATTAGGAGAAGAACTGAAAGATAAGTGGATCATGGACACAGGGTGTTCATTTCACATGACTCCGAGAAAAGATTGGTTCATAGAACTGAAAGAATCAACCTCAGGCAAAGTAAGGATGGCGAATGACACCTACTCTGCAGTCAAAGGAGTCGGAAGCATAAGGATCAAGAACGACGACAACTCAACTGTTCTGCTGACAAATGTGAGATATGTACCAGAGATGACCAAAAATCTCATCTCTTTAGGTACACTTGAAGATCAAGGGTGCTGGTTTCAGTCAAAGAGTGGAGTTATGAAGATAAACAAAGGTTGCAGAACTCTCATCAAAGGAAAGAAAACTGATACACTTTACATTCTGAGTGGATCGGTTGTTCTAGGAGATGCGGGTGTTTCTGTGGGACTCAGAGACGAAACAAGACTGTGGCACAGAAGATTAGGTCACATGAGTCAGAAGAGTATGAAGGTTCTGATCAAGAAGGGGTATTTAGACAAAAACAAAGTCACAGATATGAGTTTTTGTGAAGACTGTGTGTATGGCAAAGCTCACCGAGTCAGTTTTGGAGCAGGAAAGCATGTCACAAAGGAGAGGCTAGATTATATTCACTCCGACTTATGGGGATCACCCAATGTTCCATTCTCACTCGGGAGATGCCAATATTTCATCTCCTTCATAGATGATTACTCAAGGAAGACGTGGATATACTTTCTGAAAAAGAAAGATGAGGCGTATGGAAGTTTTGTTGATTGGAAAAAGATGGTTGAAAATCAGATTGGGAAGAAAGTCAAGACTTTGAGAACTGATAATGGCCTAGAATTCTGCAACAGAGAGTTCAATGTGTTTTGCAAGAATGAAGGTATCGTAAGACACAAAACCTGTGCTTACACACCTCAGCAAAATGGAACTGCAGAAAGAATGAACAGAACCATTCTTGAGAAGGTCAGAAGTGTTCTCAGTGAGTCAGGATTGCCAAAGAGTTTCTGGGCCGAGGCAGCATCAACTGCAGTATTCCAGATCAACAGATCACCCTCTGCAGCTCTGGAGTTCGAAATCCCAGAAGAAATCTGGACAGGGGTCAAGCCGAAGTATGAAGATCTAAGAGTATTTGGGGCCGTTGGTTACATTCACAGTGATCAAGGGAAGCTTAATCCAAGAGCAAAAAGGGGAATCTTCATCGGATATCCACCAGGAGTCAAAGGATACAAGTTCTGACTTGTGGAAGAAAAGAAATGCATCATTTCAAGGGATGCAATCTTTCAAGAAGAAAAGATGTATAAACATCTCAACCATCAGTCAGAACAGAAAGGAGATTGACAAGTTACTGAACCACCTATCGTTTATGAAGTTAACAGTGGTGATTTCAGGGATTTAGGAGGAGCTCAGATCAACTCGGAAGATGAACAAACTGAAAGTCACCATACCGAGGCTGACAACTATCATCAAGATGAAGACTCCGAAGATGAAGTCTCTCAAACCAACAATGATCTTGAGAACTATCAGTTGGCAAGAGATAGAGAAAGGAGAGTCACCAGAAGGCCTGCAAAGTTCGATGACTCAAATCTTGTTGAGATCAGTGAAGACAACATGTCAGGACTTGCCTTGATGGTGACAGAGGACGGAGACTATCCTGAACCGAGTTGCTATGAAGAAGCAGTAAGAGACAAAGACTGGAAATTATGGAAAGAAGCCATGGATGAAGAGATGCTCTCACAGCACAAGAATCAAACATTCTCACTGGTGAAAAGGCCTGCAAACTGCAAAGTGATTGGCTGCAAGTGGATATACAAGAGAAAACCGGGTATACAAGGATCGGACCAGCCAAGATATAAAGCGAGATTAGTCGCAAAAGGATATTTGCAGAAAGAAGGAGTAGATTATCAAAAAAATTTCTCTCCTGTTGTGAAGCACGTCTCAATTCGTCTCATACTGTCATACGTAGTGAACTTCGATCTTGAGTTGGAGCAACTAGACGTTAAAACGGCGTTTCTCCATGGAAACTTAGATGAACATATACTTATGGAGCAGCCAGAGGGATACAAAGTTAAGACAGGTCATGAAGATGAAGTCTGTCTTCTAAAAAAGTCCCTGTACAGGCTTAAGCAAGCACCTAGACAGTGGAACCAACGGTTCAATAGCTTCATGAAGAACTCGGGGTACAAAAGGAGCAATTACGACAGCTGTATCTACTACAGAGAACTTGAAGATCACACTTACATCTACCTGCTTCTCTATGTAGATGACATGCTTATTGCAGCAAAAGACAAAAGAAAGGTTCAAGACTTGAAGAATCTTCTTAGCTCAGAGTTTGAAATGAAGGACCTGGGTGAAGCTAGTAAAATCCTGGGTATGGAAATCAGGAGAAACAGACAACAAGGGACGCTGGAAGTATCTCAGAAAGACTACTTGAAGAAGGTCCTGCAGATGTACAGAATGGATCAATCCAAAGGAGTTCAAACACCATTAGGAACTCACTTCAAACTCAGATCTGCAACCGATGAGGAATGGGAGTCTCAGGCAGAATACATGAAGGCAATACCATATTCAAATGCGGTAGGAAGCATCATGTATTCGATGATTGGAACTAGACCCGACTTAGCTTACCCTTTATATGTTGTGAGTCGGTTTATGAGCAAGCCAACTAAGGAGCATTGGTTAGCAGTCAAATGGGTGTTAAGGTACATCAAAGGAACAGAGGGACTAAGGCTGAGCTACAAAAAGCGAAACTGTGTTGAGGTTAAAGGGTTCTGTGACTCAGACTACGCAGCTGACTTAGACAGAAGGAGATCAGTTACATGTTTCGTATTTACTGCAGGAGGTAATGTTATCAGTTGGAAATCAGGACTTCAAAAGGTTGTTGCACTTTCTACAACAGAAGCTGAATATATGGCATTAACAGAAGCAGTTAAGGAAGCAGTCTGGTTAAAAGGTCTTTCGTCAGAGCTGGGTTTTGAACAAGAAAAAGTTGAGGTCATGTGTGATTCTCAGAGTGCAATTGCCCTAGCAAAGAACTCTGTACATCACGAAAGGACGAAGCACATTGATGTGCGTCTTCATTTTATCAGAGACATGATCGCAGAAGGAGACATTCATGTCTCAAAGGTATCGACTCTGTGGAATCCTGCAGATATCTTTACAAAGATAGTCCCAGTGAGCAAACTTCAAAAGGCATTGGAGTTGCTCAATATTTCAAGTCACTAATGAGTAGTGAAAGAATCCGGAAAAGGGAAAATCCAAAGATACTAAGTCAAGGTCTCGAGCAAGTGGTTTTCAAACCAAGGAGGAGTTTTGTGGTGATTAGTTTGAAACCATAAGAGAAGTTCTATGAGTCAAGTCTTCTATGGCGAAGTGACTTCTGATCAAAGTCTCTCTCGCAAGCAGAAGGTTCCGACTTTTCTATCAAGAAGAGGAATTAAGTCAAATCTTCTACATGAAAGGGAAGGTCTTCCACACTTCGACATATCTTAGAACAAGAAGAATGGTGATGAGTCGGTGTGTATCCCAAGACAAAGTCGCCTCATCCCGAGATTAAACTCCAACAGACAGCGACGTTTTTCTACCTAATGTACTACCTACACTATCACAGGAGACAAGGGCGTGCTTGGAGTCTGAAGAAGCAGAGTCTGGAAAACTTCTTCTGATTCTCTGTTCGCTAAAAGACAAGTTAACTAGAGTTGAACACTCGAGTTTAAGACCGTTGTAGTCTGATTAGTCTTTGGGTATAAAAGCGATGTCAATGAGGCTTAGTAAAGACTAAGGCGAGTGTGTAGCTAGTATTGGTGTAGAGAGATTGTAAAGTGACAAAGAAGCACGGTCTGTGCTTAAGGACTTAGTGGATTTTTCGGAAAGCTTTTCCGGCGAGACGTAGCGACCAAGTTTGGGTCGTGAACTCGTTAACTTCTCTGTGTCATTTTATTTCTGCACCTTAAGTTCATACACACGAGTGATTACTACAAACAGAGAGAAGAGAGAGTTCTTTATAAACACTTCAAAGATCATAACTTTGGTGAAAAGTTAGAACTAAACTTCACAAAATGTATATAGGGTAGGGAAAATAATTAAGCACGAATATGTATTCATTTTGTTTATAAGTTAAAACTCTTTTTGGTGATCTGATTTTATATATTCGTAACAAAAGGTAGTACTGTGTCTTTGTGCCCAAAAAGGCATATACGTTTTAAATTTGAATACCCTTTTAATAAAATTAAAATAATCAGTACTAAGATAGGTCTCTTGTACCATCTTTTATACCCAGATAATATTATTTAATTTCGTTTGAAGCTCAAAAGTTAGAGAAACGTCTCTAATTTGGGGACAATAAGAAACGTTTCTCGGAGCCACGTGCAAGCTGTTGAATGAACTGAAAAAGATGAGCTGAAAATTTCATTTTTCTGTGTTCTAACTTTTTTGTCCGTTTCTAAATTTTGTTTTTCGGAGCCATGTTTCTCGGGTTTCATGCAATAATCAACCTAAAACAAAAGATTTTTACTCACAAATTTTAAACCCAAAATATTAATTAAATATAGCTTTAGAAACCCTATTCTATCTCTACGATAATCATGCTCTAAGCATTTGGCTATGCACTCCATAAGAAGTTTAGTGCATATTTACTTTAAATATTTTCTTGGGATAGTGTTTTTTTGTTTGTAGCTAACAGAGTATTGGAGTTGGAGCCATGCATGTTTTTCAGATGTTCCTTAGAGCAGTTGGTCAAATATTTTTGTTGTAAGCTACTATAAGCTAAAAGACTGAAAAAGTTTAGTCATCTGATACCACATTTTTGTTTTTTACGATTTATCGTTATACGTTAATGATGACGACATTTCTAAATTTTGCTTCAGGGCTCGTAATATAAATTGAAGTATTGTATGTACGATAGATAGCTAATAGCTTCATAGACGTTATCCGTAAGATTTCTGAGATAATTTGCTTGACAACAATATATAAGAATCTTTTCTTTAACAGAAGATAATTTGCACACAAAAACAATAACAGAAGGTAATGGCTAATGGGAATTTGGTTTGATAAATATATAGTCTTTGCAAAAATCAAGCGTAATAAATAAAAAGAAATCGACCCAAAATTAAAAACCAGAACTCCTATAACTTTATCTCTGCTCTTTACTGGACCAGTATCCATCCAACATTTACGTCATCCAGAGATGCATGAGCATGTACACACAAACATAGTAACATGCACATGCATGCATAGTTTGATTCTGGGTCAATGGGACCATTAGGTATGACATTAGAGCAGGTATATATACATATGTGTATATTAACTTTTGGGAAATTATTGAATTTCGCTCTGAATGCTAGGTTGGTACGTTGATGGGTTAATGTGGTAACTGGTCAGTATTATTACTTATTAGCTTCGAGCGGTTTTCTTCTCTACATTTGAACTACGCGGCGTTTTTTAATATACCCGAGTGGAAAGTCTAAGATCATCTAATTATTTGTTTTACGTGTTTGCTACTATTACCTTTTTCTTTTTTTTGGTCGAACTGCTACAATTATGAATTATCTATACTTCACTTTAATTTGACAAAAAAAAAAAATTTCAGTTCACATGAATAATATATCACGTAACTTAGTTAAAAATTATAATGAGTACGTTTGAACACAACACATCACATGTTTCATGAAAACCCTTTGACAAACAAAATTTCACATGTTTCAATTACTTAATAAGTCGGCGGAACGATATATATATATATATATATATGTTCAAGACGATGGAACCGGTCATGGACATGATATTGTTACGTAGATTGAAGATTAGGGAGGCATAGATAGCTAGTTCAATAAGTGCAATTATATGCATAAAGCAGTAAAACCTATAGGATCTACAGTTTTTAAACTTTTTTTTGTGTTGTCTTTTGTGTTTTGTCTTCTCTTTCGTTATTTTTTTCACATGACTCAAAACCCAGAAGAAATAAGTTAGAAAGAAATTTAATACTTCTCAAACTAGGGCAGAACTATTTCAGTAGTTTCGTTTTTTTTTGGGTAAGCAGTAACAAGAACTGATGGGTTATGCAGTGATCTCTTATTGGCTAAATGTCAGTTTGACCCATTTAATTTCTATTAGTTTATTTGACCATTCAATTTGATTTCAGGTTTTCGAATAAATTTTTTCCTTGCTCCTTTGGTTTCTTTTGCTTTTGTGTGTGTGTGTGTTTTCTGGTAGTTGTTGTAATTATTATAACATTAAGGGGGAGATACCAAGATACTGAGAGTGTGTAAATGACACAAGGGGTTTGTTTGATAGGTCCAAAATAATTCGCAAGTTTGAATTAAAGTTTAAATGATGTTGAAAAATGTAAACGTAGGTTTGATGATTGAGGGCTTTAGGACATTGAATTTTGTGCAGCACCAAAACAAGCAATACTTTTGATTTTTCATGATATGGGATGGTCCGTTTGCTGCAGGTTGATATTGTTGTTTTAACTTTTTAAGCGGTCTATGATACAAAAATGGACAAATTTATTCCGTACAATGATGTCCATGGTTTTTTTTTTTCGACATCTTGTATCTTTTGGTCTAAATGGTAACACATCTTTTGTGGAATTATGGTGGAAAACAAATGAGACTACATCATTTGATAACCTGAGAAATTGAGTAATTAGAGGAATTGAGGAACCTAGTGGAGTTAGTATAATTGAGATTTTTTGGATTTCTAAGTACAACTGGTGGAATTTTTAAAGCCTCTCTGTTGGGTGTTTTCCTTTCATACATGCAGTCGTGTACGTCAAAAAAAAAAAATTTAAATTTAGATTATGGTTTTCATTACGGATGGAGCAATCCGGTTTATGATTTTTCTTTTTTGCTTTTTGATTAATGTATGTAAGTTTGGATTGACTTTTTTTTCTTTTTGATTTGAAAAGAGAACATCTTTATGCTTTTTTTCTCCCGTAAAAGTTTGTATTTTATTTTCTTGCTGAGACTGAGTAATCACTAATTAGCTGGTCCTACGAAAATTAGACTCTTCTGCCAACACAATCAGGCTTTATGGATCGAGCTTGAATGGACCATGAGATTAGATCATAGCCCAATTTCTACTAGCTTGAACGGGCCGGGTCGCTCAGTTCTCATGTTCCTGCAGTTTACAGTCTAATCGAAGAAACGTTTCATTGATTGATCAATTCAAATGCAAAATCAGTTTATGTTCAAAACATGATTAAAAACAAAGGCAAACATTTCTTGACCGTAGGCTACATTGAACAACAATAAACAGATAGATCCCAAAAGTTTCTAAGTACTTTACAAATAATATTAAACCTCATCTCTATGGTTTCTTTCTCTTATCAAGAATCTTATAGAGAACGCAGTTTCTTGTTCTTCACCAACCTTGACAACTTCTTAATGGCCAGGGATTTCACCTGGAACTGGAGCCAACTCGTTCTTACTGAATTTCACTTCATCGTAGAACGTTGCACGCACCGTCCTTCCTCCAAAGAATCTCCCATCGAGGTCCACAAGTGCTTTAGTTGTTTCCTCGGGTCTTGAAAACTGAACAAAGATTCTGACTGCTTCGTGTGTAGGGAAGTTCGGTTCAGTGATCTCGAAGATCAGTACACGAGTTACTGTACCGTATTTTCCACACTCCGATCCCACCTCGTCTTCTAGCTCATCATCTACTTCTCCTGGCCCAACCTTTAGACACAGAGGAAACGGGTGATGGGGTCAATCGTAAATTGCAGAGCCCAATACATAAGAAAAGAAAGATAAAATATCTGCTACAGGTACTTGTTGTGGTGAACAACAATCAGAATCTTAAGTGTGATGTCAATGTTCACGACAATCGATGTGAAGATGCATTCAAATACCAATAATTCTATGACATACTAGTCAAGAAACGTTTCACAAATTAGTCAGTCACTACAGTATTCTAAAACTAATAAAATTTCCTTCAGTCAATCACATGCCAACTTTCAAATTTCATTTGTGACCTTCCTAGTATTTGGCAATCCAATCCTGCGGGCTCAAGTCCTGTCCCCAAAAACCAATTTCAAGGGAAAGATACTCTAACTTCTGCATCTGAAATGTTGTTTCCAAAGAAATGGCAATCTAAACTCTATGATAAACCAGCAGTTAACTAGGCTTGCCTTAACATAAGTAACACTATGAGCTTCAAGCTCCACTGATGAAGAATTTTCTTGTAAATAAACCATAATCTCAAAGATAGCTTGAAACAATCAAAGAATCACAAACCCTCCTTGCTTTCCTGTGGCAGCCGATCACTCAAATTCGATGTTTATACATACATCTTTGTCATCAGTATTCTAAAAAGTGCCCTCACATTCCATTTGTTTGTTTTATCGATCTAACGAGTTGCAAATACCTAAAGGTAAGTAATTTCTAAACTAACATCACATCAAATGGTGGAATACATCATATCATTCTCACCCAAAGTCTATCAGACCATTCTAAATCATTGTAGCAAAGTGTGTTAAGAGATGTTTTTGAAACGCTTACCATGTTCCTAAGAAGCAAAACCCTTGTTGGTTCTCCACTGATATTCACACTCTTGACCTTCTTCTCCGAAGATTTGATCTCACTAGCATTCACAATCACACCAGCTCTACGATCCGTCTTCTTAGCCATCAATGGCGTCGTGATCCCTTGCTCCGACTTCCCAAGCCCTTGTCCTTGTTTCCAACCCATCTTCTCCATCATCCTCTGGGCCGCCGTCATCTGCCCACCTGCCCCAACTCCTAACCCACTCGACTCCGATTTCCCGATGCTGAATCCGTCCACGCTCCCCGGCGGAGACGAGGATCTTCTCTTCCCGCTTCCACCACTCATGGCCGCGCGTCTCTTCCACGCTTCCTCACCGGAGATATTCAGCCGAGACTCGCTGTTGTGATCTCGCTCTCTCTCTCTTTCCCTCTCCTTCTCCCTCTCTTCCCTTTCCCTCTTCTCTCTTTCATCCTCCTCGTGTCGTCTCTTCTCCAGCTCTCGTTTCATCTCAGCTTCCATCGCTTTCCTCTTCTTCTCCCTCCTGTACTCCTCGTAATCGTTCGGTCTCGCTGGATCGTACTCCTCGATCACCGATGAAGTCACACCAACCAATGCTGGCTGCGAAGACGCCGCATCGTTCGCCGGAGTAAGCACCGATTGGGATGATGAAGAAGAAGAAGAAGAAGAAGAAGAAGGAGGAGGAGCCTTGTACTGAGACGCGATAGGCTTGGGCTTGTTTAGAGGTCTGAGGATTGTTTGCGTCGGAGCAAAAGCCGGTGGTTTGCGAAGCGTCGCTGGAGCCATCTTGTTACTGCTTGACCAGACGGAGGAGTTGCCGCTGGGTTTCTCATCATCTGTCGGCGGAGGAAGATCTCCGTACAATCCACCAAGCATTTTTTCAATTCTTCCCTCACTTCCTGATTCACGGTTTGCTTTCAATTGCAAAGATCTGCTGAAATTAGGGTTTTAATTTCCCGATCACCAATTTTTTATATTGCTTATAATTTTTTTTTCGAAAATAAAAGACCCAAAAAATAAATAAATAAAACTCCAAAAATAACAAATAAGTATCATTTTGTTGAATAAACCGACCTACAAGGAGAATTTGTATCCGTCGCTCTCTGTGTGTTTTTTCCCTAGCTATTTATAATTCTTGCATTAGAAGCAACGCTCTAATTGATCTGTGCGAGAGCTTTACATAAACCCTAGAAAAACTCTTAATTCTTCCGGTGCGATTCACGATCCTACTTTTTGTTTTCTTAAAGGTATTTGATTTTCTCCCTCAATGATCGAGAAACTTCCAGGAGCCACCAAATCCCAGATTTTCCCCTTAGTTTTCTCTGATTCTTCTGGAAAAAAATTGATGCAAATCTTCATGAGTTTCTTCTCTTTTGTTTTCGGGCACATATCAATCGAATTTCAAAACTGATAGAATCCGAGTTCATATGTGCACTCCTTTTCGTTTTTTTTTTTTTTTTTTTTTGCTAGCATAGATTGATTCGCTGGTTTTCACCTTTCATTGCGCAAGTAAAATTGGGTAAAGGTTTAGTCTTTGGTTTGATTGGTCATTCTTGTTTTTGCAGATATGCCTGTGATGAATCCCTCGTTGTGTATTGGTGCACAACCATCGGTTTACCTCCCTCCTCGCTCTTATCATTTTCCGGCTAATGGTATGGCTACTTTTGGATTGAGCTGTAGATTTTAACACCTCTTGATTGTTTGTTAGTACTAAGTTTATATTCAGTGACATTGAGGAAGATGCTTGGAAATCCTGTGACATTTGTACAAGTTACTTCTGTTTTGATGTTGAGTTTGGAATTGCTCGTTAAAAAATTGAAGAAACGAGAGTTGTTGTTATTGATGTCTGAGAATTTAAGTTTGTTCTTTATCGCCTTATGTTGTAGCATTAGTTAGAATGTTAGATTGATCAAGCTTTGAATTTTTTTGCTTCTATTGAATACTGAAGCTCTTCTTCTACACATCTTCTGTGATAGGAAAAGTTCATGGGCTTGATTATCCTACAAGAGCTTCTATGCAATTCCAACCGTTGAGCCAGAGAAAATTTCCTTCACTGAAGGCAGTTGGAACAGGAGCCGTGCATCACCTTGTTAAGAAAGGGTTTGGTTTCGGGTCTAAGAGCAAAAGATCAGTCGTTGCATGTAACGCTGCGCTGGTAGGTTCTGTTCCATGTCTTTGGTATGTTGGAAAGTGTTTTCAACTCCTAGCTTTTTGAGATGACTTCATGATTTTCCTGTCATCAAACACCGTTTTGCTTATACTCTGTGTTGGTGTCTCTGAAGAGCTAGCTATTTACTTAATTCTGATTTCATCATTCTTTTTTTTTTTTTTCCTTCTGCAGAATGCAAAATGCAGTCAAGGGCAAACACAGACTGTTAAGCGGGAATCACGAACAATCACACAAGCTCCTACACATGGTAAATTGTTGCATCCTTATCATTGTTGTCTCTGTTGATGTTCATATTATATATTCATGTTGAGTAGACTTGTTATTATGTTTCTAACAAACAGGAAAGGCTTACGACAATATGATCTGTTTCTGAATCTAGCTAATAATCAAACAGTTTTGTAGAATAATTCTTGTTGATAATCTGAGACGGGAAAGTTGCTTTAACAGAAACCGACTGGTCATGACTGAGCCTAATGGTTTTTGGTTCTACTCAGAACTGAACTTTAATAAAGTCTGTTGGTTGAAAATCAGGAAAGGATAAATCCCCAAAGCTTGATGACGGTGGAAGTGGGTTCCCGCCTCGGGATGATGGTGGTGGTGGTGGTGGTGGAGGCGGTGGAGGGAGCTCTTCAGGTGGATTTTTCCTTTTCGGGTTTCTTATGTTCATGGGATACTTGAAAGATTTGGAGGGCGAACATGAAAACAGCCACTAAAGAGGCAAAAACATATGATGCACAAAAAAAGGGGACAGAGATCAAACCAGAGATACTAGAGTCTACTAGGAATTTATGTTTCATTTGTCGGGTTAGATATGAATAGAGCCGGCCCTTTCTCTTGGGTTTATGGACTTATATAAGAGGGATTTCTCTTGGGTTAATTAGGAAATTAGAAACCCATTAGAAAAATGAATTAACCAATTCCTTAATTGGGCTGGGTTTCACAATTAGCCTACAAATTATAGAACAAAATTTTGAATTTTTTTAGTTATTATAATAATCTTGTCATTAAAATCAAAGCAAACACAACACTAATCTGACATAAAAGAAAAATCACATATATGAAGAGAGATGACATCAATGGACAATTATTATTATGTCTTAATTTTTTTTGTCAACAATTATATCGATTAACTGTGGTTTTCATTATTTCATTATTAAAATTAAAAAGTATGAGCATACAATAATTAGTTAACATAAATTTTTTTTTGGGGAAAACAACGTATTTTTCCTTGATATAGTAACAAATCCAACTCTTGTATTTCTCCCTGATATAGTAACAAATCGACGCAGAGTTTCAACCTCGTCATATATCTCATTTATTGAAAGTTATAAACTTATTTCTCCCTAATTTGATAGTTGAAAACATATATCTCAATAACCGATTAAATTGAATGGTTTATAAGGTTAACTTGATACAAAATCAATTTGTTTGATACCAGACCGATTTTAAAATCCGACCAAACTGTTAAATCGACCCGATTCGATATCAAATCCACTTCAATAATTTGTGGTCCACGAACCCTAAAATCTGATTCCATATACGAATCGGAGTTCCATGATTTAAAACAAACACTAGATTCTAACCCCGTGCATCTGCACGAGAATATTTTTTATTGTTTAACGAATTTTATAATATAATTTATGTTTTTGAGTTTAGATATAATTATTTTTATAAATATATTTTTTAATAAGTGAAAATATTGATTTTTGTGTTTAGATATATTTTTATAGTATTAAAATTAATTATGATTATAAAAATATAATTTTAACCAGTCCGCTAATATTAATTCAAAATGAACTATTATAAAAACATAATTCTAACTTTTCCGTTCATATTACCGTATAATATAAATATTTGTTAAAAGTTTGAGATGTATTAACAATATTATTTAGCATTATAGTTTTCTAAAATTTAATCAACGAAGGGAATGTACAACTGGTTTTTCAAACAACATTTTAGTGTATGCAATAATTTTTAATTTTTTATGTTTTCATTTTGTATAAAAAATATATTTTCGATATACATGTATAATTCAAAATTAGTGATTTTAGTTACCAAAATATTTTTAATCCGGTTTTTATATATATTTTTAGTTCTATGAATTTTTTAAAATATATTTTTAATATTTAAATTATACATTTGAATTTTACCTATTATTTTATTATTAATTTATAAATAAATCATAATCGTAAATATATTATATAAGCAACATAAATATCATATCATTTACATCATTATAAATATTTTATATTTCAAATATAACCATTATTTTCTTATGTGAATTATTTTGTTTTCAAAAATTCTACATATTTTTGATAAAAATGTTTAATAGTATAAAAATTATTTAAATTAGAATCTTTAAATCAAATCTAAATTAATATCTGATTTATTATTTTTAATCAAATCAAATCAAATATAAATTACTTATATTTAAGGAACTCTAAAAATATTTAAATTAATAACTAATTTTCGAAATTAAATATAAATAATTATTAAAATTATTTTTTAAATAATTAAAAAAATTAAAAGTGTTTGGAATCAAGTACTAAATATGCTTCTGTTTTAATATAATAGATTTACGAATGTAAAAGGTAAACATTCATAAACACGTAAGAATCAAAAGAAAAACAAGATAGAAGACAAAACATCTTTAAGAGTACCAAATCCTCTCACTCCTAATGGTCAAAATCTCACCACAAAATTAACCAAAAATCCCAAAAAATTGGGATTAAATTGAGTGAAAGAAGAATCAATTTGCAGAAATTTGTTTAGAGAAACAGATGGGTTTTGTTGCTATTTTCCAAATTATAGATTCTGAGCAGTTTTACAGAAATTTCACACTGATTTATTAAACTTTTAGCTTTATTGGTTCACTTCTATAATCAAAATCAGAGATTAAAGAAAGTGTGCATACGATTACGACTCAATATTGTAACTAAAAGGACAAGAATCATGAACATGTAAGATACAAGACAGAAGAAAGATAACATCTTTATAAATATCATATCCGCTTGATTCAAATCAGATTCTCACTACAAATTAACCAAAACCCAAAAATTTGAGATTGAATTGAGCAAAGAGGAACTTTCAATTTAGGTGGAATCAGTTTTCTTCTCCTTCCCTTGGTCGACGCGACGGGTCCCAACAGGAGGCGGCTTCTTCTCCGACACAGTTTTAGCGACAAGGACGGTCAAAGCGGAAGGGAGAGGGAGATAGTCGAGGAAGATGCTTGTCGGCTGGTGATATTCATGGCGATCCTCAGATGATCACTGTTTTCCTTCTTCTCTGCCGTTACCAGCAACGATTTCTCGGCGGGGAAGCGAAGGAAGAAGTCAGTTGAGTAGGTGACGAGGTGAAGAGCCTCGGAGTTAAATCCTAGATCGTCGGGTTAAATTCTAAATCGATTCAAATTATGGTTTATTAATTTCAATCGGGTCAAATCGATTTATTAATTACAATCGGGTTATAATTCGGTTTAAGTGCTTTATTAGATGGTTAATTTTTTTTTGGTAAATAGTAAACCAACATAAATCACGGTTTGGAGTTTTTTTAGACTTGAACTTTACTATCGGAGTGAAATATGTTTCGAACTATCGAATTAGGGGGAAATAAGTTGATAACTTTCAATAAATAGGGATATAGAAATTCTGGGTGAATCTGTTACTATATCATACTTTGGAGGGAGAAATTTCTCATCTTTTTGTAATGCTAAATTTTGGTTCAAATATTTGATTACAGATTAGAGTCTTTGAAATTATAAATTTTTAAAGATTCTATTTTTATAAAATTTGAATGATTTATATTGTTTTTAAAAAGTATGAAAACAATTTCAAACCAAGAATAGATTAATAGAAAATCAAACATAGAAAATAAAATAGCTCATAAAGCTTTATTGTGCAAGAAAGTAAAAAAGGAAAAAACATTAAATGAACACCAAAATCACAATATTTCTTAGATTAATCTGGAAAATGATAAAGGGGAGCTGCTCATGCAGCCAATGTTACAATACTCAGAAACATAAACATCATATTTATATGAATCTAAACTTGGATTGAAATCCTATACGCATGGGTTTTTCTTTGACATGTTTTCTTGTTGAATAACATTGGACTTGGGCCAGATATCTCTTTACATGACGGATAATCAAAATTTTATAATTAAATAGTGTACAATTTTTGTTTTCTTGCTTCTAGCCTTTTAGATATTGCTCTGCATATGAATCATAAATTCTTGTTCTTTGACACAAAGCAAGCTTGTCTTATAGATGATTGTGTTTTGCAACATTGTTTGTCATGTCATTTATGTTTTATAGAGTTATGCAATAAACTAAAGGTGAGTATTTAATACACTTGGAAATTTGGCTAAAATTGGTTAACCATAACTTTTAATTTTATACAAATATATGCACAAGTTGCATTGAAGGGTATCTGGCCTCTTTAGGATTTGAAGGACCTATTTGTAATGTGGATAGGATTTGAAGGACCTGTTTGTAGTGTGGAAGCAGTGTCTATGAAAGAGAGAGTTCCCCTTGAAACCATAAGAAGACTGAAAATGGGTGATATTCAGCTAATACCTGCTGATAACAATGAACCATAGTCCAGCGACAAAAAATGGGTCATATGGTTCAAAAATGGAAAGCTCTTTTCAAAACATAATATTCTTTAAAACGAATAAAACTTACCAGCATAATCCGTACAAACCTTTGCATTTCTTAATATAATCTCAGGTTTTGGAATATTGTGTAGTTAAACCACTTTATCTTTAACCTTTAGAATATTTTTTACAAGTTAATTAGGATATACTAATAAATCAATACACTGCCTCGTCGAAAAAAAAAAAAATACAATGGCAAGCCAGATAATTATAAGATGGATTAATACTTTTTTTTTGTCACCAAAGATGGATTAATACTTATTTATGTATTTTCTGAGATGGATAATGACCAATTTGTGGATACATTTTTATTAGATGGATAGTTACAAATTTTATGGATTACCTTTTCCTTATAGGAATTGTATTAGGTTTAGCATGTATAAATATAATATGGACCTGAAATACAACTAGAACATTCTCATATTCACGATTTGTCAAAGGCGACTCTGAAGGACTTTAGTTATCCAAATTTAATAGGTTTTGTATATAATATAGACTTAAAAAACTATTAAAATCTGATCACATGCCAAAGACAAATATGACTGCTGAAGTGAAGGCTGATTTGAAAGAATCCGAGAAAAAGGCTCTGAGCGATCTGAAAACGAAGCTCGAGGAATCCATTATTGAAAATACTCTCTTCAAGAAGAAGAAGAAAGAGATACCTGTGAAGGTGGAGAAGAAGAAGAAGAATGTCGAGGAGGAGGATGAAGAATATGAGATGGATATGGAAGTGCCATTGATTCCGGTGGATAGGGATATCGAGCTATGGGGAGTGCCGTTGCTTCCAAGCAAAGAAGCTAAAGGCACAGATGTAATCCTCTTGAAGTTGTTGAGAGCAAGAAACTTCAAAGTCAATGAAGCCTTTGAGATACTCAAGTTAATCCTCTAATGGAAAAAAAAAGCACAACATTGATTCGATTCTTGGAGAAGATTTGCAAGAGGAAGCTCTTGTCTCTCTGCATATTACATGAAAGGTGTAGACCGCGAGTCCCGCCCGATTTGCTACAATGTAAACAGTGTTTTCGATAACGAGGAGCTTTACAAGAAGACATTTGAGACAGAGAAGAGCAGAGGTAATGTATTGAGATGGAGGTATCAGCTGATGGAGAAGGAAATCCAGAAGCTTGATCTGAATAAACCCGGAGGTGTTACTTCTCTGCTCCTGATCCATGATTTCAAAAACTGCTCTACTACATCAAGAGAAAAACTTTGGCACACAAACATGGAGGCACTCAGAGTTTTGCGTAGCTGTTATCCAGGATTCGTATCCAGAAACGTGAGTTCATCAAAAGCATCATCTCATTTGATTCAATATTTATTTTTTTACTTGTATAATTGTTGTTTTTGGTTTTGCAGATATTCATTAATGCTTCGTTCTTGTTGTACGCTTGAAATGCTTTCCTATCTCCATTCGTACACTACAAGAAAAACATCATTTTACAACGGCCAAAATGGGCGTTATTTCGTCGTAATAAGGCTATTACGACGAACCACCGACGATTTCGAAATCGTCGTAAAGTCATCGTCGTAATAGACAAATCGTCGAAAAATCGTCGTAAAATATAAGACGGTTTCGTTTCGTCGTAACATCGAGGGAAACAAAATTGTCGTAAATGCGTCGTACAGTTTACGACGATTTTACATCGAATTGCGTCGACTTGGTCTTCGCCTGGACCATCGTTAAGTGGTCGTTAATAGTCGACGTAAAATCGTCGTAAAATGTACAACGCATAAATCGTCGTAAATCAATCGTAAATTATTTAATTATTTCGTCGTAAAAACGTCGTAAAACACGGACGTATAATAGTCGTATTTGTCGTCGTACATTTTGGTCGTAAATTCGTCGTAATATTTACGACGAATGTACGACAGTTTTAAATAAAGATATTACGACGATTATACGACGTTTAATATAATTGAAATTTTTTTAAAAAAATTAATTCGAATTAAAATTTAAATTAAAAAAATAATTTACAATTTAAAATTTATTAAAATTTCAAATTAAAATTTTAAATTAAAATTAATTGTAATTTACATAAAAACCCTACAGCTTTAAATCTAATTCTAAATCTATATCGTCGATCCCGTCACCGGCCTCCTCCCCATTGTCCTGGACGTGTTCCTTGCCGGGTCTTCGGTTTGATACTTCCGCCGGCGCCTGATCTCCGGCTCTAGGAGGCTCAACCCCGAGAGATCGGAACATCTCCTCGTCCGTCTGCACCGGCGGTTGCGTCCTAGTGGATGACCCGGCGGCAGACGATCCGACAACCCCATCAGCCCGCAGCTTGTCCAACTGCGCCATGAGCACCGGGTTGTCGGCTCCCATGATCTCGAAGAGACCGTAGAGCTGGTCGATCCTCGTCTCGTAACAGATCCGCATCTGATCGATCTCCTGGCGGATAACCGGATCCGGGACCCGGACATGACCAGTCGCCGTAGCTCTCGGGGTATCACGGATGGACCCCATCCCTAATACCCGCCCCTTTTTCTTTGGGGCAACCTACAAATATTTAAAACCATTATGATTAGAAATTCAATTTAAAACTAAAGTTACATTAATTAAATATAGTAATTAAATTTACCTCTTCGAAGATCTGGTCCATCTCCGCCACCGTCAGCGCCGGGGTCGATTGGACCGAGCTATCTCCGGGAGACGTTTGACGCGCCTGCTGAGTCAGCTGCGTCTGTCGCTCCTCGATCGCCGCACAGGCGGCGTTGTAGATCTCCTCCGCCCGAGGATCCGTGAATTCGCCGTTCCGCTTCTTATGCGTCTCGGCGAAAACCTTTGTCATCGGAGGAAGTTCTCCTCCGTTATTTTCGACCTACAAAATCAAAATGAAAAAATTAGTATCGACAAATAAGGGTTAATTATTTGAAAACAAAAAAATTAGTAATTTTAATTTACTTACCATCATAAGCCGTCTTCCGGCCAACCGGCAAAAGGAATCTGGCCGGAAATGTGCGGAACGTTCTTCTGATTTCTCGCATCGTCAGTAGCGTTCCTGAAAAATATTTTCATTAGAATCTATTATAAGAAAACAAATAATGTTAATATTATTGGAATTAACTACTTACCTAGATCCGGAACACTTGGCGGCCATAGTCTGGTTGTGCGGATCCAACCTCCCACTTCCGTTTCCAGTCGGAAACGGTGTTGTTGAGGCGGAATTTGACATTCTCTTTGAAGGCCGTCTCCACACGTCCGTGTGCGGATATTTCCCAATGCCAGTTTTGCTACGAAAAAAAGAAGTTAGTAATTATTGTAAAAAGTTAAAATTTAAAATTAAAATTAAACGAAATTGTAAATTACTTACCGCAAAACACTTGAACCAAGTGTCAAGTGTGGCCTGATCCAGCTTCTTCCAGCTGGTATGGGGTTGTACGAAAAACCCTTTGATGATATCTGCAACGTTACGACCGATTGCATTGTCGGTCGTAAACCTAGTCAAATAGAAAGAGAAAAGTAAATTAATATAAAATATATAAGAATAAATATTAATTAATTTAAAAATATGGTAAGAAAAAAATTATGTACCAAAATGTGACCAGGGCTCGATCCGGGTCGAGTTTGTTCATGGTCTCACGACCCGGCTGTGCCAGAAGATTCTGTACCGTAAACTGGGCATACGGTACAGGCGGGATCGGATCAGCCTCAAGATCGGCCGGTGCAGGTGCCGCTGGTTCGGCTGGTGGTGGTGGAGGCGGTGCCGGCTGCGGTACAACAACCGTTTGGGAAACCGTCTGTTGTGTTCCCGAGAACTCCGGGATGGCTGATCCGGTCGCCGAGGTAGACGGGGCCGTACCGTCAGAATCGACCAGCTGTCGGTAGTGAAATCTCTTAGCCCGAGGAGCCATATCGACATAATCTACAAAATTTAAAAAAATTTGTTACTAATTTTTCAAATATTTATTTAAATTTAAAAAATCTGGGCCTATCTAAATTCCGAAACCTAAATCTAAATTCCGAACCTAAATCTAAATTCCGAACCTAAATATAAAAGAATATGTAATGAAATTAAATTAAAAAAAAACTTACAAGTTTTGGCTGAGAGAGTAGGGAGAGAGGGAGTGGTTTAGGGTTTAGAGAGAGAAAGTATTGTAGAGAGAGAGGGGAGAAGAGAGGAATGAGCGACGAAAGGGTGAAAACTCGCGTCCCTTATATAGATTTTGTGATCGTCGTAAAATCCTCGTAACTTTGCGACGATTTTACGACGATTCGGTTGTATAACAGTCGGTCCACTGCATGACATGACACGTGTAATGATGGGAGCATTTGACCGTTACAACGGTTTTACGACGATTTTACCCAAAACCGTCGTAAAATCGTCGTAACGTCTAAACATTTATAACTTCGTACCTCGGATCAAGAGCCTATCCGGTGCAAACATTACGACGGTTTTACGATGGTTTTAGAGAACTTAGACATAAAACCGTTGTAAATTTACGATTATATTACGACGGTTTTACGAAGTTTTTTAAAAAAGTGAGTAAACCCTAAATCTTATAAATGGGATATTGCATAAAGAACAATGCAAAGGTTATTGTATCCTAACATATAACAAAAGGTTTACAACTTTGCATGTATGATGGATTTATGACATGAGATAGTAAAAATTGAAATTCCGTAATCTAATATATAACTTTTCACTTAACATTTACGAAAACATGAATGTTTTTTTTCAAATTTTTGATTTTGATCAGATTAATAGCATTTCATATAAAATAAGATAACCAATCAAAAACATTTGTGAAATACCTTACAACCAATAAGATATAAAAGATTCAAATTCATAGATTTCAACATTACGACGATTTGATGACGAAATAGTGTACTCGTCGTAAAACTGTGGTAACTTTACGACGATATTACGATGGTTCATCGTAAAGACGTCGTAATGTTGAAACCCTATTCATTTAGGGCTTAAAACCTAGACTTAGGGTTTAGGGTTTAGAAAAACCGTCGTAAAACCGTCGTAAAATCGAATTTTAGGGTTTTTAAAAAATTCAAACAAACAAAGTAACAAATTACATAATAACAAACATTCACTAAATACAATGCATGAAACTCAATCAGATTCATCTTCCTCTATTACTTCATCACCATCACCGTCTTCTTCCGCCAAATCGTCATCATCGGTTTCAGCAAACTCATCATCACCTTCTTCTTTTGTATCATCGGGAAGATCTTAAACTTGTCTGTTCCGAGGGTCTATTAAGAAATTCTCCTCATCAACATCTGGTTCAGACAGATCTACGCAAGTGTCCTGTTGAAGTGGAACATCCTCAACCCCTACAATCTTGCCCCTCGGAGCCACTTTAACTACAGCTAACCATGAAATTCCTGTTGATCGAACTCGAGGGTATGGCAGAAACGTTACCTGTTCTGCTTGAGAAGCTAATATAAATGGCTCAAACCTGTTGTACCGTCGTGATTTGTTCACATCAACAACTCCAAACTTGTTTAGACGTACCCCCCTCCAATAGTTGGATCAAATCAATCACATTTGAAGAGAACAGTTTTCAGCCTTAACAATCCAGGATACTCTACTTCAATTATTTCTTGCACAACTCCATAAAAATCGATTTCACCCCTCACACAAACTCCATAGTTAGTTGTCGCTCGCGTTGCACCGTGACGGTATGTGTGAAAAACATAGCCCCGAGTGAAATACATTGAGGCTGTAGTTATTTTTGCCATCGGACCTAGTAGTAACTCATGGAACCATGTTGGAAATTCATCCGGATCATTCGGGTCCACCTAATAAGAAAAAAATTCCGCTTTAATTTCTTGATTTGGTTATATAGCAAATTAAAGTAGTCTTTTAATTAAAATTTTATACGTACTTGCCCTTTTAACCACTGGGCATAGTGTTGATCTTTACGATCATTGATTTCAGTTTCAGAAACCCCAGATATGCATTCTTTAACCTCATCAACAAATGTGCTGAGAAAAACAACAAATAGTTATTAATACTGACAACTCATATAAAGATATTATTAATTAAAAAGTACATTTCATACGATGACAACTCTTCACAATTTAACAGGATATACGTATGTGCACTGTGATAATCTTTTTCATTGGACCACCAAACATCTTTTAGTTTTCCACTAAGACGTCCGATCGGCGAGAATATGTCAGGTACACCTTCAACGGCATATGTATGGCCAACTCCTCCATCATCATATCGACGAGTAGCTCTTTCGCGTGTTCGTACTTTCGTGCAAAATAGTATGAAGTGAAGTGTGAAGTCTCTTGCGTCAAGCTTCCCGCCACAATTGAGTCTTCCACTTTAGCTAGGTTTTGGCTTTACCTTGAAGATGCTTCATGAAACGCTCGAACGGATACATCCACCTGTACTGAACGGGTCCACCGAGCTCTGCTTCGTGTGGGAGATGAACAGATAGATGTTCCATAACATCAAAAAATGATGGTGGGAAGATCTTTTCCAAATTGCACAACAAGATTGGAATATTCAATGCCAGTTGTGATATTACATCAACTGATAATGTTCGTGTACTAAGATCCCGAAAAAAGCACCAATGCCTCCAATAGCTTCATGGACGTTTTTGGGCAAGAGTTCAACAAATGCAAATGGAAATAATCGTTGCATAAACACATGGCAGTCATGACTTTTCATCCCAGCAAACTTTACCCCCTTCTCAACAGATTTGGAAAGATTAGAGACATACCCATCTGGAAATTTAACGTCAGAAAAAACTCATCTGAACAATGCTGACTTTTGATCTGCACTCAACCGAAATACAGGAACTGGTGCTTTCCCGTTTCTCAGTAGATGCAACTCACTTCTGTTGCATAAATCAGGCAAGTCCAATATTGACTTACCATTGTCTTTTGTTCTTCCCGCTACGTTCATAACTGTATGCATGATGTTATCAAAAAAGTTTTTTTCAATGTGCATGACATCAAGATTGTGTCTGAGCAGATGATCTTTCCAATAAGGTAGCTGCCAAAAGATACTTTTCTTGTGCCAATTATGATGAACTCCATAACCTTCAGGCATATTTGCAGGAGTGTGCCAGTTTCCCCCACGCGTTACTGTTTCCTCTGCCCTCCAATGATCGATTTGCGCCTGTATATTAGCTCCTGTTAAATTAACGGATGGAGGGACATGTACACTTTTGTTCTTAATAAATAACCTCTTGTTCCTCCGATATGGATGGTTATCCGGTAAAAACCTCCGGTGACAATCAAACCAACAAGTTTCTCTACCATGTTTTAGCTGAAACGCATCAGTTCGATGAAGACAATAAGGACAAGATAGCCTCCCATGTGTAGTCCATCCTGATAGCGTACCATAAGCGGGGAAATCGCTTATTGTCCACATAAGCACAACCCGCATAGTAAAATTTTTCCTCGTAGAACAGTCATATGTACGAACGCCAGTATACCATAACTGATTCAACTTATGTATGAGTGGCTGCAGAAATACATCGAGAGCTTGCTTCGGATGATTTGGACCTGGAACCAAAATACTTAGGAAAAGAAATTCCCTTTGCATGCACAAATCTGGAGGAAGGTTATAAGGAGTTAGGATTACTGGCCATAATGAATATTGTCTACCAGACATACCAAATGGACTAAAACCATCAGTGCACAGACCAAGATAGACATTCCGTTTGAACTTAGCAAAATCTGGGTATACCATATTGAAGTGTTTCCATGCCTTTGCATCTGATGGATGAACAACTTCTCCATCTACTTGTGTATGTTCTGCATGTCATCTCATTGATGCAGCTGTCCTTTCAGATTGATAAAAGCCGTTTTAACCTATCAGTTATAGGGAGATACCACATACGTTGGTACGGTATCCTCTTACGCCCACCAGTTTGCGGCCTGTATCTTGGTTTTTGGCAAAATCGACATTCCTCCAGCTGATTATCATCTTTCCAAAAAATCATACAGTTGTCAACACATACATTTATCTTCTCAGAAGGTAGACCAAGACTAAAAATCAACTTCTGAATTTGATAGTATGTTCCTGCTGCCAAGTTATCCTCCGGTAGATACTCCTTCAAAAGATCAGCCCAATCATCCATGCAAACCTCAGCCAGATTATGATCTGTTTTAATTGACATCATCCTAGCTGCCAACGATAATTTAGACAAGCCTTCTCTACATCCTTCGTAGATTGGCTGATTAGCATTGTCTAACAAATCATAAAATCGTTTGGCATCTACATTAGGTTCCTCAACAGCATTACCAATATACGTTTCATGAAATGCATTAGTCACCATTTCGTGCATCCTTATCATGATCTACACTTTGATCATATTGATATTGATTAGGCTGATGACCATAATTCGATTCATCAATATCAACATGACTTTGATAATTACTACTACTACCAGCATTCCTATGAGTATTACTGCCATATCCTTCTCCATGTAGATACCAAACAAAATATTGCGGCATAAACCCTCTATTTAATAAATGCGTCCACACAGTTTTGGTTAGTGTATACCTCGTATTCTTGCATTTCAAACAAGGACAAAACATCTTCCCACTATCTTTCGTTCTCTCCATATTTGTAGCCTGAAACATCAATATTTTTAACCCGTTCTTGAACTCTTCTGTCAACGCCCCATCTGAATCTTTACGCATATACATCCAACTTCTTAGCTCGTATATAGACATCTTGAAAATAAACTCAAAATACTATCTCTTTTTATTGATTAGACAATTGTGTCACGATCTAGCCACGTGAATGGAGTAAATTAACCTTATAATATTATTACTTCTTTTTTTCAAAGTAATATAACTCTTAATTCGGGTTTCCAACAATGGACAACCCAATATATAAGGATTTACAACACTATATTAAAATTTAAGAGACCTACAATGGGTCTCAAAGATGAAGATGCTCTTATGTTTGAATGATGATGTGTTGTGATTGAAAGAAGGAATGAAGATCTATTTATAGGAAAATTTCTGGCTTTACAACGCTTTTACGACGACAGACGAATTTACATTCAAAAATAATATTACGACGAGTTTACGACGATTATGCTATAAAATCTATCCCCTGCAATTGTTAGGTAAACATATTTTAAATGTTTTCCATCTAACTTCTTTTCGACGTAAAATCGTCGTAATATGTACATCAAAATGCAGTCGTTGTATATTCGTCGTAATGTTACATCGAATTTACGACGATTTTACATTTACTAGCAAATCTCTCGTTATCGATGTATAATCGTCGTAATTCGTCGTAAATTGTACGTCGAGTTTAGACGATTTTTTTATACGACGGTGTTACGACAGTTTTTAAAATAGACGTAAGATCGTCGTAAAATCGTTGTAAACTTGCGACGATTTGAAAACCGTCGGAATGGACCGTTGGAAAACGATTGTTTTCTTATAGTGGTAACACAACGAACCAAGAGCAGGTTTGTTGTGGCTCGTCCGGCTAAAGTCACAGAGACTCTTCTCAAGTAAGCACACCCTAAACTATGAAACTCTAAAGCCCCTAATATGCTTTGAGAAAATGTCATCATTATCATTAACATTGTGCGTTTTGACTCCAAAGGTACATTCCAGCAGAGGAGATACCGGTTCAGTACGGTGGGTTCAAAAGAGATGATGATACTGATTTCTCAAACGAAGCTGCTTCTGAAGTTGTTATTAAGCCTGGATCAACTGAAACCATCGAAATCCCAGCTCTTGAGGTAAAATAAATTTTAAAACTAAAACCCTTTCTTTTTCCATGAGAGATCAATCTGATAATATGGTTTTTGTGGGTTTTTTTTCATAGACTGAAGGTACAATCGTCTAGGACATTGCTGTTATGGGATGGGAAGTGAGTTACAAGGAAGAGTTTGTGCCAACAGAGGAAGGAGCTTACACCATAATCGTTCAAAAGGAGAAGAAAATGGGATCAAATGAAGGACCGATGAGGAACAGTTTCAAGAACAGTGAGTCTGGTAAGATTGTTCTTACCGTTAGCAATGTCTCCAGCAAGAAGAAGAAGAGAGTTCTCTACAGGTACAAGACCAAGAGCTGAAGTAGAGGCTTTTCAGCAATCTTCTTAAGCAGTAGTCTCTGGATCTAATTTTTCTTCTTTTTTCTACAAATTAAAAATTTGTTGTAATTAATAGAATTTTGTTCCTTGACACAAACAAAGATCATCTTACAAAGAAATGTTCAAACTTTGGGACCAGGTTTGGGAGATGCAGATAAATGTCTATAAAAAACCAAGAAATACTTTTTTTCTCTATTTCAGAGTTGGACCCAAAAAAAAAAAAAACGTTTTGGCCTAAGACTTTGAAATGTTCATAATTGCCTTGCCTTGCAATTCGCAAAGAGAGAGGTAGGTACACTATATATATAGTATACAAAGACATAACCAACAGAAGAAAGTAGTAGTAGCCTATAAATCAAACCGGTTTGAGTCACTGGTAATGGAGACCAACGTCAACCGGGCCGACCTTGGGTTGCTCCCTTGACATGTAATAAGGTTGATGTTGTGGTGGTTGACCTTGCCAATACCAGGGCATATTATTGTATTGCATTGCTGCTCCTGTCATCGGAACTTGTGGTTGTTGTTGTTGTTGTTGCATCATCATCGGACGTAATCCTTGTGCTTGCATCATCTGAAATGGAGGAGGGCCACTCCCAAACCTCGATGAGCCTTGCCAGACACGGTTCTGTATAAAAGGCTGAACAACCTTTGGTTTGCTTCTGCAACACCCTAAAAGAAGATACTTTCTTAGTATTCCCTCCTTCTTCTTCGTCTTCATTGCCGTCTTTACTTGGGCCTCACGTTTCATGGGTTTAGAATCATGATTTTTTACTTGGGTCTCACGTTTCATGGGTTTAGGATCATGTTCTGAACTGGTGTCGGAAGAAGAAGATGTATCAGAAGTGTCGTCTTCTTCTTCTTCTTCTTCATCACTGATGAGATCGTCAAGCTTGTAGTTCACTGACACAAGCTCTGTTTTTCTGCCACATTTGGTTAGTTTATTGACCAGAGCCATCGGTTTTACGTCGCCTGTGACTGTCATGAGCCCTTTTTCTGCGTTATACTCCGCTGCGGTTACGCCTGTACATCCAACCATTGCAAAAACAAAATTGTTTAAAATCTTCAATGTTTTTTAAAACTATGAATGATTTCTTTCTTACCAAAGAGACTCTGTAGCCTTGTGCTTGCTTTCTTTTGGCAACCGGTGCAACACTTTAAATCGACTTTTAGTATGCATGTCTGAAAAATTTTACACATGAGTGTATCACTTGCAACTGAAAAAAGAGAGCATGAGAGGGAGAGAGAGAGAGAGATTGAGAGGAGAAAAAAGTACCCGGACGGATTGGTTTGGGTTCGCCATTGAAGGGAGCTCGGTGAAAAGAAGAATTGTGGAAAAATAAAAACCCTAAAGTGGAGAAAAAGAAAATTAGATAGCCGGGCATCGTTATTATATTTTTCATATACGAGGGAGAATCCATAAACTTGCCATAATTGGCAGAATTTTACATTAATAGTTTATGAAATATTTGCTTAAATATCTTTAGTTTCCATGTCTGATGTATAAATGAAGATTCTGGCAGATACTAAAAAGTAAATTGTGTGTTTTGTTTTTCTTCTACAATTATGTGGATAGAGCTTCGACATTAATCGAAAATATGTTTATTCATATTAAATTTCCAAAAAAGACTCAATCTTTGGAGTAATGATGATCTGTTATTGAACAAATGTATTCTGACTTCGCTGTCAAATCCTCATTACGGGTTCCACTCGATTTATCAGTCTGGATCCAGTTGAAGAAATAAGCATCAAGAAGGGAAAGTCACTGCAAAGTTTTTTGCAGGAACAAGAGATACAGTTTGGTGTCTGAATTAGTAGAGAACTAGAGATCATTATTTGTTCAAAAATCTGAAAAAAAAAAGAGAATGATATGAGACTATTGAGAAAGATCTCATGGTCGCAATGGAGCATACGGAGAAATTGGATCTTGAGATAGAGCATTTTCAGCCATGAAAAGATTAGGGGTAATTTTAGGATTTAATTGGTATGGTTTAGCAAGAATCTTGTTATTTGATCATTTTCAGTAGTGTGCTGTTACTTGTCGAGTAAGCCTTTTTATTTATTTTATTATTATGTTCTGTTGGGAGTTTTGTGTAAGAATTACGCAGCTCAATTTGGTTAAAGCTATATAAATATATTACTATTATTTTAAATAATTAAGAGTTTTGGGCCAAAGCCACTATATACTCCAGATCTAATACCAGAGCATGTTATACGATCTCTGTTTTTAAGAACCACTCGAATCAGCAACCTCTAAACTTTGCTTGAAATTTTAACCAGTTGAGTTATGAGGTCTTAATCTATACAAATATTTTAACATAACATAATCTAATTTTTTAAAATTTTATTGATGTGTGAACTTATAGAGATAAAAAAAACAATTAAACATAAAAATATTAGAATCTTACCACAAATTTGATACTACAAAACTTTTATAGTTTATGTTTTATTACCACAAATAAGACATAATAAGACTTAGCAAACAAGATCACAGTAGCAAGCATGATAAGGTTCCTTTATTATTGTACCATTGGTAAAAGATGGACGATCTTTGCATTGACAACGAAAAGGTCTGGGTGTTTCTTTTGATTTTAAGATGCATTCAAAGCATTGCCGCAAAGGCTACCTCTATAAAACACTCTGCTAATACACACTTGTGTCTTCCGAGTCTCCACATCTAATAAAAAATTGTATCATCAATATAATAACATATTCATTAATTATATATATTATTCTGCAAATATGATTTAAATTTCAAATATAAAATTAATATAACCTATATTTAAAAGAGTCTAAAATAATTTAAATATATATTTTTCAAAATGAAATTTAATTATAAAAAGTTAAATAGTTTAAACTTTAAATTTAATATAACCTATGTTTAAAGAAACTTTTAGTTTTCTAAATTTGTACCTAATTTTTGAAATTAAATTTCTATATAAAAATAATATATTGCAATAAATGAGAATAATCTTTAAACTGTTTTTAGAGAATGGGATAATAATTAGTCATTTAGCTCATGATATTTGATAGTATCATACGCGGGCCTCAAGAACAACAACTTGAGGTAAAAAAACTTTTTTTTTTGACAAAGTTGAGGTGAAAAAAACTTCAACAAATGAAGTTGATAAGCTGCTAATAACAATTTTGGTCGACAATAATGTTGAGAATTAAACAAAAAATAAAACCCGGATTTGGAGATAATACAATGAAAAAAAAAACTAGACAAACAACGTAAAAGAAAGAAAAAAAGAATAATACCCTTTTGCACCAAACTATAAACTCAAGCATCAGCAGTAATCTGTTTCACTAGTTAAAGTGACCCCGGTTCAAGTGAAAAGCTCACACTAGTTTCTCTGGTTCCTTGACAGCTTCTTCGTTTTCTTTAGCATCCGTTTCTGCTGCAACCTCTGCTTCCTGGTTCTTCTTCGTCTCCTTGGGGATCTCAGGTTCAGAGCTTTGAGCATCCTCATGAGATTCCGCTGGTTTTGATGCATCAGGACTGGAGTCTCTCAAGTTCTCTTCAGCACCACTCGTTGCATCTGGTGAGCTCTCAGTGGTTGCAACGCCACTTGCACCTCCTGGTGGTGAATTCTCTGCACCCTTATTATCGGTATCATCACCATCCTCCTCTTTGTCGATTTGAACCTCACCATTGGGCAACATGGTAGCTTCATCTTGGTTGGAAGAAGGAGCAGTGGACTCGGAGGTCTCTCTCCATTCAACCCAAGCAGGTGACTTTTCAGGTTCTGCTTCACTCGGGTTTTCCTCAGGACTCTTTGATGTAGAATCCTCTGTTTCCATATCATCAGTTGGGGAAGAGTCTGCAGTGTCTTTAAATTCATCGGCTTCACCTATGACGACATCATCATCATCGTCGTCGTCATCATCATCATCATCGCCATTTCCATCAGCATTGGGTGAAGGTGAAGCGATCGAGCTCATTGAGCGCTCATTCACAACTTTTTCATCATCGAAAGCAAACCAGTCTGAATTTGTGAAGAGCGAGTCGCTACAAAGACACCATGTAAATATTTCGTTTGTTAAGGAACCACATCAACTAAATGATGGGAGTCAACGGATAGAAGCGGATTGATTTCCACCAGAAAAGAAAAGTCGAACCCATTACCTCTCCTGATCATCTCCAAGGCGCAAGGAAGATATGACGACCTCTGCAGATTCATCATCAAAGTAGACATCCTGCCACATTGAAGGTTTTCATCGCTATCACTATCACTAACGCTTTCATATTGATTGCTTAGATAAACAGGCACATGAGCCGAAGTAAAATTTGAGTAACTTCTCAGCAATAAAATCACACAGCGGAGATTAAAATTTAAATTTGCTCCCACTCGTTTGTCAATTGAAATATCCTCACAAAAGGTCTTAAGCTGTGTTTAGCGTCATATTTAGGATTTTAGAAAGTCAAGTCTCAGTTCCTAAAGATAAGAAAAAGACTAATAATACCTCATCATCGCGTTCCATCGAGCCTTGGTTCTGCAGTGGATAAATAATATATGTCAATGGTAGAACAAATGTAAGATGTAGTCCTCTTTCCGCTTCAGCAAAAGAATGCAGCAAAAATTAAAAGCTCTGGCAAAATATGGTTGTTTTTGTAAACCAACTAATCCAAGCTACTTCCAGGATAGTTAAAAATATTAAAGGAAGAGAAGACGGTAGGAAAACCGCATGCTATCCATAGGTCACAGGGTAAGCGACGGTTTAACTATCCACCAAATACAGAGATTTAGTAACTACATCACTCCTAGTGGTCCAAGAAATCAAAAAAACTTTAGTCACTCTTGCATCAGATTTCACTATGTATCATATTTCAAGAACTATAATAGGACTAAAGACCATCGCAAAATATATTGCTTTCCTCAAGAATTCCTGAACTGATTTCCTCATTTGTCTCAACCCATGACCTTCCAGGACTTACTGAAGTATGCGACTAAAATCTATGATGATAAACAAAAAGAGATCACAAAGTAGCAGCTATGACAAGGAAACACAAGAAAATCACCTCATCCATGTCATCGTTGCTGTAAATTCCATATCTAAAGGCCTGGCTCAAGTTGTTTGCTAGGGCTGCTACATCATAGTCTCTGTCGTGGTAATCATCATCATCGCTATCTCTATTACGATCATGGAGTGAAGTTGGCCTCCTGTTAAAAAGAAAAATATCAGTAAAAGGAAGTATCTATATACTACACTAACCATCACTACTGCCAATCATGTAGCATTTATCATCCCGTAAGGAACTTCACAAAAGCATGCTCTTATTGCCGTCTACTAGAAATGTTTAAATACATTTATATTATCATATATCTAGATTGCTATTAAAGCAGATTACACAAATGTGACAAACTTCTGTTTAAAAATACTATTTCAAGTATAACCTCTGGTTTTGGTCATAACTTAAGTCTAGCAAAACTCCCAATAAGAGAAAAAATTACATACCCGCAGGCCCAAGAGTAGACATTTTCCAATGTATTCCGCTTTGACAAGACATCTGTCTGCCAATCCACCCATTTGCTATTTTCCTGGTAAAAAACGTAAAAAAAAAAGGAATCTTGAACGATATATGACGAGTTTGATACTATAGACCAGCAGCCTACAAGGGTAGAACCTCTCTCAATATTTCACATGCCAACAAGCCATCAAGGAAATATAGTTAGAAGATATCAAACAGGGTTAAAGCCCTGAGAAAATTTGTTTTTGAGCTTCGGATCTTCTACAAAAATTATACAGCAAATGTAAAGAAATGCCATACACTCGTAGAAAACTCAGAAAACTATGAATAGCAATTATATTTACTTATATTGAGTATTTTCAAGTCCAATAAACAATCCATTTGAATTTCATATCAAACAGAATTGTGGTATACCTGCAAATGAGACTGAATTTCGGCATTGCTATTAGCTAGCTGAAGCAGTTTGTTCGAGATACGGGTCAAATGACCAATGCTTCCAATCCTGAGCGGCTTTCTACCCTCTGCAGGGACCGTAGGCTGAAGCTGAGACGTCACAGGTAAACCAAGTTAATATATAATGATGCCAACCTCAGACAATATCATTTAGTATCTTCACCTTATCAGAATCAGCAGCAGTTAATATGGAGTCTTTTTCCGCCTCTAGTATACTCCCAATAAGATTGCACTCACTGAGAAGATGGTCAAGAAGTTGAGGGTTTTTGCTCTCCAAACATGATAGAATTACATTTTCCACATGATGATGCAAAAAGTTATTGTAGGGATATCTGAGACAAAATTGCACCACAATTTAGCATGGCAGTCTGCATACTATCAACTAAGAAAAAATAAATTCCTACTTACTCGAAGAACAAGTCCAACACTCTTTTCACCGCTCCAAGTCGAATAACTTCCTTCTCTGCTGCTTCACTACCGACTGTGAGTAAGACTGAAATAAACTCTACAATCTAGGAAAAAGAATCAAAGTCAAATCTTCATTCGTTGAAGAAAAGTAGTACAGAATTTGAAATTATCACTACCGACCGTGAGTAAGATTCTACAATCTAGGAAAGAGAAACAAAGTCAAATTTTCATTTGTTGAACAAATGTATTCAGAAATTTCAAATTATAACCATAACAGTGAAAGGTGCCTTAAATTAGAAAACAAATGATACAAATGAGAACAAAAAGTACCTTTAATCTGTGTTTTCCAAGAGGTGGTTGCAACTTGCCATATGTCGTTAAAAGAACACCCTCAGCAGATGATACATTCAAAAGCATGAGTAAATCGCCTGCATAGCAGAAGCATATTACACAGTTTTCATAGCAGCCAAGAAATTAACATTGCAAACCCCAAAATATTAGAAAAAGACCATTAAAGTTCTGAAGCAAAATGCCATGACTGATCGTCTAAATGTGCACAGTAATCTGGTTGTAGAATTTGAATTCGACTAAAACAAAGAAACCAAGTATTCTTTCTTCCCAATAGGGAAAATAGCATTCAGAGAAATCAACATACAAGCGGCAATACATATGAAAATTTGATAATCATACTTTATTGCTCACCTAGGCTTCCAAGCATTCCCTCCACTGTCTCGGGATTAGTTACTCCAGGGGTTAGTTGACGACCATATATATTATAAGTCCCCAATGTAAACCTCTTAGGATCCAGTAGAGATATGCATACAGACAACGAATTAACCAGAACAGACTTAGGCCGTGAATCTTCTAAAGTATGTTTTAACAACCTTCCAGTGCAGCTGCATAAAATTGTACAGGACAGAGAACAATACGTCAATAAATTATAGTTTTCAAAAGCATCAATACATAAAAACGATAGCCAAACTGAGAAAAGCCTACCTAGGGCTGGAAAGTTTTGTTGCAAGACCAGGGGGTGCGTATCTTGCAACAGTACAAAGAATTTCAGCTGCGTTAGCATGTACCTCGGGAGAATCCTACGAAAGATAACAAAAATCTCCAAGATATCAGTAAATAGCATTGCCTGGGATGATAAAATAAATCTGAATAAAGAAGCCATAAGACTAGCCATATTGAAAGAAAAGTAATCCACGCTACAGAACGAAACGTACCGAGGAGCCAAACTTGTCTACAATCATCTCTAAAACATCTGTATCTTCTACCCACTGCATTGCACTTGTGTAGTTCGAATATAGGTGTTCATCAGTACCAACCAGACGTTTTAAAACCTGAGCACCAGCAATAAGTTAAGCGCCTAGGAAACTAGAATTTTACAGAAATCTAATAATCTAAAACCTACAGAATTACGACCTTCATTGTTTACAGACAAATATAATTAAAAAAGTCACTGGTGTAATAACCTTCATTGTGTACAGACTAATTATACAGCAAAATCACCATGAGAATGATGAGAGCAAATATTCGCAGTATTTACCATTTTTTCATCGTCATTACTGGGTCTATTAATAAATATTGTTTTCGTAAACAGATTCATAAGTGATTTGAAGGAGAGAAAACATGACATTTTTTCCAACTAATCAGTATGTTCTCACTAGATGTTTAATACACGTAAAGCCGAAATCAGGAGTTCCTAAAACGCAAATAAAAGTGCACACCAACCTCCAATATAGATGTAATACCAATCAAATCAACAAGCTGCTTCAGTATTTCTTGATGATCCTGGTAGCACGAGAAAGTCAAGATTGATCATAAAAGAATTGTTGATATGAACTTCAGATGGTTAAATGGTATTCAAAGCATTGTTAACTTGTGTACCGGTTATTAAATTGTATCAACCGAGTTAGATTGGATATTGTCGATTTAGGAAAAACCTCTTTCATCAACTATATAGCAATACCAATCTTTATCAATATCTCTGACTATTTAACAGTATTATCTCAACTTACACCGATAATCCTAAATGTAAAAGAAACCAGCCAGCTAATGGTTCAATAATCTCTACAAAGATACGGATAAAAAAAATACTAATTCTAGCACATCAGCTTAAACAGATATCTTAATCCGGGTAACAAAAATCAACTTACTTTTATGAATTGCATGAAAGGGATCGTCTTCCGCACCAGCAGACAAATGACAACCTAGTAATAGAAGATGTAAGAGAGAACACGTAGAAGATTACTCTTTGAGCCCTATGAGTTTTTCTCATAATTATATAATTGTCGAATGCTAAACACCTTGCTGAAATATCCGGCAAGCAATGAGTTATGGGTTTCTTTAGCTTCCAAGAAAGAAAACAGCAATAACATCAACTGCAAAAAGAAGACATCACGAGAGGTAAGAAACCCTAAATCCGCAACAATTTACAGAGTATACCTATAGGGAAATGTAACAGAGTCATTGTCTACCTCCTCATCCTCGACTAGTGTTTTCAGTATCATTTCAATCTCACATGTAAAAATTTCACACGCAATGAAAGGAAACCTGGAACCCATTTAGAAGAAAATATCAATAATTGAATTCAACAAACACAATCAGCAAAAAAAAAATAATAATAACGTTTCTCCAAAATAATTACTTGAATGTTCGCTTCTTTTCCACATCATCGAGAGGCTCCTCTATTATGTACCTAATCAGTTGTTCCACTTGCGCTCTTTCTCTCAAGCTGAAACAAAAAAGAATCCAACATTTGAGCGGCATTGCCCGTGAAAGAGAATATAATTTCTGTGCACAAGACGATGACAGAAATATTATTTTGCTTAAATCGATGACAGAAATATTATGTGTGATGCAAAAAGTAGCATGTCGTAAATAATGTGTGAATGAAAGTAGAAATGTTTTATTGGTTGTATAAAAGATCTTTAAAGAATAATTCCCAAACGTTTTTTAGCCAATGTATTCTGATAGCATAAGAAGTGACAGAATCTTCATGTAACATTGCATTTCTTTTCATCTCCCAAAAAGGTAATGAAGCATTAAAAAAGTGCAAGAAAATGTGGTGAGAGAGCATACAAATTTAAGAGTCGTCCATTAAGGGCTTTGCATTCTTGAATAAATTCGTCCTCGTCAAGAAGTTCCTCTAATGTGAAACCATCTTTGTCCAAAATTGCCTCAATCTGCAAAGGAACAAAAAAAAAATCGTCATTCAGAAAGCATATAATAGTATGAATTGCAAGCAGCCAGCAAAAATCTTAATCCCTACGGCAAGAAAGGATAGTCTCCCACTTCCAGAGAGACATTGCTCAGATATCATCATGAATTAGGTAGACGAAGACACTTAGTTACTTATAAGCCAAGAAATCCAGACACTGGAAATCTCTTCATCTCCAACATATTCGTCTAAAGAAACAGAGTAAGCTTCGAAAATCCCCAGAAATGAAACCCCAAAAGCCCGTACAACCCATAGGCGCTAAATCCACCAACAAGAAACGCGTCCAGGAAACAAACAAACACCGAAAACTCATCTCCCTCTCTATGGAGTGCCTTATTCTCACAGATATTACAGAAGATCGTTAAGAAATAGGTTCAGGGAGAAGAAGACTCACGGCAGAAGCCGTTGACAATCCCGCCATTCGCCAGAACATCTTTCCAGCTCAAGAAAAAACGTCGAATTGCCCTCGCGTCCACAGAGATTGGGATCTCTGAAACCCTAACAAGAGAGGGAAATTTCGCCTAGAGATAGAAGAAGAAGACTCGAAGGCGAAGCTAATCCGAAACTTAGAATCTGTAATCGCTGTGAGAGGGAAGAAAATTGCAGAAATTCGATCTGAGATCGAAGAGATGGGATGTGAGCGACAAAGAGCACCTTCAATCGCGGGAGGGTAGTGCTTAGAGATATAAGGAAGACAAAAGGAAAGAGAAAAAGGATCAAATGTGTTTGTTTCTTTAAAAACCGAATTAATTTATTTTTGCTATTTCCGTCCCAAGTAGTGGTCGATATTCAACATTGCGCGTTAGTTGTGAGAATTATTTTTTACTCTTACAAGTTTGTATTATAAATGCTGTGTTGACAAAAAGAAAATATATCACATTACTTGTTTTTCATATCTCCCCCTCAAAAAAAATAAAATAAATAAATTTCAAGATAGCTCTACGAATTAATGAACTCTGGTACGAGTACTAAACTAAGAAATTAAGTGGGTTATTGGTTTATAGATTTTGATTAATTTAGATATCGAAGCAAAATCATGTATTATTGGATCACTGGATTTTAAACTTTATCAAAATTCTATGTTAATATCCTAATTAATTATTCCACATGTTAGATTTTGAAATCAGTGAATTAATCCACACATTTTTTTTAGCTTTACATCCAATTTGCCAAATCTACATTACTCATTAGCATGATTTTGGTATATTGGAAACCGATTTTTTTTAACAGGAAATATCGATGAATTCAAAGAATTTGGAATCCACAAATGTAGTTTCAAATTCACATTTAGAGTATTTTTGTCTTACAAATGAAATCTACAAGATGTTTTGCTTTGGCAATCTTTGTATTTCAACAATTATTGGTTTTATCTTAAGTAGTTGAAGAAGCCACATATCATTTTGTTTTTTTTTTCCCTCACCACATATATCATTTTGTTTAAACCACCAATAGGATAGATATATCTCTAGATATATATTGACTTCTCAAACAAAATTTGAAGTAGACAAAAAGGACACTGTATGGCCTATGGGATTGTGAAAATACAATAGTACTAAAAAAACAAATAGTAGTCGTTAAACTTAAATGCAAGGCAAAATGGCAAATAAGTACATGTAGTTGAGAAAAAACCCCAAGACAAGATACATCCGGTTCAATAAACCGTCCAAATTGCCGGTTCAATCAGATTGAACCGATGATCCGAGCAATTCTGATCGTATAATAAAACCTTGTGTCAAAACAAGTCAGAAGAAGCTCGAAATCCTCCGACGGTTTTCTGTTCGCTTCTTCAAGCCCTAACAATGGAGGACGCCGATGGTCTCAGCTTCGATTTCGAAGGCGGTCTCGATTCAGGACCTGCTCAGCCCACAGCTTCAGTCCCGGTTGCTCCGCCTGAAAACTCTTCCTCCGCCGCTGTTAACGTAACACCGAGCTATGATCATTCTTCCGCGACGGTGTCTGGAGCTGGGAGGGGAAGAAGTTTCCGTCAGACCGTTTGCAGGCACTGGCTTCGAGGTCTGTGTATGAAAGGCGACGCATGTGGGTTTCTCCATCAATACGATAAAGCCCGTATGCCAATCTGCCGTTTTTTCCGTTTATACGGTGAATGTCGAGAGCAGGATTGTGTCTATAAGCATACCAATGAAGATATCAAAGAATGCAATATGTATGTACTTGAAAACCCCATTTGTATTTGGTTTCGATTTCATGCTTTCTCAGTAGAAGATCGAACACCTCTTAGGGATGCAATACTTAGGGATTCTACACTATTCAATGATTGAGATTGTGTTGATTCTTACTTTGATTAGTTTTGTACTTACAGATTCTGTCTTGCAATTGTATTGGCAGGTACAAGCTGGGATTTTGTCCCAATGGTCCTGATTGTAGGTATAGGCATGCGAAGCTACCTGGACCTCCACCTCCAGTTGAGGAAGTTCTTCAGAAGATACAACAGCTGACTTCATACAATTATGGGCCAAATAGGTTCTATCAACCACGGAATGTTGCTCCGCAGCTACCAGATAAACCTCAGGTGCAGGTTCTAACGCAAGGCCAGCCACAAGAATCAGGTAACTTGCAGCAGCAGCAACAACAACAACAACAACCTCAGCAATCACAACACCAGGTCAGCCAGACTCAGATACAAAACCCTGCTGACCAAACAAACAGAACAGCTCATCCTTTGCCTCAAGGGGTAAATAGGTGTGTTCAGAGTCCCAAGTTTTTTAATTGGGTCGTGTAAACTATGTTTGTGTAAGACATTGTTATTGGTCCTTTATCGAACCATTGGTTTCTTATAAGAGTGGTCACTTTGAAATGTAACTAGCTATTTGCAAGTTCAGAATTTTCAAACTTTATATATATATATACAAATTTTAACTTCGTGTTATATATTTTCCACCTCGTTTTAGGATACTTTTCTTTGATAGTTAGGTAAAATTTAGAGATTGCGTTTTTCCTCCATTTTTCATCTGAAGAGAATAGACATTGAACTGCTTCAGTGCTAGCTTTGATTTCTGATTTTTCTTTGACGATTATTAGTCCCCTCTTCCCATCAGTTGCCTTCTTACTTCATTTGACATGTGGGAGATAGGCTTTGCAAATGGTAGTATCCATATACTGGTTTCATTCATTGTTGACTATAGTTCTTTAAGATCTATCTCATTAAGAAGCATACCAGAAATTTCTATTTTCTTTAGTGCTCTGGCTTATTCCCTAATCGCATGTGGTTTAGCAGGAATCCTGCATTGTTTCGGGTTAACAAATTATAGTAACCAACATTTAGTGACTAAGTGTGGAATAATTGTGATATGAGCTGTTTTGATTACGGCTAAAAGAGGTCCAAAATTGTTGAGGTTTCGTCTTCCTTTTTCGTTCGCTGTATTAGAATTTGTTGGTCTCTCTGCTTTCTTGTGTGAAATAGTTAGTATTCATTGTCAACATAGATGCATTTCCAGTTCTTCAGATTCACGACTGTGGCCCTTATGAGCTTCTAGTCAACATAATAGTCTTGATTCCTTTGATCCCAACAGATTTATATGACTTATTTTAGTCTCGGTTGTTAATCTATGCATAACACCTTGTTGAACTATTGTCCTTTAGCATGTCTGTCCACTTGTACATTATGTAATTGTATCAGCCTTTATTTGAAAGAATTTTCTTCCTGATTATGATGCCATGGCTGAAAAGGATTATGCCAATGCCTCGTCATTGATAATTGTCCATGGCCCTGGACTTTGTCTGTTCACATATCTGAAGCAGATAGAGGTCTCATTTTGCTACTTTTTCCCCCTATCCTTGTGCATATAAAAATCTGGACATTTTGATGATCTGGCTTCTCTCTCAGTTTTGATGGTCACAAGTTCTTTTCTTATTTGTCCCTAAGAGTTGATTGCCTATTCCCGTGCTCCACTGTGCGTTTTGTTTGTATGGTGGTTTTATTCAGATATTGATTAGAAGCCTTGTAATTTTTGTAGCAATATCTTTTGGAATCATAATTTGAAAGAAGATGATTTACTTGAATTAGCGTTTCATCTTTTGAAGATGCTTTACTTTTTGTGGATTCGTTAACTCTATCTCTGCCTTCTGTTAGATTCTTACTAATCATCATCTGCCATACCTGATATTTTTTTTAAACTTGGTTTTTCAGGTATTTTGTAGTTAAAAGTTGCAATCTAGAAAATTTTGAGTTATCTGTGCAACAAGGAGTATGGGCTACACAACGAAGCAATGAAGCAAAACTTAATGAAGCGTTCGACTCTGTGGATAATGTGATCTTGATATTCTCTGTCAACCGGACACGGCATTTCCAGGTAGTTTAGTGGGTTAAACAGTAACCACTTACTTATGTTGAAAGACTTATAACCTGTTCATCTGTATCAATGGTTGCTTCTGTGATATTCGTCTTCATAGTGTTGTATTTGGTCGGCTGCGTTATGAATCTAAATATCTTTGTTTTTACATGAGGCTATAGGGCTGTGCTAAGATGACATCCAGAATTGGTGGTTACATTGGTGGAGGAAACTGGAAACATGAACATGGAACTGCACAGTATGGCCGGAACTTTTCAGTTAAATGGTTAAAGGTATTCTGTTTGCCTAGGCTTTCACTATGATTAATATAGTCCTTGCTCTGAATCCCGGTTTAATGTAGTTCTTCTCTATGCGATTGAGCCTATATGGTCTTGCACTTCTGGTGCTATATTCTAATCCGTAAGTCTCAGTCTTGCTTGAAATGTTAGTGTGCCTTTTTTACACCATCGATCTCAATACACACCTTTCCACTTTTTTTATTTCTCTGTTCTGGTATCGTTTCTGCTGATGTTAACTATGAGCTCCGGTAAATGCTACTGAGAGCTAAAGAAGATGCTTTCGTAATTCATGCAGAATTAATGTAATTTGCAGAATTTACATGACTTATATGAGTGATTGTAATTCTTATCATTGTAGTTGTGCGAACTGTCCTTTCACAAAACTCGGAATTTGAGGAATCCTTACAATGAAAACTTACCTGTGAAGGTACGTCGAACTTTTCACCATTATTTACGCTATCATAGCTGGTCTCCTATTTTCGAGCGATATCGTTTGTTAGATACAATACAAATCATTGGAAACTAGGATGTTTATATCAATACACTGACCGCAGTGGCTAAATTGTTCCATGTTAACTACACTTGCATGAGTACAAAAATAGTTTGCTAGTCATTACAAGTTACTACTGATGCAGTTATTATTAAGTACTAGGGTATTAGCTAATGGTCGTTGTGTAATATTTATGTTTTTGAGTATTGCATGTAAGCTAGTCACCTTCATGTAACTCTTTTGGTTCAATGATTGTAGATAAGCAGAGACTGTCAGGAGTTAGAGCCCTCAATTGGTGCGGAACTGGCTTCTTTGCTTTATTTGGAACCAGATAGCAAGCTTATGGTATATACTCTCTTTTTGTTGCTTTCTTTTGTTCTTTTGATCTTTCCTTAAGCGTATAATATGGCACATGGAAGAACCGAGCTCAATGTGATCTTTTACTGATGAGCTCCGCCTCTTTTAGGATTTTTTTTAATTCTGTTGCTTCATCAATCTTTTGTTTTCCATGAATCCAAGGCAATATCCATAGCTGCGGAAGCCAAACGAGAAGAAGAGAAAGCAAAGGGCGTGAATCCAGAGTACAGAGCTGACAACCCAGACATCGTCCCATTTGAGGACAACGAAGAAGAAGAAGAGGAAGAAGATGAGAGCGAGGAGGAAGAAGATGGCATGGCGAACGGTCCTCAAGGCAGAGGAAGAGGAAGAGGAATGATGTGGCCTCCTCAAATGCCTCTAGGACGTGGAATCAGACCAATGCCCGGAATGGGAGGTTTCCCTCTCGGAGTAATGGGCCCTGCAGATGCCTTTCCCTATGGACCTAGTGGCTATAACGGTATGCCAGATCCATTTGGTATGGGTCCGAGACCCTTTGGACCGTATGGACCAAGGTTTGGTAATGATTTCAGAGGACCTGTACCTGGGATGATGTTTCCTGGTAGGCCTCCGCAACAGTTTCCACATGGAGGTTATGGTATGATGGGACGTGGCCCGCATATGGGAGGAATGGGAAACGCTCCTCGAGGAGGCAGGCCAATGTATTATCCACCAGCACCAACAACATCATCTGCACGTCCTGGCCCTTCTAGCCGGAAAACACCTGAGAGAAGCGATGAGAGAGGAGTGGCGGTGGATCATCAACAGACATCTCATGAGATGGAGCAGTTTGAGGTTGGAAACAGTTTGAGAAACGAAGAGAGTGAAAGCGAAGACGAAGACGAAGCTCCACGACGATCAAGGCACGGAGAAAAGAAGCGTCGGTGAAAAAGTCCCTTTCAAAGATTCTATCTGTGAAAGAGAAAGAGAGAGACTACGATTTTCGAGTCCATTGGATTTAGCAGATTTTCGATTTTCAAAATCTTTTGTATTTTCAGAAAACAGAGTTGTTGAGACCAACTCTTACGCATATTTAGTGATTTGCCTTATTAATTGATGATCTAGAGTTTTAAAACTTTGAAAAGAACACCAAGACCATATAGTCTTTAAACTGTACATAACAAGAGAAGTCGCATCAATGTTTGGTTATCAGGCTAACAAAATTCTTCTTTCGTTTCACCACTGGTGAGTTAGTTCATGTAATTTTGATCCTTGAACATCTTTAAAACCATAAAAAAAAAAAAAAAAATTAGTGAGCTATGTCAAAGTGACCAATACATATGAAAATTATGGGTGTCCATAAGTTTGTATGAAGCTAATTATATCAAAATCTTCCAAAATCCATGAGAGGGAAATGTATAGATTTGTCTCAGAATACAACCTCAGAAATGTTCTATCTGCAACAAAAAAAAGAAAAAAAAAAAAGCTATAGCTCGCTGGAATATTCAATTCAATTCTTTTCAACAAAATGAAAAATTCTCTGTACTAAATGAAAAAGGAATTATAAACTGTTAAGAAAAACTGACCTTGAAAGGGCAGGCTTTTTGATGTTCTTGGTTGGTTTATAAACTGAGATTGGAACACTATGTAAACAAAGTAACAACATCTCTGTGATACCCTCTAACGATCAACATCCTCGGGACATTCTCCACCAGCAAATCCATATATTCCATGTAGAAATACGCCGGATGGTTCAACGGAGGCGGCGGGAGACTAACAAGAACCACCGCAGCCATCCTCGAGTAACTGAGTATGGTCGAGTTCAGTTTCAGCATTGTGTACAAAAACTTCTCCACTTGTTGCTCATTCACCACCATCGGTTTCCCATTCGCCAACAACGGATTCGAACCTTGTCTCTTGATCTCTCCCAAGTAATCTGAGATCCGTCTCTGAGCAGCATCGAAAGCTTCCAACGAATCCTCTTGGCTGTTTCCTTCCGATCTTATGTCCCATGACTTCATCGTCACCACGATTACTTCGGCTTGCATTCTGAGATCGTAGAGGAACTTCTTCACGTCGGCTTTGAGTGCTTCCGCGTCTGAATCCTCTTCAGCTATGCAGAAGAGTTGGATTTTGCAGCTCTCGAAGCTTTCTTTAGTCAGAAGAAGCTGTGAGAGAAGAAGCATGAGACCTCCGTCTCTCACAATCCAGTACAAGTCGATTGTTCCGTACTGTCTTTGGTACTCGTTTGGCCATTCGTCTAACCCTTTGATGATGACTACTGCTTTGTTTGCTGTTATGCAGTCGTTGATTATCCCGACAAACGTGGATGGAATCTCTGTTAGATTTTCTCGGCGCCAGATCTCAGGGTATCGCATTACCACGATGTTGGGTTTGAGATTTCCGAGTCCCATCGTCTGGATGATCCCACGGAACCCTTCAGTCATGTTTGGGGCTACAACGATTTCGGCTACACCTTCACAACGCTTATACTCAATGTAGGTGGCTAGTTGTTTGCAGGCTTCTTTTGCTTCTTCAGCACATTCATAGTAGTCACCATCTAATATTGAGACAAAGATCGACATTCCACGACCTTTTTTCTTCATACAGTTGGCAAAATCAGCCAGCTTAGGGTGGCACGGAACATTTTCTGGGAGTTGTCCCCATGGTCTGCAGAAAACAAGGGGAATTGGATACCAGTTCTTGGGGTGCACTTGATTCGCTGCAATTAGGGAAAAAAAAAGAGTAACATGAGAAAAGCTTACATAAATGGATCATCTAATATTGAGCCAAATAAATAAGACAGGATTGGTGTAATGACACTTCGTCCGTTGGTTACCTCCGAGTGATCTGAGACTACGAAGGGCCAACTGAAAATATGCACTCTTAAAACCATCCCCCCAGTCCCCGGCTTTTCCTTTGAGTCCAACGTATTTGTATATAAGGCTTGCAAGCGCAATGGCAACCACAGTGAATGACCAAGAAATCAAGAACATGATCACTGCAACAATAGAGAAAAAAGTGAAAAAAAAAATCAACAAGATTCTTCTGAATAAGACATCTCAAGCTTCATGTGAGATAAGCTACGTGGTAGAATCAATAAGAATTTGTTCTCTAGGAATGGAGTACATAGGAGGACTGTACGAAAGACACTTTCTCCAGCGAATATATGAAAATTAATACCTATGCAAAGTGAGGCTCCAACAAAGGAAAGGCTCCAATGATGATACTTCCACCGTGGACGCCAACTTGGAGCATCAAGAAGATCGAGCAGGAAACAAGACAAGTTTACTCCCGAATAGCATAAAAGATAAAACATGGTCACAGTCGGTGTAATAAGATCAAGATTTCCGATAACGACACATCCGATGCAGATCAATGCTGTGAAAAGCGTCGCTATGTGAGGTTCACTAGTATCTGCAACTTTAAAATAATTCAGGATGGGGAGGATATCATCATTTGCTATAGCTGCAAGTAACCGTGGAGCCCCTGTCAAACTCTGGAGAGCAGCCCCTAAGGTAGAGAGGATGATGCCAACGTGAACAATGGCAGGGAAAGGCCAAGCAATTGTAGCAGTAAGAAGCCTGCAATAGAGGAAAATTACTCATTGTATGAATCCGAAAATTCTTGATGTAAGCTAGGTATTGAAGTGCTAAAAGAACAAGTCTCTGCGAGCAGTATCAGATATGTTAAATCTATTTTGACATGTAAACTAAGAAAAGTACAGCTTTTGTAGGCCCCTAGTAGTTTTGTGTAGTATATTCAGAGCATAGAGCCATTTTTAGATTCTTTCAAGTTTATCCATGCTAAAGACAAGAAAGTGCCAGTGATAAGTTGGTATTTGCATTTCCTCCAGTACACTTCTGCCTAACAAAACCCAACACACCAGCTAAGAAATAAAAAATGAAGACACACGAGGAGCAACACCGTTACCTATCAGTCAAAAGTTTGTCACGGGTCGCAACAGCTCCAAAAAACAGAACAGATATCAAATACAGTGAGGTAGTAGTCAGTGTGGCAGCCAATGTTCCAACAGGAATTGATCTTTGTGTGTCTTTCAGTGAAGCTGATCGATTTGAACCAGCCATAATTCCTGTTACAGCAGGGAAGAATAGACCCACCAACTCACTGAAAAAAAGAAAGAGAAGGGTAAATAAATTTCAGAGTAAAAACTGAACAGATAAAAATATTTCACTAACTTAACCAAAACTATAGTTTTACAATTATAGGCAGCAGAAATTCTGGAAGTGACTCACTTGAAACTCCAGTAGGTGCCTCCAGTTGGATCAGGAATTCCCGCATTATTTGTCATCTGATAAGCAGAACCCCAGTTATCTTTAAAACTTTTTAAACGCAAGCCCGTAATTCCAGCTGTTCAGATCATAACAAGGGAACAAAGTGAAGGTTAACAATTTGGGGGAAAAAAATCTCCAGTTGCCTATTTCCAACGATATCCAGAATCGGCTTACTGTCAGGATCATCTGTCTTTGCCAAAAATATTCCGATGAATATGCAGAAGATGGAGAGCAAAACGGGTACTAGGAAAGCAGGTGCAACCCGATTGATCATCTTTACGCCGCCAAATACAATGAAGCATAAAAGGATAGTCACAACAATCCCATAAACCTGCAAGTCATGTGAGTTTGGGCTTTGTATTGACTCGGCAACTGCTGTTCCATTAACCTTTGTGATAGTTTCTGCCATTAGAAATGAAACAAAGCTAAATGACTAAAGGGGACTTATAGGCTATAATTATGTCCCGAGGCAAACAAGTAAACGTTTTGTTAAATAAAATTCAGATTTTGGTGGTCGATAACTATAGTTCTTGCAAATCCTGGATTGCATATACGCTTTGCCACTTTTAACAATTGATGAAACGAGTCTTTGGCGTCAAGACTAGCATGATAAAGTGGCGATTAAAAACTGACAAATTACTAACAGTTGTTAGATCCTAGTAGCCTTTGCTAGTTCACAGGTTTCAGTTCTTACAAGTTCCACAGTAATACCTCTAAAAATCCCAGCAGCAGGGAACGCTTTTAGAAAAGTCTCCACAGCACCCAAAACGTACCTACAATGATAAGGAGGAAAGCAGATAAAGTAGTATTAGAAGCACTTAGAGACCACGTGAAACTGAAAAGAGCACCAGAAACTTAAGGGATGACAGTTGAGCTCAAGACTTAAGACTTTCTCCAAAAGAGTTCCTTTAAAGGATCCAGAATTTACACTTACAGAGCTCCAGCAACTGCATTGCCAAGGAAAAAGCATAAACCTATGCTAATCCCAACCTCCGGACCAAGAGCACGACCAATGAGGTAATATGGTCCTCCACCCTGGAAGTAATGCAAAATTTAAGAACAGAATAAGCTTGATGTCCTGACTATTGCTAAATCACAAACGAAAGAGAAAATTAATAGGGGTCTCAACTATGGACCAGAGACCCAACGAACAGAAAGATATCTTCAACTATGTTTTCACAGATTTATTCCAAGAAAAAGCGATTGATATATAAGAAAAAATAAATACCTTCATTGCGCCATTTGTCGCAATAGCACTCAAAGATATTGTCGTCAAGAATGTACATGTTCCACAGAGTAATACCAATACTAGGCCTTGTCCGATACCAGCCATGCCAACAATCCTGAATATTGAACAGATTAAGAACGGCAAAGATGACTTTGCAGTCTGTTGTGCAACATCAAGGAATTTGCAGTCTTACCATGTGAAACGGATATAGTATATAATTCCTAATATGTTTTGCAAGCAGGGAACGAAAACTCCCATCATTGTACCCATCTTGAGAGCAGGCTGCAACAACATGCAGATAAAGTAACATCATGGAACACATAAATGCAGCGATAGATGATGCCTATGTCAAAAATCCTTATAGAAAACACTGAAAATATATTTGCCGGACTAGAATACCTAAGAAAACCTTAATTTTGCATTAATAGACAGAGTCAACAACAGAACAAGGAAGACGAAGTAAAACCATCTAATCATCCAGAAACAATGTTTGCCAAACAGAAAGCAGCAAAATAATCAGATAAAGGAAGGCAATTTTTGTAATGTAACAGATTAAACTACAGTACAGAACCTGTTCGCCCATCTTAAGTTTAGAATTGTATATAAACGTTTCCAAACAAATAAGGAGATAAAACCGGAGGAGACTAGGGGTGATTCTAGTGCATGACACTTGAACTCCTGACGTGCCCTTGCATCGCCAGTGTTAGAGAGGTATTAACTTTCTCGAATGTTCCCTAAAATCTTTCATATACCTCTCTTTACTAATAAGCCTGATGTGACTTGAGGATAATTTTCTTTAGAAAAAAAAAAAAAAAACAGAGAGAATCGCTTAATCGGAAGAGCCTGACAGAAATCATCAATTGTATGATTTACAAGGCAGTGAGAAGCTAATGGGAATAGGAAGATACCTTTGGGTGCCCTTGTGTAATGGAGATGTCCTCCCCATCTCTAGGGCTAGAAGGTGCCGGAATTTGCTCCCCTGTCATACTGAGGGAGATATTCACCACATTAACACATGTAAAAATGAATAGAATCATGAATTTTTTACATAGTCAAGGGAAACAATAAACCAGGTTCAAACAAGCAAGAAACTTATATGATTCTATCCAATGTCTCCATTGATTGAGTTCAGAACAAAAAGACCAGGCTGATCAACGAAAGCAAGAGACCATTTTCAGTAATTTCTATCTACCATTTACTGCAGGAGATGAAAGTGGTTGATTGATCTTTCTAATATACATTTCTACATGTAAATGACAATTAATATCGCATTTACCTCTTCAAACCAAGGATGTTCACGAGAGAATCGAAACCAAATAACTCCAGCTTGGATTCCTTCTGATGGCCATTGACTCCATCTTCTGGTCTTGGACCCTCCCTTGAACCAGCACCCATCTCTCCTGGTGCAACTACCTTAATGTTCCTGTCAAAAACTTACAAGTGTGAGACTCAAGATGAAAAAGGTCGAAATGACTAAAACATTCAACATTTCCTCCCAAGGTAGAGTTTGGAATGTTCCACGCCCACATTTCTCAACACTAGAATATCACCTTTGAGGAATCTCTTTACGAGCAGTATAATAAGAAAGCAACCAAATTTTTTTTTAAAAAATCTTTTACCCTTATGCCAATGTGTGACCAAGTTTAGCCACACTGGTGACTGAAGCAGAAGTAAAACAAAACCAAAAAAAAAAAAACAGAATTGTACTGTGAATCTTATTAAGCAAACGTCACTTTCAACATCAAATTGTCGGAGAATCTCACAGCAGAAATCGGAGCTTTAAGAAACGAATTCTACCCTTTTGAGCTACGAAAATTCAAACCTAAACAACCAGGGAGCCGGAAAACATCATAGCAAATTCGCAACGAACCAAATTGCATCACATTTCTACTGATCAGTAACACGAGATCGTCATCAACGAAAAAAAGTTCACATCCTTAAAAACACTTGAGGATCTTGATCAGTACAGATACAAGATTTGGGCTACAGCACCACAAGCAAATGAAGTTCCCACGAATTTTCAAAAAGAATAAGGAAGGAAGGGACCAAATAAGAGATTACTTGAGGTTGGAAGAGGAGGAGGAAGATCCAGGATCGATGGAAGACATTTCGACAACCGCCCTATCGTGCGCCACCACCGGCCTGTATCTTCCACCGCCGAGACGCGGGAATTCTTCTTCTCCGTTACCGCCGGCTTCTTCAATGTCGCCGCTATCCATTTCTCTCGCCGAATCTGGACAGATCCCTGGCTCCTCTTTTCAACAATGAGAGGGTTATCTCGTCGGAATCAGAGATCGGAGAGTCTGAAATCTGACGAGAACTGAGATCGAGACTCGACGAATTAACGGAAGAAAAAGAGAAATGTAGTAGAAAATTATATTAAATAAATTATATACCCCAATGAATAATAAGAGACAAATTCCGATTTCAGAAACAAAAAGAAGGAAAAATATTATAAACGAAGAAAACTAGAAAAAATAAGTAACATAAATTAATTTAATTTGGGCTTTTTAATTGGGTCAAGATGGCTGAAATGTCCTTCAATTCCATAGCATAGTCTTGGTCAGTTCCAAGTCTTCTAGATTTAAAAAAAAAAACAATTTCCTCAATAAACTAATAGTATTACACAACTACTTTAAGCAGTTTCTATTTCAATAAACCAACTTAAGGAAACTAATTACATTCACTTTAATTAAAAGCTTATTAACTTATAATGAATAATTTTGAAACTCCCCATAGTAAATATTCATATTTATTAAGTTTTCGGTTTCTCTCAGTATAGAGTTCTAGGGTTGGGCGCGGAGTGGATATCCTAGATTTTGAGGATATCCGTGATCCGCTCCGCTCCATCCGAATAATCATGTTTCCGATCCGTAACTATCCGGATATCCGTTTTCCGGATATTCGCTAAAAATCTAAATATTTACCGGATATCTGATCCGCTCCATAAAAATATTTAAATAATAATATATTTAAAATAAAATTTTTAAAAATCAAAATTTAGTTAAAAATGACAATATTTTCTTTAAAAAAAAAAATTCTTAACTTATTAAGTTTTAATATTTATAATAATCAAATTTATAAACAAAAAACTCACAAAAATTACATTTATATATAATAATTATACATTTTATATGAATTATTATCTATCTATATATACATATATATTTATACCAAAGCGGAGTGGATATCCATCTTAATTTTTTTAAGTATTTGTGATTTGCTCCGTTTTTAACGGATATTGAATTTTAGTACAAATATCCAAATTTTTCGGATCGAATCGAGACGGATAACGGATCGAATCGAGACGGATAACGGATCGAAACAAATATAACGGATATTTTGCCCAGCCCTTACTATAGACCATGATTTGCCAATTTTGAGCCATTTTCCCTTTTTTCTCACTTTCTTAGAAGTTGAAATTAAAAATTAAAAATGACAAAATAGTTGGTTATCAAAGATACAAAAAGCAAATGAAGAAACATCAGAGGAACCACTTCACTACAAATGCACACATTTAACAAATGGAAGCTCTTCTTTTTTTTTTAGCTAAGTAAATCCAATACACTGTAACTCTGACATGTCAACCGTGGAAATTTTGACCATTTTCACCTTTCCGAACTAATGCTCGAGGCTTTCTTATGCTTCCCACGACGTTCTTTGACATCTTTTAGCTTCTCAATCTTCACATTCTCGTTGTTAGACTTCGACACAGATCCTTCTTGAGCACTGCACATTTGATGCGACTTCAGCTTAATACCAAACCCGAGTTTCTTGGAAACGTTCTCCCACGTTTTGCTACCGCCTCCACCGCTTCCAGAACCACCACCACCCTTTGTCGTCTTCCCGAGTTTCTCAATCTCCTGTCTCATATTCGAACATTCTTTCTCCAACTCGCAAACACGCATTCTCATACTGTCCATTCCAACTTTCAGGACTTGGTTCTCTCTTACTGCGGTTGCCCATCCTCCACCTCCTCCTTCATTTGATCCTCCTGCAAATCCTCCGCTTCTTAGCTGTCTTGACCCGCCATCGAGGTTGTCTGAAACCAAGAAACATCCAGCAACAGAGGTTCTGAGCTGAAGCTGCTCAAAGAAGAGGACCTGGACGATTATTCTTAGAGGTAATCTCTCGTTCTGTGCCGCGTGTGTGCAAGCTTCTAAAGAGAGCTTCTGGCAATCTAACAACCTGCAAAGATTCTCTCTTTCTGTTTCCGCTAACCAAGGATGATGCTGCAAATCATCATAAGAAGGAAAGATTAAGCAGATATTCAAGAAGATTGATGGGGTTTGTTTGTAGGGTCTTACCTTAAGATAAATGTCTATTGCGCGATAGAGTCCATCGTCTAAGAGTCTTGCATATTCAGGAACAGAGGCGGCTAAAGCTTGGAACTTTGGAAGCTTGAGATTGACATCAGGAGCAACTTCAGCAAGATACCCATCGATGAGCTTTGCAACGGCCGTCATTGGTGTTATCGACTGTGGTGATCCAATCAAATTCACATCATCTACTGAAGAACACGGAGAGCCAACCCCAACGGGCATAATCTGATCCATCCCAAGAAAATGGTCCAAGATCCTTTGCACAGAGTCGACGTCGTATAAAGTCTCCATTGTATGAGAAAAGCTAGGCATTACAAGATCTTCCAACGCCGCCTGGTCAAGCTGCATCCCTATCCTCTTCTCTAAATTCGCTATGCAAGCCGGACTAGCTTTCAAAATCTTGGCGATACGAAGCATGTCGACGAAGAACTTGGTCGGAACTAAACCTTTTTGCATACGGAGAAGCTCCTGGATCTCTTCAAGCAAGTTCTTCTGCTCTTCCTCAGACAGTACATTCCCCGAGCCCAACGGTGTGCTGAAACGACCACTAGATTCAGGTCCACCACGTCGTCTTTTCAAGCCAGGCAAGTATTTTCTCGTGTAATAAGTAAGCGAACCGGCAATGATGTCTTCTCTTATGCCCCGGGAATCCATGACTGTGATAAGTCTCTTGAAAAGAGGAAAACTAAGCATGGACGCATCCTCGTACCACCAGTCTGAGCTAGTATGTTTAGGTCTAGCTCCGGTGCTTATCCCGTTCCATAAAACGCTGCCACCTGGACTCTGCATGGGCCCACCATGCTCCACAACTGGCCATCCAAACAAGTTTGGGTCTGTCGATGCTCTCATGGCTAATGACTCGATACATTTCTTGGTAATGTTCAGTTCATCAGCATACTCGAGGACCTCGTCGCAGCTTTGAAGCGCTTTGATTGAATCTTTCCAGCTTTTGAGGACCACTTGGTTGAAAAACGTTTCGGATTGAGAAATGAGATTTGCTTCCCCATACTCTTCAGTCATCTCGAGATGCTCAGCAGCACATCTGAGATATACAACGTTGGAAGCGGTGAGTTCGAGCTTCACACCGTAGCAGAATTTGGCGACTAGTTCAAAGGTTTTATCTCCGCCTGGAAGATCAGGAATCTCAATGAGACATTTATCATCCCCTTCTTTTGATGCCTCTGCAATCCTTCTTTCCATGACTCCACTTCTAGAGAGCAAGGGAAACTGCAGATAGCAAAAAATAAAAATGTTATAGGAAATTGCAAATGTTGGAACAGGAAAACACAAACCAACACACATCTTCGATAAATAGCAGTCATTCGAGATTTCTACAATGCCGGAGAAGAGCATAACATTCTACAAGACGATGATTGTTCCAGATAAAGGCAATATAACACTGTGTTTCAAGAAAGAGAGTGTTGTCTTGTTCAAGTTAATCAAATTTACCTTGTGGAGATGGAAAGACATCTCTCCAACTTCAACGACGATATCACTTGGAAGTCCAGTTGTGCAAAACCTGCAATTAGCACAACCAAAGAAGATCAAATTCAGTCAAAGGAATGAGCTTTGACTAAGTAATACTGAGATTGCCTTAAAGACCAAAGGTCTCAAATTCAGCCATTAGAAAGGAGAAAAAACAAGAAGAATCACAAACTTGGAACAAAAATACGAGAGATCAAGTGAATATACCAAGCCTGGCCTTGTCTCTGGAAAGCATCAGATTTGGATCCAAGCTTCATGCAGGCCATACTTTCTCTTACCAGAATTCAACGAAGAAACTATGATATTTGAGCTTCCAAAACCCCAAAAAAACCTCCACCAAAATCCAAACCCTAACGTACAGCAACCAAACAAGAAACTGCTAATTTCTCAGAAAGAAAGAGACTTTGGATCCATCCCTTAGTACCCAGATCGATTAAGAACTTAAAACAGATCAATTTCACTCAGACATTTTAACAAACACGTAAGCTGCCTCTTTTCTCCACATTCAGTAACAGAAACTCAGCAGCTCACAATAATCTTCCAGAAATTAAACCTAAACCCTCAAATAATCACACCGATGTGAAACAGATCCCTTGACCAAAACCCACTAAAGAAACCAAGAATCTCAAATAACCTTATCTGCAACACCAAATTCAAACCTTTTTCCCCAACAAAAAAAAGAAAAGAAAAGAAAGAAGCCGAACCCCTAAAAACCCAGCTAGACAAGAACAGCTAAGCAGAAGAAGTTACCAGCTCTCTCGTACCCTTTATACGAGAATATACAATGTTAGGGGACCATATAGCTAAGCCAACATTAATTTTTTTTTTTATTAAAACAAAAAGGCAAACTTGTGGTCTTGTAAGAGGAAAAAAATAAATAAATGCAAGAAAATAAAAATGGAGTTAATTGATAGTTTCTGTATTGGTTGCTTGAGGAATTTAGAAATTTTTTTAATCCATAGTGAAATAAAAGGAAAGAGATGATGGACAATTGAAAATCTCGAGATTTGGGAGAGATTAATGAGGGAGTTAAAGGTTTTTGATGAACACATGCACGCATGTGGGGTCCTTTGTATCTTCAAACATACTCATTGTGTTTGATTCTCGATATTAGCAAACACTTTAATCTCAAAATTGTGGGGTTTAATTTTGTCCTAATCTCTCTACTCAAAGAATCCAACCCTTCCCACTAATCTTTGGCGTGCGAGTGCGGTAATAATGTATTCACTCTCCGCCTCAAATTTTTGAAAGAGACCAAACAAATTTTAGTTATGTTTTTGTCCATACAATTATGTAGTCATGCGGATTTTTTGTAATATTAAGTATTTTGGATATTTCTTTCAGTGCTTAACAGATCAAACTGTAAAATATTTAATGAAATTATACGCTTCTGTACCCGTATAAATATAACGACAACTTTTTATCAGTTACAACACAAACTCACATTACTTAACTTAGGATTCAAGTTCATAGTTATTTACGTTTTGTTGCCAAAACCTATACTCAGTAAAACATAGCGATAAATTTCTATCAAAACTATAATAAAATATCATTCATTTTGTTTTACACTTTTCGAAGACGCTACCTTGATAATATTCCATGATTCATCTTGTCGACTTGTCCTAGTCACGAAAGGAGTGAGTGTAACATTATGAGTGATTTTTCTAATAGTTTTGCACATTGTATATGTATATATGTCGTCTAAGTGATCTTGAAACAGTTTTACTGTAGTTTGAGAATTCGTCTTGCTGAGAATAATTAAGAATCAAATTAAATTCTCTGCGGAATGTCATGCTACGATTGATAAACTATAACTACATATATATTTATCAAAAGATCAGGATATACTATATTTATTATTTACATACATATAGACAGAAATATATATGTCTAAATACATTTCAAAACCAATAATGCAAACTTCGCCAAGTCATGAAAGACATGTTATTACAAAATATTCTTCTATTATTAGTGATGGAATGTGATTTGTCCGTACTATCTATCTAAGCATGTGGTTGAAGCTTCGTTGTCCGACGAAGATTTGTATTGTTCAAAGCTGACATGGCCATAAACTTTCACATCCAATAGACCCGACCAGTGTTAACTGTTAATTAGTTAACTGAAAATATCTAATAAAACTCTGTTTGTTTGTTTAGATATTTAGGATTGTGAAAGAAGGAGAGATGTGAGACTTGGGGAACAAATATGATTGTCATTTGAAAAGAAATGCTTTGTTGATTTTGGAATTAGTTTTGACATGCCACTCACAGCTTTTGAATGTTTCAAGGAGCGAAATTAATCAAAAATCTGTAAGAAATAAAAAAGACGAATAAGAAAATTGGGACTCAAAAATTCAGATTTTCAGACATTAATTATGACTAACTCATGGCTCAAAATAATGAGCAGAAGTAACAAAAAATACCTTCCCTCTCCTCCCAAACACTCTCCTACTCTGATACTTCTTCCTCTGATACTTCTTCCTCAAGAAAGCCCCCTGACCCTCTAGTTCTGTCGATTACAGAAGATGAGGGAACAGAAAGACCTTGAAGATCTTGAAGTGAGTATCATGACGTTATTGTTAAGGCACTCGAGACAACATGGTTACACAACTCACAAAGTTGACTACATGTAATCTTATTTTAGAGTTAAGAAAACTAGTTTCATAAAAAAAGGTATCATCATTTGATTGAGGCATAAATTATACAACTAAATAAAACGAAACCCCATAATACAAGTTGTCATAGAACACACGAAATATATAGAAGTTCGGTCGGTAAACAAGTAGCAGCAACGGCGAAACAAACACACTATTGGCTGTGGCTGTGGTTGTGGTTGTTCATTATTGCTTGATCTTCAAGGGACTGTCTTAATAAGGCCGTGTTTGATAAGGAAGTCTACACAACATCAAGAACAAAAAAAAATAACCCAAAAAAATTAAAAGAGAAGTAAATTTCTTATGAAGATTCCAATAAAAAAGAAACTATTTATGTACCTCGGGAGAATCCTCTGTGAAAGAAGCGTTCGAGTTCCGAACGGCGCTTCATCCAATTACTACGACAACGTTTACAACCATTAAAGTTAGTATAGCCACTGTATCCGTTTCTCCCTTTAGCCATTGTAACCTCAAGTCTCAGCCCTCCCAAGTAACTTCCATCGAGTGTTAACGCCTTCTTGTCATCTTTTCTCATATTAATGAAAGCGAATCTGAAAGAAAAAGAAAAAAGAGAGAAAATCTTTTCGTCTGCATTTAACTTTAGTTGTCAGAAAATTGGAGGAAGAAAGTAACAAACCCCAAGGGAGAACCGGTTTCACACTCAAACGGAACGAAAATCCTTGAGACCTCTCCACAAGAACTGAAGTGGTTTTTCAAAGCGCTCTTGATATCATCAATAGGAAAGAAACAATCGAATCCCTTGACGTAAATGGTTTGCGGGTTTTTCATTTCTGAATCATTACTTTCGAATAAGCACTTATGTTCTACCATCTCTTTCTTTGGAGTTTCTTTCTCCTGCATGCAGACATGGTTGAAATTAAACAAATAGATTAGTTATAGAGTGTTAACGTATCATTCCTCAAACATACAAAACACATACAACAACTATAAACAAACACATAGAACTGCTAATTAAACACGCATACCATATATATTTTTTTTGTTAAAAAAAAACACATACCTTCAGTGAAATCTCCAGTTCATCTGAATTCTTCTTTAGTTTTTTGAGAATTTTAGTCATCTCGTTCAGACAATTACTTAAATCATCTATTTTCTGCCATAGAATTAGGAAAGTCAAAATGAGTAACAAATGCAGAAAAAAAATAATCAAACGCTTTCTTTGTTTTGAAAAATGATTCTTTGCAACTAATGAGAAAAATGTAGAAGATAAACGAATCTGAACTGCGTGCAGCTTCTTAGAAGAAGATTTTCATTTTCATAAAAATTATCTTGTCCAACTCTAAGGAGAAATTTGTTTTTAAGAGGTTACTCGTAATTATCTTAGGGTCGACTAACAAAAAAAACTAATGGCTTTGCTAACCTTTTTCAAGGCAGTCACTTTATCTTGATCACTTTTCTGGAAAACAATATGGTTAATGCCAAAGAATGAAACATAGTCATAAACAGAAAAGTAGATTCAAGGAAGTTTAAGAGGGAGATGACTTACTATTAGGTTTAAAAAGTACAAGTCAAAATAGGTTAAGTTAAAGCTACCTTAAGCTGATGATATATATACAGAGGCTAAATGAATCTTAACCATCATAACAAGTAATTAGAGAACCTTATGCATAATAGCAACTATACAGCTAAGCAAAGTATCAGGACAAATCTTTAGATAAAGTTTAAATATGACCTTCTTCTGCTTCTTCCGCTTCTTCTGCTTCTTAGGCTTTACTAAGGCATCTGAATCCTAGAAAGCTTAGAGTTTGAGAAACAAGGTCGAGTCAAAGTGTAAACAAGAAACCCATAAGAAGAATAAGAAGAAGATTACATCGGATTCCTCGCGCCTCTTCCTCTTATTGTCCATGGAGAAGTTGAGATGGAAAGACAGGAGTGACTGATGGGTATTCGATAGGTTGAGATTGAGAGGCAAAAACCCTAGAGTCTGTTTACTGAGAGTCTGAGTTTAGTTTGAAGGATTAGGATTTGATGAAAGGAGAAAGAGCGACTGCTAGAGTGCTAGGTTATCGATGGAGAAGCAAAAACCCTAGACTGCGTTTGGGCTTCTATTATCCACGATTTTCAAAACGAACTAATTATTAAGTTGTTGACCACACATGCAACCCTAAATATTAAAGACACTTAGGTCGTGATTACTGCTTTGATAAGACATTAAAACAAGATAACAAAAACAATTTAATCTAAAAAATGTGGGGCTTACTTTTGTTCTAATCTCTATACTCAAAGAATCCAATCCCTCCCACTAATCTTTGGCGTGCGAGTGCGGTAATAATGTTGTTCTTCACTCTCCGCCTCAAAATTTTGAAAGACACCAAACAAATTTTAGTTAAGTGTTTTTGTCCATATAATTATGTAGTCATGCAGATTTTTTGTTATGTTAAGAAACCCTTTTATATCGGATATTTTTTTTTGTGATTGTCAGATCAAACTGTAAAATATTTAATGAAATTATAAACTTCTGTACGCTTATATATAACGACAACTTTTTAACAGTTATTAAAACACAAACTCACATTAACTTTTTTTTTGGTCTAAAACTCACATTAATTTTTTTTATAATAAATTTAATTTTCAATTTACAGTTTCTTCTAAACTCACATTAACTTTGGGATTCAAGATCATAGTTATTTATGTTTTATTGCCAAAACCTATACTTAACTAGTAGTAAATCATATAGTGATAATTCCAATCAAAACTATATATAAATATCATTTCAGTTACACAAAAAAAAAACTATATTTGAATACCCATTCATTTTGTTTACACTTTTAGAAGACGCTACCTCGATAATATATATTCCATGAATCATCATGTCGACTTGCTCTAGTCACGAATATAGTGAGTAGTGAGTGTAACATTATGAGTGGTTTTATATGTATATACTAGGGGTTGATTGCAAAATTTTGTATTATATTTGTTAATACATTTAAAAAAAACTCTACAATATCAATTTTTTCATTAGTTTTTGTATTTCAACTTTTATATATATTTATAGTATTTAATAATTTTATATACAACATTTAGAAAATAATCAAATTATATATCAATTAAAATCTCATATCAAATTTAGTTTATAGATATCTTTTATATTTATGTAGATTTATGATTTTCAAATATATACAATTTTTGATTGATGCATTCAGGAAAAATATATATGTAATAGACAATTAATTATTTGAAAATATCTCGATTCTCTAACATATTTCCAAAATTTATTTATAATTTCTCTTTTTTTCTACACCAATTTCTCTCTCCATTTCCCTCTCCTTCTCCTTCTCCATCTCCCTCTCCCTCTCCCTCTTTCTCAGGTTGAAATTTCTATCTTTCTCAGGTTTTTCTTTTTTTTTCTAACCATTTTCAATGTCACCTCTCTAACATGAGCTCTGTATAAATTTTTAAGAGGAGTTTCACCTATTCTATGTTTCAAATATTAACTTAAAAATATGCATTCTCACATCTCTATATTATTAATTAAGTACTCATTTAAAAAATAATTTTTATTTTATAAATTATTACACGCTATGCTATTACAAATAACAAAAATAATTAAAATAAGAAAGAATATAATTGTCACTCGAGCTTTTTGAAACTCGTGCAATTATTCCTTACCCGTTAATATGCATTTAATTTTATAATCTATTATTCTAATTTTGTTTAAATTTATGTCTTTTGTTATATTCTAATATTTTATAACTTTTACAACGAATTTGGATATTTTTAGATATTAAAAATTTTGGATCGGAGAATTTGTTTCTCGAATTTGGCAAAACTGGATCCAAATCCGGCTATCTTAAAATTTTATAGTTTACTATTCATATATATCGAATCATATAAATAAAGTAAATCATTTAAAAATAATAATGAATAAATGCATTAATATATAAATTATTATTATAAAGTAAATCATTCATATTCTTGTTAAATTAATTGATGATAGTTATTATGAGAATTAAAGTATAATAACACAAAATATAATAAATTATAAATTAATAATTGAATTGATGATGTGTCAAAATTTTAGAGTTTGAGAAAATGATGTGGCACCATGAGAAAAGAGAACATTTTACTTTATATATATATATATATATATAGATTTCGTCGAATTAAGTGATCTTATAACGATTTTTCTGTAGTTGAGAATTCGTCTTGCTGGGAAAAATTAGAATCAAATCAAATTCTATGCGGAATCTCTTGCTATTACTGATTAAACATAACTACATATATAATAATAAAGAGATTAGTATATACTCTTATATTTACATATATATATATATATATAAACAATATATATATATATATATATATGTTTAGGAGATTTTCAGTTTTTTTTGTGGGAGCAAGTCTCCTGCAAAACAAATAGCTACGTGAAGGCCAAGAAAATCTGATAGGGTGTGTTTTCCGAAGGCTCTCCGACGCTTAAGTGATTAATTGATTAAGATGACGAGAGTTGGTTAATTATACACATGTCTATTCCAGTTCCATGCAGATTCTAGAAACAGATAAAGATAAATCGCCTGTAGGCTTATTGGAAATGTGGGGATATACAATACAAAAGGTGTTCTCGAATAATTGCATGATGATTTGTGGGGTTCACCAGATGTCACTTCTTTACTGTCTTGGAAACAATAATTCTTATGACAAGACAAGAAAGGTGTGGCTGATGTTTCTAATAACAAAATTATGAAACATTTGAAAGGTTCAAGGAGTGGTAGAAAATGGTGGGAACAAGGCTTGATATTTCCGATGTGATTGGATTGATTAGTAGATTTATGAGTACGAATGGAAATATACATTGGGAAGCAGTCAAGTTGTTGCTCAGAACGTGAATGGATCCTTAGAGCATCTCCAATAGCTGAACCCCTTAAGGAATTCTTATCAATTTTTTATTATCAATTATTAAGTTTAGAACCTAAATTTAGAACTTCAATTTACAACCTCTCCAATGTTTGAACCTTTCAGGGGTTCTTAATTTTGAATTTGAACTTAATAAACTTTGAGGGACACCGATGCATCCCCAGTGTTGCCCTGCCACATAGATTAGTTAATTAACTTCTGAAAGCAGTTTAGGATGATTAATACTTTTCAAACTCAAGAAATAACTAGATTTTAACCCCGTGCGTCCGCACGGAAATGTTTTATTTTTTTTATTTCTAATATAAGTTGTATTTATCTTTTTTGTTTAGATATAATTTATTTTTGTTATTTATTTTTTTTAAATCAAAAAATTGTTATCATATTTTAATTTTAAACAGTAAAATTAGTATATTAGTAGAATAAGAGTATACATTATTTAAGTATACATTGATCTAATGTTAATTATAAACTTTGTTATTATGTGAATTTAGATTTACACATAAACAATCTATATATCTATGAATTTGCTAATCCATCCGTTTAGTTGTCTTAAATCATTTTTAATATCTTACATGTTTTGACAAACTAACCCGTATAAGACTATAATTATAATTGTATAACCCTATAAATATTTACTAATATGGAATATTTGGACCAATTGATTATGAAAAAATATAATAAGATATTTATTTACTATTTGTGCTATTAAAAAAAAAATAATATATATATATATATAAAAACGGGCTAACCTGTTAGTTTAATTGTCTCAAATCATCTTAATATCTTACATGTTTTAATAAATTAACTCATGGACCTTATATATATATATATATATATATATATATAACTCTAATCAGCTCGATCATATTATTGTATAATATAAATATTTATTAATCTCAAATATTTGATATTTTAGACCGATTGTTTATGATAAAATACGATAAAATATTTATTTGCTATGCATTTTTATAAGAATATTATTTAAATTCAAAATTTTAAATAAATCTTTCCTATATTTAAGAAATTCTAAAGTATTAAAATTATTATCTAAATTTTCGTAATTAAATTTAATTATAATTTTTTTTGAATTTTTTGAATTTAAATTAAATTTAATGCAAATTTTTGTAACTAAATTTATTTAAATTTCTAATAATTTAAAATTTAAATTAAAGATGACCTAGATTTTAGGAAATCTAAAAATATCTAAATTAATAACTAATTTTCGGAAATTAAATATAAAAATAAAATAAAATATTATAAAAAAACTTTGGGAGTGTTTGGATGCAAGCACTAAATGTGCTTCTGTTTTAATAGAATAGATGGTACATGTAAGAGAAAAACACTCATCCGATTGCAAAAATCTCAGGGTAAAGAAGAAGAGACACACCTCTGCAGTCTTTCCCTGATATAGCTTGCTCGAAAGAATTCCTTTACTGCTAGCATGTAAGCTCAGGTATTGATTAATCTACAAGACATCAGAACAGAGTGAGTAAACCAGAAACTCTGTAAAGACCACAAAAGCCATACAAATCAAGGTTTTTGGCTCTTAATCATAATAAAATTAAGAAGCTCATAGCCATCACTAGAATCATTTCTCCCAGAGATAGACTCAACATCCAACCCTTCATTAGCCACTGTCAGCTGAAAAATCTCTCATCACCCGGTTATAATAGCTGAAGCGACGACATTTGATGTTGTCTAAAATCAGTCTTCTGCTGAATCATCAAAAACTTAGTCACAATAGACTGCATGAACAGCTGGAATGTGATTGCTAGAAAGAATCTCCTCAATAAGCTAAAACAAAAACAATCATAAACAACCAAAAACATTACGTAGAAGGTAATGCTGATGCAGAACAATACAATGTGATTCTTTCAAGCAATGGGGACACAAATCATTGAGTTTAACACCATAAACAATATGTCTTTAGTCTCTACACAATCCTCTTCTATCATGATCAGATTCTCTATAAAGAACATAAAAGAAGAAACTTTAAGATACTCACAGGAATGATGGTGTCTCGAAAACGTTAAAAATGGTTATCCAAATGGTATTCAATATAGAAAACGTAATCCATCAGCTTAATCTCGACAATTTCACTGATTCAGCGGGAGAAATCGAAAAAATCAATCGAAGAGACGATAGAATCGATACCTCACGGCGAGATTGAAGATGTAGACAATGGAAGGAGTGTTTTCCTGGAACAATCTAACCATCGCGAGCTCATCTGTCTGGAGCTTCCGCGGAGTAGTGACGATGAATGCAGCGGCGGATTCAACGGCGGGATACGCGGTGAAGAGAGAAAACGACAGAGCAACGGAGGTGCAGAAGAGGAGGAGAGGCTTGACGGCAGGAAATCGGAACTCGGAGAGCCTTGGCGTGGCAGATATTGATCGGAGAAGACGAAGACAATAGGAAAAAAAAAGAAGCCAATAATGATAAGACACATGTAGCTAGAGACGTCTCTAAAACATCTTAAATAAGAACCGGTTATGAACTTTTAATTACGTTCTGATTTATTTTAAATACCCTAAAAATATAAAAACCTCTCAAAAACCTCCATTGGAGATGGTCTTAGTATTGAATTTGGTTTTCAAAAAAGAAAGAGATTTTAGGATTCAGGATTATTGTGATTTGGATTTTGCGGGTGATCTTGACAAAAGAAGGTCAACAAGTGGTTATGTATTCACAGTGATAGATAATACCATAAATTGGAAGTTTGGTTTGCAATCAGTTGTGGCTCTATCTACAACTGAAGCCGAATACATTTTCTTAAATGAAGCTGTCAAGGAAGAAATCTAGATCCAGGGTTTGATTAGTGATATGAAATTTGAACTAGAGAAAGCTACCAAATGGTGTGATTCACAGTCGGCTATATTTTTATCCAAGAACAATACATTTTACGAGAGGACAAAGCACATAGCAGTAAATTATAATTTTACTAGAGAAGTCATTAAATCAATGGAAGTTGATGTGGAGAAGATACATACTTCCAGAACTCCTGCAGATATTATAATCAAGCCTATTATGCATAACAAGTTTGTTGCACCTTTAGATCTTCTTAGCCTGACTAATTTGGAGGTTAAATCTGAAGTAAGTGTGGTCTGATGAGATAAAATGAACAATGAATTAAGGTGGAGAATGTTGAAGATTAGCTTCTGTGATTCAATTTCAGAGAGAGGCTGGTTTGGTGTTGAATTGGAAATGAGAAAGTTGGTCGTTATGGTTTGATTCGACATGGTTTTGTGTTGAGAGAAAACATTTCGTTTTGCTAAAGAAGAGAGGATTGAAGAGGAGTCTCTACTTGCAACAGAGACTTCACTATTAATTGAGTATAAATACTTAGTATATGCTTCTTCTTCATGGTGTGAGAAGCGTGACATTTGAGAGCTTGTTTCGAGTTATAATTCTCGTTGTAGACACTCATCTTTGATAAATATATCGCCAGGATTGATTCCGGCCCCGACGTAGACTCTATCACATCGTGAATCGGTTCGTGTGTTCTTGTTCTTTAGGTTTCTATGTTCTGTTTTTTGTTCTCCTTTAAACAAACAGGAGTGAAAAATAAAGAGAGATCCTGAGTTGCATGTGGTCGTGTTCTTAACAGAATTTAAATTTGAACTTAAGACTTTTCACTTTCTTGCAAGTTTTGTGAGGCAGTGTTCGCTGCATAGAAAGTGACTACCTATTTACGTTGAATTAGAATTACCACTACATACTTGCTATATCTACTAAGTTCGTATAATCCCCTTGTTTAAGGTTAACATGTTTCTAATCTACCCAGTTGTGATTGTAATAATTCAATCATTTTGAAAATGTTATGCTCAAAACAAAATACAAGAACTGAAAGTATTATAAAGAAAAAGATGAGAGATTACAAAACAAAAATTTTTGATTAAAAAGCTTACAAAACGAAAGTTGGGTTATTTGCAAAAAAGGTTAATAATCTGAAAACAAGAAGTCGACAACTACGGCCTTTGCCTGAGATCTCATGGACGATCAAACTGAAACAACACAAAAAGGGTTATATCAATATATATATATATATATATATATATATAAAATAATTTACTTTACCAATAGTGAATATCTAATCAACTAAACTTACCCGTCAACTCAACAACGAATTTAATTAGGCACATGTGCCTTTCAATCTCAATATAGCCTCTACTGCCCCAGTCGATTCCTTGAGAATCGTGAAGTTTCCAAATATCTTTCCCATCCTTTATTCCAAAAGAAGACAGTGCATAGCAAACTTCTCGAAAGTTCTAATATAGCAATCAATATCATCTGGACAGTAAATTCCCTAAAAAATGTATTCTTCTATTAATATTGATAATATAAGTACATTGAAAATAAGTAAAAATAAAAAAAGAAAAGAACTGTTACTTCTCCATCTCACCGCTCAAAACCCGGGAGATTCTCAACAGCCACCATCACACGTCCTTTAGTCGCCAACAACTTTATAAGATAATTCTTAAAAGAGGATTTGCATCCTTTAACGCAGATTAATCTCGTATTTGCAAAACTAACAAAGAGAAAATTTGGTTACTGTTTATTTTTTTAAAATCTCATTATGCCTTTTTTCTCCTTCTCTTTCTTTTCTCTCCTTCCATATCATTGTTCTCTTTCTCTCTACTTATCTCTCTTCATCCTTCTTTCGTTTCTTTTGCTTATTTCTCTCAGAACTTTTTCTTCTCAATCAAATTCAATCTCTTATTGTTTTCTAAAGAGATCTAATTTATTAAAAGAAACAGTCAATTAATCTTCAACCCAATTTATTAACACAGTTCCAGAATAAAATTAATTTTTCGAAAAGCTGAAAAAAGCTTTGGAAACTGCATTGAGAATGGTCAGAGATTTCCACGACGAAGAACAAGACGACATGGAGAAACGACATCCACAGAGACAAGAGAGGCAGATTCCGATGAATCTCTCCTCCAGGTGACAGTCGATGTTGGTTGAGAGACGACGTAGCTGCAAAGCTCGAGTTACTGTAGCAGCCGCAGTGGTTTATTACCACGGTTCAGATTTAGTTGACTGATCAATAATATTATTAGAGAAGTAACAATTAGAATCACTTATAATACTTTATATTAACATGTTAATGGTTTATTTGACTGAGTAGTAAAATTGTTAGAGATACAACTATATTGTTATCTTATCTTGTATGCGAAAATGCAAAGTCTATTGTCTGGTTCATCTCATAACTATACCTAGATACACTAACACATGCATAGATCTCATTTTTTTATTTTTATATCTTTCTCTCCCTTGTCTCTCTCTTTCTCCCATCTTTCCCTCATCCGAAGACAAGCATTTCTCTTTGAAAATCTGGTTAAGGAAATAAGTTTTTTTGTTTCTGTGAAACTGAATTAGTCTTTCAATTCATTGTTAAACCGCTAACATATTCAAATAATGTGTTATATTTATCTATATCGCTCTAAGCAAAATGTACCACCTTCCAACAATCTATATAATTCAGTATTGTTATCAGTCTAACATGTATTTTACCAGGTACAACAAAACAATTATAGGTAAACTTATATGTAACACGCTAAACAAATCAATAACACCTTTAACAATCCATACGACTCATTATTGTTATCAAACTAACATATTCTTTATCGTGAAAATAATAATGTTAAACGTTAACCTACTTGTTCATATATAATACAATAATTGTTAATCACTAACTTATTTGAATCTGATGCAGTTTTTTTAAATTTAACATAGAGAGTGCTAACATGTTTAATAGTTGATAACAAATAATTTCTCAGTAGTATCAATTGTTGCACAACTCGAACAGAGATTAGAAAAGAGAGAATAATATATATATATCAGATGTTCGATGCAACTTGCATAAGTGGGGTCTTCTATTCTCAAGAAATGACAGATATAAAGAAGGATATATTGGTCATTTGTAATAACCATACAAATAGTAAATTATCAGTTATGTCACATCAACGTTAGATCTGCAAATTCAGCTGTCTTTATGTATATTCAATTAATTGACTCTTCTTAAAATCTTCAAATACAGATACATCATCACCCCTCGGACGTAATCCTTTATTATCTTGGATATAAAGTAGGCCTGACGTCGAAGTTGAACCTTACACACACAAAAACAACGTAAGTTACATCTGCATAACTTAAACTTAAAGATAAATTAAAAAAAATATATTATTAACCTTTATTATTGGTTTTGTTAGATGATTGTTGGGCTGTTGCCCTCTCGAGGATATATTCAACTTTGCTCAAACTATCAGACAATACTGGACTAGATCTCACACCGGACAATTTTAGTGCGGGTGTTGATACATCTCTTCAAATATTAGGAGAATGGATTTGCCGTCTTAGACATATCTTTATAAAAGGGATGACATGTCTAAGACGACAGATTCTTTCTCCTGATACTTGAAGAGAAGAGAGAAGTATCAACACCCACAGTAAAATCATCCGGTGTCAGATATGGTCCAATGTTGCAATCATCTAACAAAACCAATAATAAAGGTTAATAATATATATATATTTTAATTTATCTTTAAGTTTAAGTTATACAGATATAACTTACATTTTTTTTTGTGTGTAAGGTTCAGCCTCGATGTCAGGCCTACTTTCTATCCAAGATAATATCACTGCTGTCTTCTTTGAGATCCTATTTATCAGCAAAAGCATCTGCAAAAACAAAAGAAAGTGAAAAAAATATAAGTGTGATGAACTTAAGCTAAATGTATATGACAATTTTCGGCCATCATAAAAATAAGTAATAAAGTTTGCTACACTAATAGCCATCGTAATTGCACTGTGTACAAAATCAAAAAAAAGGACTAACATTTCCATACCTTTTTCAGAGCAACTTTTTTGTCTTGATCACTCTTTTCCTGCAAAAAAATAATAATAATAAAATCAGATTCACATCTCGAATGAATGACGTCTCATTTCATGTGAAGCAAAAAATCGATTTTATGTGTTAATTTATATTTATATATGACATCTCATTTTTTTATGTTTTATGTGACGGTTTTTCGATCATTTTAATAGGGTTTTTTAATCTTACATGCTTTTTAAAAGTAATATGGCATACTTCATTTTAATTGGATTATTAAAGTTTGTTTAAGATTTCTTTTTTAAAAAAAAAATAATTATACTTCGATTTAGTTCAAAAATTCTAATGTAAAATTTCATGTTATTAAATGGTAATAAAAAAATCTTATTGAAAATATATTTTACTATTGAATCGCAGGATTATGGAGAAGAGCTTGAGTTGCCTACCATTCATTTGCTTGAGTCACAGATTTTGGCAATTCTACAAATTGGAACATTTGGAAAGAAAATAGGCAGAATGAAAATTAGCAGCTTGTAGTAAGCATTATAATAACATATATTGAAAGTTTCTATATTTTCAGTAAAACCAGTAACGAAAGACATTTGTTATATATAAATTCAAAATATATAATATTCATCTCACATAGTTTTTCTGTATGACTTTTGCAATAATATTGCAATCGGTCGACTTCTTTGTTTGGGCACCACCGAAAAATATACTCATGAGCCTCCATTAACATAAATCAAACGCTTTTTTCTTCAATATTCCATCTAAAAAAAAAATTGTATGATATTTCTTGCTTTATGCTTTTTCTTGCTTTCTGTGCTTCATTTGAAAATTGAGATATGATATAATTCACTTGATAATGTTGATATTTATAATACTATATCCAATTATTATAAAAGGAGTTGCGAAACCTGTAATTAATGTACAAATCTTTTAATTGAATTAAAGTTTTGGTGATAATAGCAGAAAATCAGAATTGAGTTTTTGTAGATGGCCTTTGTCCGTTTTAAACATGCTTTTAATTGCATAGCTAATATCAATTAAATGTAGTTTTAAGTGTAAATAATTATATATAATTATTTTTTTTTGAAAAACAAATGCCAAGTGGCCCAATAGAGTGAAACTCTTCTTTTATATATATAATTTGTCTTTACCATTACCTTTCCACACTAAATTTGCTTTATGTCTATCAGTTTTCTTAACGTCTATAATAGAGCAATCACTTTCATTGTTTTTTTTAATTTTCTCAGTCCACTGTTACCAAATCAATATATACATAATACATTAACCAGTAGATATATGTACGTGAGAAGTGAGAACTCACATCATCGTACGTAACTTGGTATCTAATTAGGAGGGACCGAATGCTAACACTAAAATGCCGTATATTTTTTGACACTGAGTATACAAATGTTGCAGCCAGATATTGCCAGATATTCTTACTCATTACCATTCACGTACACAGAAATATATACAGAACCTTGTAAGTGTTCGGTAGACACGAGGCATTAATATCCCGATGAACCTCTCGATGTCTTAAACTCTGTAAAAAGGCAGGCTCCTGGTACGTACGTAGCTTTCCCTGGGAAAGAGAAACATTACAAGGCTCATGCATGCCTGGTTCAACTGATATAGTTCCATCTGACCATCCATATGCTCACAGATCGAAAGGCATACCGCGACAACATTCTTGTCATCTGTGCCGGATTTAATGTTGCACTCGCTCACTATACGGGAACTCAGAGGTGATCATCTCCAAAAAGCACGGAAACGGAATAAACGCCAATGATGAGTTCATAATTATAGTTCCCCTCACACAGTTTTCAGCCAGAAATTGAGCATATCATTCACCAATCAGCACACATGTGAAAGGCTCCACAGTTGATATGTCACAAAAGGCAAAGACTCAATGCACACCAATTTAAAACTCACATATAACGCAAGGTTCCCAAAAGATGTTACCTCTACCCACCGATTAAGTTCTATATTAATTTATCCTTCAAATCCACCTACCAAGTTACAAACTTTATATCACTCACAACCCGCGAATATCTTATTCAACTAAATGATGAGTATATATGAATGCTAAAAGGAGATGCTCATCTCTAATAAATATCTATTTATTATAATATTTGTATTGGTGTTACTAGTTTGTCTTCTTGCAGCTAGAATTTGTGGCGAATTAGTTCAGCTATGCCTTTAAGTTCAATTTGCCTTGACCTTTAATTTTCCCTGCAGATTAGACGAAAATGAAGAAGAGGAAGAAGTTGAAGAAGATTCACTCTGAATAGCTGTCTCAACAAATTGGGTTGGTGATAGTCTGCTTAAATCTCTTTTTTTTGTGTGTCTCGGTTTGCATGTCAAAGATCCACCTTTCTTGCCTTGATTTTTGACTTATAATTTTACTGTAAATGGCATCTAACTTAAATTTACATATTCTTCGTCACTTCTCCTTAATTGGTAAGTTTTGGTTAATTCATATATTCTACAGATATAGGCATTTGATTTAGGTCCATAAGGTTTCGACGAGACTTTCTTGTTACGTACGTCAGCTGATTTGCTTCCAATTCTTGAACGCATAAATGCCATGGCATCAGATAGTTTCCCAGCAGCAGATATTTTCCTAGAAAAGAAACCCTTTTTATTTTCATTTGAAACCTTTGAGGAACCTGTCATGGTACCCTTTAGCTTCTCGAAGAAGACCTTGTATTCCTCCTTCTGTGGACACTTCTTATCGAGGTAACGAATATCATAACTTTCTATGGATGTCTTAGCTTCGATTTCCATCACTTTTATGGCGCTGTTCTGGCTGACAGCTACACTACTTTCCTTGAAGCAGAGCTCGTGGAGCTTGAAGATGGGCTGTTTTGTAGGACTTTCATTAGGGCTAATCGAGTTTCCACCAATAGTATCCGTAAAGGAAGTGCCAGTTCCTTCTACAAAACAGAGCTTGAACCAGATGGGCTGCTCGATGGGCCTCCACTAGGGCTGCCAAAGTAAGAGCTTGAACCCGTAGTGTCTTTGAAAGAGCTTCCACTGCTGCTTCTATTGCTTGAGCTTCTTTTTCCACTCGTAGAATCTTCACATGAAGAAGAGTTTGTCGTTGTGCTTTGTACACCCTTGTTTTTGTGATTCGAGTACTGTCTCCCATTTCAAGATCCCTTCTTTGATTTCTTTCTGTTGTTCAGCTGTTAGCTTCATGATTCTTCTTTCTTGTCTTTCTTACGGCCTCCATTTGTCCCTCTTGAATTTGGAAATAACTTGGGGAGCAAGACATCTTGCAGAAAGAGGATATGGCTACACACAGCTCTTCCAAGCCATATCTTTCTTTCTTTTTTTTTTTTACTTTGAAGAAAACAAACGCCTCCCCCTTTCTCTTACCCTTCCAATAGCAAAAGAGGATATGGTTTGGCCTTCATGTCTCGATCGTAATCTTTTTGGTCATTCTTTTTTACTGGGCAAACATACTTGGCGTATGTCCTAAGTTTCTCAAAGAAGAACTTGAATATATTTGTCTTCGGGCATTCTTTCTCGAGGTCTGATATAATTACCATCACTACTTAAACAGTGTAAAGGTTCCACATCGTTCACCGTCTTCAGATCTTCAATCTGAGGCAAAGATGGCTTTATTTTTCAGGTGAGCTGAAACAACGTCCAAAAGAGTCACAGATGCAAAAAGAATGAACTCTTGCATGCGATGATTCTATGTTTTCTAAGGAATAAAGTTTGAAAAAATGATTGAATCGACATGAGACTTTTTCTTCTGGTCTTATAGTTTTGTTTAATTTTCTATCTTTAGAATAGTTTATCAACTCACCATTGAGAAATATGCTATAACCAAAAATAAGTATTGGTAGACGAGGCGTAGAGCATTGCAACTTAAAAAGTGTACTACCTTTTTGTAATGTCTCTCTCGTGTTACCCTTGCAATTTTCTTTATTTTTGTGGTTAGTTATGCTAATTTCCTTGATCTATACTGTATTCTTTTTTATTAATTTTTTTCTAGTGAATCAAAGATAAAGAAAAGAGCTACCAATCAGAGCGCGGTTATCTCATACTTCTCAATAAGTTTGTCCATTTGCCTTCGTCTTCCTACACTCTTCAGTCTCTTCTTCAACTAACCTAAAGTTTCAAATCCACAAGATTCTTTTTACAAAATTGATGATATCCTCCACAATCATAATCCGGTCTTTTATTTTTTTTTTAATTTTTAATTTCATACTATTAAAATATATTAAAAAACCATTTAAGACTTCGTGTAAATGTGTATGTACAAAACTAGCATATATAAGTGTACTGTGTACATGTGTATGTACAAAACTAATGAAGAAAGAATTAAAGAAAAAATAAACTAAGAAAGAATTAAAGAAAGAGTTAAAAAAAGAAAAAAAAAACGCATGCAAGAGTGTTCAATGATTTTTTCAAAAAAAAACAAAAAAAAAAAAACAGTGTATAATGACTCGGACCTAAACCGCTAAGTTTAGGGTTCTTGAAATCTTAAATTTTCTTATGCTCTTTAAATATTATTTTGCTTTTAAGTTTTATGCTCCTTGTCCACACACACACAAAAAAAAAACTCCTTAAATGTTCTGCCTTCGTCACTCTACACGCCAAAAGTCAACCCCAAATTATTTGTCAATAAAAATGAAAAATGTATACCATACGAACCATACCTATCTTAAATATACTCAAAAACAATTCATAAATATACGCATATTTTTTTCCTAAATAGAAAAGCCAGATCTACCATAAAAATAAGTTTAACATATATCATAGATGGAGTCATGGAGCCATGGAGGAGTGAAAATCGGAATTTTATGTTTTTTTTAAAGATTGGGAATTTTAATTTTACGTTGATTGGGTGTAATTGTGTATTAGTGTATATGCGAAGTTATTACGTGTTCACTCTATTACGTATACAAAATTAAATTATATGATGATGATGTAACTGACCTCGCATTCTACAAACGAAAAAAGGTAAAGAAGAAACCGAAATAATGGCTTGTCCGAACAAAATCATTAATAGATGTCGCGTAATTTGCTTGCCTTTTAGACTAAGGCGTGAGAGACTCTCTGAGCCACATGGGAAACAAACTCACCACACGCCTCAGCTTTCCCAAGCGTCACGCTTTTTACGTCAAACTTTTAAATTCTTTCTGGCAGATAATCTTGCCACGTGACAGGAAAAAAGTCTCCGTTGCCGGGACTCGAACCCGGGTCTCTCGGGTGAGAGCCGAGTATCCTAACCAGCTAGACTACAACGGATTTTGTTAAAATTGCTTGATAATAATATATTTAAATCTTCTACAATGATTTAACCGGAAAGCAAATGTAAAGGGACCTTTACTTTGCCCAAAACATATCATAAAAACTTGAATTTTCCTTTTGAAAATTTGATAAAAAGGTTAAAGTCCAAAATCCTCATCGCGGATAAGAATACTTTATTTTGATAAGAAAATCTTGCAAATTGATTAGTCTCTGTGTTGTATTTCTGTTTTAACAAAACGGCTCGTTTGTTCATATTAGAAGCTGCCTGTTCTGTGAGGTCAATGTCATAGTCAAGGCTTTCAATCCAATTTCCATGGCATAAGTTAGAATCAAGAACACATGCACTTTATTAATCCATGAGAATAACTACATTGTTTTGCAGATCATAAGTTTTATGAAGTCATTTCTATAAACGCTTGGTAATGATACATCACAAGAATTCCTTGTATAATAAGATTTTTATATCACATTACGCCAAAACCCTGGGAAAGGGATCATAAGCTTATAAAAGGTTTCTTTCAATGTCCCAATCTTCTGCCTTCTAAATTCACCAATGCAAAAACCCTAAATTTGTAAGAATCAGATGGTTGCCTAAATTTCCCAACTGTTCAGAAGATCATAAATGAACACGAGAGTATTGGTCATGGATGGAGGTTTTTAGGTTTACCTTCAATTGTTGAGCATTTGGGACTCTGGTAAATGGTAAAGATGCAATGCAAAGGGACAATTGCGACTTCCATTATCGTTCTTCTTGTCACAATCCCAACTTATAAACTAATTCTTGGAAGGCTGGTGTCCATCTCTATCCACCTAGTCTCATTCCATTCCCTCTCCTTTCAGAGACCAAGTTACAAAGATACTGAGCATTTGCTGGTCCGGTGCTGTGAACCATCCTGAAGAAGGCACTTGTTTCTCTTGATAGCAGTACTTGTGGACTATCATACTCCAAAACCTAAGAAAATTGACATAGTTTTATGCAAGTCACACAAGGATGTTGCTGATCTGTACTTAATTGAGTTTCTTGAATAATAGCCCTAGCATTACCTGACCAGAACTAAGCACAAGGATCTTGTCACAGTCAATGATGGTATTCAATCTGTGAGCGATAACAAGCATTGTGCAAGACTTAAATTCCTCACGAATGGTCTTCTGTATCAAAGAATCTGTTCTGACATCAACAGATGCGGTTGCTTCATCGAGAACAAGGATCTTGGATCTTCTCAGCAATGCACGCGCTAGACTCAGCAGTTGCCTTTGCCCCACGCTGAAATTCTCACCTCCCTCAGAGACCTTTACACACTCAAAGTGAGCGAGAGTTTGATCAGTAACCTCAATCATAACAAAACAAAGAATATTTATTACTCTGTTCAGATATACTACACCTCTGCGTCTAGGCCAAAAGGATTCCTGTTGATAACATCTTTTATATGCGCCCTTTGTAGAGCCTCCCAGAGGTCCGCGTCATTGTGCTCACTAAATGGGTCAATATTGAATCTCACCGTCCCTAACAAAAAGAAATGCTTCTCATAATGAACAGCAGAATGCAGGAAAATACTTACAACGTGGTCTTAAATTACACACAAACCTGAGAAAAGAACTGGTGATTGTGGTATGATACTTAGGACCCTCCGTAAGTCTGTGAGTCCAAACTTAGCTACATCATAATCATCAATCATGATTCTTCCCTTTTCCAACTCCACAATCCGAAATAATGCATTCAGCATGGAAGACTTCCCTGCCCCAGTTCTTCCCACCACTCCTACTTTCTCACTTGGAGAAACAAAAAAGGACAGTCCATGCAATACTGGAGGAAGCCCCGGTCTATAACGCAGGTGAACGTCTTCAAACTTAATTGATCCTCTTGAAGGCCATCCAGATATTGGACGATTGTTCTCGATTATATCTGAAGCCTCAGAAGGAAGGTCAATGTAGTTACCGACACGTTCAACAGAATTCAAGCTGTTCTCTGCTCTGCTAGCTTGCCTTAGAACACCACTTAACAGAGTAGTGATATTCAGAGTGTAACTAAGAAGTAGACCCATCGTAGATGCAAAACCAGCTTGGTTATCTGTATTCCCATTCCGCAGAACCGCAAAAGTTGCAGTGAAGAAAATCATGACACCCCCAAGAGTCTCCAATCTTATCGTGAGCCAACGATTTGAGCTAGTGTTAGCCAGTGTGAACCTTATGTTGTTGTCCATGGATTTTCCATTAATCTTGGCCATCCGTTCATAGGCTTTATAGGCTCGTATGCTTGACAAACCATTCAAAGCTTCTCCAAATTGAGCATAAATAGGTGATCTTGTAACGGAATCCAAACGTTTAACTTCACGGGATGTGCTCTACAAATCACAAAATTGATATTAATTCCAAGTGTAAAACAAGTTTAACAACAATCCTGCATGTACTTGATCATAGAAGCGCATATCAACATGAAGTATAAAACTACCTGATAGTAGAGATAGGCGGCATAAAACAGTATCAGGAGTGGCATTATTGCCCACAATGAAATCGTACTGACAGTACCTATAAGAGCAAACGTGGAGAGGAGTTGCCATAGCTGGTTCATGAACATATTCATTAGGTTGGCGACGTTTCTATCTATATCACCAATATCCTTAGAAAACCTGTTTATTACACGCCCAGTTGGGTTTGTGTGGAAGAAGAGCATAGGAGCTCGCATGATAGAATTTAACATCGCATCATGGAGTCTTTTGGCGGCATGTAAACTTGATGTGATCAGCCAAAAAGAGTTGGTAAACGTCACAGCAACCTAAATCAAAGACCATAAAAAAAAAAAGGTTAACTTCATGTAATATTGCAGAACTACATATATATCACTCCTTTATCAGAAACTAACCTGACCAAAACCAAGAAGAGCATACACGATAATGTAGAAACCGGGACTATAACTCTTTGAAGTGGTTTGATTGGTCCAGAAACTTAACCATGTGCTACTTGAAACTCGGAGAACTTCAGTTGTTAAATAGCATGCAAAGAGAATCATTACTACCCATAAGCCACCTAGTGCTTTTTTATACCTGATAATGGAGCAGTATTTTAGACATTGGTTATTAAAACAAGGAGTAATGTTCATCTAGGATATAAAAAAATGCTCATTATGTGTTGCACAACTGTTTTTTTTTGTTTCAGATGTTGAGCGAAGTACCTCATGAGAACATTCCAACTAATAATGCCAGTTTCCCGTTCTTCTTGCTTTACGAGCACAGATCTTCCTCGTTTTCCTTGCTTGGTACTGCCTAAATTTCTTTCACTCACATCAACAATGACAGTAGGATCCGGCTTGGAGCTTTTCTCATCATTTTTGTTCATGTCTTGTGTTGCATCCATTTTCCCAGCATTCTCCATTAGTTTCTGGAACAAACTACCATTTTTTGACAACTCTTCAAATGTTCCCTCCTCTTTAATCAAACCGTTGGAGACTACAATTATTCTATCCATTAAAGGAAGAAAATGTAGCTGATTTGTGACAAGCACCCTCGTTTTCCCCTTCAGCTCATCTTTCATGCAGCTATCAAAGACCTGTTACACTCATTCAAAGAAGTCTCTTAATTGATACCTTGAAGAAAGCTATGAAATGTAGCTGATTCGAATAATTCTGTTCATAGATACCTTAAAGAATTAAATTTTGCAGATCAAGTAAGTGTGGCTTAGTCATTGATAAAATGACTGAACACTCATTCATTATCTATCAGCCTTAAGAGTTATCAGTTATGTAATAATGGATCAACCTTAAGAATCAATACCTGCTGGGCAACATGAGCATCTAAAGCACTCAAAGGATCATCAAATATGTAAACATCTGAATTTGAGTAGACTGCCCTAGCCATTGAAACTCTCTGCTTCTGCCCTCCACTAATATTCACCCCACGTTCTCCAATCTCCGCAAGATCACGGCCCTGAATAAGCGAAATTCAAGAAGTTATTACGAAATGTTAGATCAAGTATATGCAACTGGGTTGTGTAAGGCTTTCACTCGACCTACCGGAAGCAAATCAAGATCGTGTTGTAAGGCAGTCGCATCAATAGCCCTCCAATATCTTTCCAATTCAAAATCCGACCCAAATAAAATGTTATCGCGCACCTGCAGTACATAGAAACCTATATTGGAGTTTGGGACACTTCCTTCCTAGCTATTTGACCACATGAAAATAAAGCCATTGAATGCTAAATTATAGTTTTTGCTTCCAGATTCAACGAGAAGTAAAGGTGACTCACAGTGGCATTGAAGATCCATGAGACTTGAGGAACATAAGCTACGGAGCCTCTAATAACAACGCTTGAGGTTTCAGGATTAGATAATTCTCCCAACATTGCCGAAACAAGTGATGTCTTACCTTCTCCGGTTCCACCTACAATGGCAACCAAGCTGCCGACCGGTATCTCCAAATTAATATTGGACAATGTGGGCTTTGTTGTCTGAGAAATAGGTGAGCGCAAAACAATGATCAACCTTACAGAAACTTATGTACTGTAGATCGTTGAAGCTAATGTTGCAACTTAACATAATCTGAGCAAAATCTTACATTTGAATCCCATGAAAAGTATCCATTTTTAATTGAAATGGCTGGAGCTCCTGGTTGAAGAGGTGGGTTTTGTGCTAGAATTCTCTCTTCGCTTAGAAGTAGTTCCTCAATGCGTTGCAGTGAAACATTTGCGTTGACAACCTAAGTGGAGAAGTTAGCAAAGAGAAGATAATTAAATATAATATATCCATTGACACATGGTGGATCGAATGCAGACCAGTAAATTGATTAGGAAACACAAATTTTACTGAAAGGATGATTCTTAAAATAACCTGACTTAGTAGATTTGGTAGCATATTGAGAGGAAATCTTAGAACTGCAAAGAGAGAAAGAGATGTGAATGCCCTTGCTGGTGTCAAATCTCCTCCAAGCAGAACAAAAACCCCAAACGAAACAACAGTCACAACTACAGGGATGCTGTTCAGTATAAAACTGTTAAACTGCAAGAGGAAAGACGTTAAGGGAAGACATGTTAGAAAGTGGAAGACGAGATAGATGAATCATGTTACCTACAGGCAATTCAAAATCAAAGATAAAGGGTCATACAGCTGATAGTAACTGCGCTTTACGAAACCATGAGAGCTCCTCGTCTCTAATTTCTTGAATCCGGGACTCAAAGCTCTTCTCCCATGCATAGCATCTAAGAAAGTTGGGAAATTCAAAAAAAGCAACAGTAGAATAACTACTTTAAGTATGTGTCATTGGAAAAGCTGAAAAATTATAATTTAGGATATATCAGTCATACTTTACAGTATCCATGGATGATAAAATCTCATTCATGATACCGACTCTTTTGTCAGTCCACTGGAGTCCTTCTTTAGTCAGTTTCCGCATTTTGCTTATAATCAGAGTCTGTTTATGAAGAAACAGAATAGGTGGACTTGTATATAAACTTGTACAATATTAAAATAGGCAAAAGAACAGAAAGAAGCTTAATACCTGGAGAGGAATTAGGAGAAACAGAATCAATGAACCAAAAAGCGAAGCAACTCCTAGTTGTTGATAGAGAAGAATCATAGACACAATGATGCGAAAGGGAGCTGACCATAAGCCATGGAGTTGTTGTGATATTTGCTGAAAGAATAAGGAAAATATGTTGCACAAAACTAGTGTGGATCAAATTGAGAAAGAAGATGGAACTTTGAAGTGAACCTAAGTATACCTGAAGCGCATTAGCATCTGTAGTTATCATGTTTGTGACCTTCCCAGATGCAAAATTCTTGCGAGCTTCATGAGTTAGTCTTAAAGATTTGTGGAATATAGCTGCAACCTACAAGGAAATTAGCAACATTAGTTAAAGAATAAACATGACTAAATAAGAGACATGTTGCCCAGAAAAAGTAATAATAAGAGACATGGAAGTTTCAGTAAATTTACCAAAGTTGATCTCAACCGAAATCCCACACGCCAAACATTCTGAAAGTACTGAGCTTCAAAGAGCACTCCAAGTGTCTGAAACAAAATCGAAACAGAATAGCTTTTAAGGGTTTCAACAAGAAAAACAAAAATGGTGAGAGAATTTGCGTATTCACTGAGGAAGAGTAGAAACCCAAACGATAGTTTGGAGAACGTATATGAACCAATAGTATGTTAGATATCAAACTTGAACTTTGTGATACTTACCACCCCAACGAAAATTAAGAAAGCATAGACATAGCCGATCCAAGCTGGATCACCTTCTTGCATTGACTACATTAAATAATCAACGATATGTTTAGGCTAGAATCAGTAACGAAGAAGCACAATCAGGTCGAATAAAATGCTCGTTAATTATCAGTCATTTGAAAATGTAAGATAGGAAACAAGCAGCCTATTAAACAGAGCTCATCACTCCTGTCTAGGATATATATTTCACTGCATTGTTTTTTCAAATTTGAAACGCTATCAAACACATGTAAACCCTCATAAAATATATATGATGACCGTCGAGACGAGTGAAACATAAATCATCATGTATAAACACTGGCCAGAAAACAACTATGCAATATTGTTTTTTAGTAAGGACTAAGCAGAAAAAAAGCTTACCCGCAATAGATGGCTCAGTATAACCGGTCCAACAAATTGAGAAAGATCATTTCCAATCTACAACACGCTAAAACATGCGTATAAGTTGCTTGAGAGTTGCCAAATACAGAACTGAGTATTACTGTGGATGCAGGTCAAACTTAATGCAAGGGAAAATAACAGCTCACAAGAAACTAAACCATAGATCTTTACCTTAAAAATACCACCCAACCAGAACCTACAAAAACAGTTCACAAGAAACTTAATGCCGATATCTATAATGTGTGGCTTCCGATATCCATAATGTGTGGCTTAAAAGAAAACTACAGTGTAGTCAATGGTTTTAAGAAAAGTTATCAGCCTTTACCTTCCCCCAAGGCTACTATTCAGCGCTCGGAGAAGCCACGGCTTGCGTCTCTGTGATTCTTCAGTCCAGCATCTGTGGAATCTGTCAGATACTTCATCAAATGAATAAGAATGTTCTTGATACTAAAAAACACCTTATATCAATGGAAAAAAAGGAGAGAGATACCAAAGCAGCAAATCTTATGTACCTTGTGATCAGAGTTTCTGTTTCGTCCCATTTGTCTAATTGCCAAACATCCTTCTCGGTTATTGGTTTTCTGTAGCCTAACTGCATAAGCGGCGTGATCCAACCAAAGTATATTCCTAAGACAGGAAATCAAAATCAGTGGAACAAAAAGAAACCTTGAAGCTAATACTTTCTTCATGGCTACTACATATTGCCAAACACTGAGCATTCAAAAAACTGTGTTTATCAGTTCAGGGGCTACCTACTGGAAAATATGCTGGCACGTTGCTCGGGACATATGTTCTCTCCCCCGGGAAGTGCGTCATAGTCAGCGTTGTCTAACGGTTCATTGTTTACAATATGGTAACCCGGGTAAGGATCCAGTTCCGGAATGTGAACTAGAAGAAGAATTCCAAAAAGAGCCTGCAACAGGATACAAATAAATACTAAATTAAACATTCAAGCAAAGTATTTGATTGCAAGACATCTCTATATATACCTTAGGACCAGTCTCCTCTGAAAGCTAGCTAATTAAAACCTAGCTTATATCTTTCACTTATGTCTGAAGCTTTTGAATTTAAGTTCTCAGAACAATGAATTGCAAGCTTATACATAAGGACCATGTTCTAACAAACCTGGGAACATCTTGAACTGATACAGAGATATAGGGCAGTTCTGCAATAGTAAATAGTGGAAAACTTATTATGATATTCAGCGATAAAGCTAGCAATGCTCACAACTTTTTTACCATTTTAAAAATTTGTTAGCTGTAAACAAAACAAAAACTTTTAAAATTCAAACAAAGATGTCGAATATACAGATACTAACCTGTTGATTGAGTTGTTGAGAGGTAACACAAGGTCCAGCAGCACAGCATCAGCAACCAAAACATAAAGAACACCAAATCTCACGTACCATCGAAACTCTTTGACATATTGTTTGGTTTCCAGCCCAATCAAAACAAGCATGGAGAACCAAGTAAATGCCTCAACTATTAAAGATGCAACCTGCCATATAATAACACCAGAATCATACTTTATTGCTGATCTTTAAATTTCACTTCAACAAGAAGGGCATATGAGTTTAATCTCCATACGACCATACGTTTAAGAATCAGGGTTACTTTTCAAAGTCACCTCAAAGGGGGGAAGACCAGTCTTTTCATCCATGTCAAAGAGTGAAATCCCCATGAACAATCTCAGTACAGGCTCAACAACACAGTAACAAGCCAATATCCCTAGCACAGAGTTATAGTACTTCTTCCTCAAAATATATATCTGAGCTTCGGCATTGTGGAAGGTGATCCATATCCGGTAGAAACACAAACCCAGAAGCACACAGTGAGAAACAAGAATCACTAGTGAGTCAATTGCACAAGGCGTGTAAGCGCCAAACGCACCATCCACTTCTTTTTCCCAAAATCCGGCTACAACTGGCTTGCAGTACCAAGTCAAGGCCTCAAAACCCATCTTTCAATCAAACCTTGAATACCCAAACTGGAGAAACCAAAAAAAAAAGCATTAAAAGACTTTGCAACCCACAATTTAATACCCTAACCAAGCAAAATTCAAAACTTTCATAGATTATACAAAAAGAATTTGCATCGTAGAATAACAAAGGAGCAGACTTTTGATAATCCAGGCGGCGTAGGAAAGAAGACTTTTAAGGTTCCAAAAAGCATCGAACTCATTTCCCAAAAGCTAAAACCTTTACTAAAGTCCATAAGCAGCATTAGCATAAAACTTTTAGATTAAGTGTCACGAGGAAAGAGATGATTTGGGGGAAGAAGAAAAGCAATACCCTTTTGCTTCGTGATTGTTCCAAAAAGACCCAAAATTGGAGCTTTGCCAATAAATCAATGTAATGCCTAAATGCATAGGTGTTGTATAATAAAGGGAGACTTTTGGGTAGAAGCCAACTCGACAAGCACTGAAGCAGCCTAACGTCCAAGTCGAAGCAGTCACTGTTGTGTTCACAAATCATAATCAATCCAAAAAGAAGAAAAGATTCTCTTAGATAAGAATCGCAAATTCCGATCTCCACATATGTATTCACGTGACGTGTTGTTAACCATTGTTTATGTAAATTGCCATTGACGTTAGTCAGTAATCGGCAATTCGGTTTGACGAATTTAGACGACAAGAGAAAGAGATTATATACAAAAAAAAAAAATATATTAGATGGGCAATTCTTAATTTTATTTAAGACATAGAAATTGATATCATTTTTGTTTTTTTTAAACAGCTGATATCATTTTCGTTTTAACCAATTAAAAATGAATGAAAATGGAATTTTGTTTGTTTTATTTGGATTGAGAACAAAGACAAAGTTTCATCGTCATGGCTTACGTGTGACTCACACCCAATCAAATTATTCAAAAACACTTGAAATTTCCAATTGGGATATCACATTCACTGTAACCAAACACTCTCTCTTTCCCGAAGAAGCGTACCCTAGTGAGTTCTACTGCAATAAATGGACATTTTGTTCCGTGTTTTACAAGACACGTAAAGACAAGTTCATCAAAATGGGATGTTTTAGGTCAAGTAAGTATTTGTAGGCTTTTAAAAGGTTTCCTCAATGTTACCAGTCTTTAGCCTTCTAACTCACCATGGTAACAAACTAAGAAAGCCCTAAAAGAAACAGAAGAACATTTCAAAGAATCATATATGCAAACAAGAGGTGAACAACGTGCCTTGGTCATGGCTACAGAGTTTTTAGGGTTTACCATTAACTGTGCAGCATAAGACTATAACCTTGTAACTTTGTAACTTTGGGACTCTTGTAAATGGTAAATGATGCAATTATTCAAAGTAAAAAATTGCAACTTCATTATCCTTCTTGTTCCACTCCGTTCACACTCCCTTCGAAGACCAAGTTGCAAAGGTGCTGAGCATTTCCTGGTCCGGTGCTGTGAACCATCCCAAAGAACGCACTTGTATCTCTTGATAACAGTTCTTGTGGACTATCATACTCCAAAGCCTAAGAAATTTGTTAATAGCCTTATTTAAGTCAGAAGCTAAAGGTATTCCAGAATTCGCTTTCTCATTACTGTGCTCAAGACTAAAAGGATCTATGCAATATTCTTGACATTACCTGGCCAGAACTAAGCACAAGGATCTTGTCACAGTCGATGATGGTATTTAATCTGTGAGCGATAATAAGCATCGTGCAAGACTTGAATTCTTCACGAATGGTCCTCTGTATCAGAGAATCTGTTCTGACATCAACAGATGCAGTTGCTTCATCGAGAACAAGGATCTTAGATCTTCTTAGCAATGCACGCGCTAGACTCAGCAGTTGCCTTTGCCCCACGCTGAAATTCTCACCTCCCTCAGAGACCTTCACAGACTCAGACTCAAAGTGAGTGAGAGATTGATCAATAATCTCAATCATAACAAAAATTCTTATAACTAATAACTTTGATCACTAAAATAAGTCTTTTAACATACCTCTGCATCTAGGCCAGACTGATTCCGGGCGATAAAATCTTTTATATGCGCCCTTTGTAGAGCCTCCCAGAGGTCAGAATCACTGTGCTCACCAAATGGATCGATATTTAACCTCACCGTCCCTAACAAGAAGAATTGATTCTCAGAATGCAGGAACATACATACTTAAAACGTCGTCTTAAATTACACACAGACCTGAGAAAAGCACCGGAGATTGTGGTATGATACTCAGGACCCTGCGCAAATCTGTCAGTCCAAACTTAGCCACATCATAATCATCAATCATGATTCTTCCCTTTTCCACTTCCACAATCCGAAACAATGCATTCAGCATGGAAGACTTCCCTGCCCCGGTTCTTCCCACCACTCCTACTTTCTCACCGGGAGAAACAAAAAAGGACAGTCCATGCAATACTAGAGGAAGCCCCGGTCTATAACGCAGGTGAACGTCTTCAAACCTAATAGATCCTCTTGAAGGCCAGCCAGGTACTGGACGATTGTTCTCGATTATATCTGAAGCCTCAGATGGGAGATCAATGTAGTTACCGACACGCTCAACAGAATTCAAGCTATTCTCTGCTTTACTAGCTTGCCTTAGAACACCACTTAACAGAGTAGTGATATTCAGAGTGTAACTAAGGAGAAGACCCATCTTAGACGTAAAACCAGCTTGCTTCTCTGCATTACTGTTTCGCAGAACCGCAAAAGTTGCAGTTAACCAAATCATAACACCCCCAAGAGTCTCGAGTCTTATAGTGAGCCAACGATTTGAGCTAGTACTTGCAAGAGTGAACCTTATGTTGTTGTCCACGGATTTTCCATTAATCTTAGCCATCCGCTCATAGGCTTTATAGGCTCGTATGCTTGACAAACCATTCAAAGCTTCTCCAAATTGAGCATAAATAGGTGATCTTGTAACAGAATCCAAACGTCTTACTTGACGGGATGTGTTCTACAAAGCACAAGAGTGATATTAACTCCAAGTGGAGCATATCGTGTAATAGAGCAATCAAAGAGAAGCACACATCAACATGAAGTAGAAAATTACCTGATAGTAGAGATATGCTGCATAAAACAGTATCAGGAGTGGCATTATTGCCCACAATGAAATTGTACTGACAGTACCTATAAGAGCAAACGTGGAGAGGAGTTGCCACAGCTGGCTCATGAACATATTTATTAGGTTGGCGACGGTTCTATCTATATCACCAATATCCTTAGAAAACCTGTTTATTACACGCCCAGTTGGGTTTGTGTCGAAGAAGAGCATAGGAGCTCTCAGGATAGAGTTCAGCAGCGCTTCATGGAGTCTTTTGGCCGCACGTAAACTTGATGTGAGCAGCCAAAATGAGTTGGTAAACGTCACAGCAACCTAAATCAATGACTATAATATACATTAAATTTGCGTAACATATAACGGATTTCAGTCTTTCTCAGAAACAAACCTGGCCAAATCCGAGAAGAGCATATACGACAATGTAGAGACCGGGACTATAACTCTTTGGCGTGCTTTGATCGGTCCAAAAACTTAACCATGTGCTACTTGAAACTCGGAGAACTTCAGTTGTTAAATAGCATGCAAAGAAAATCATTACCACCCATAAGCCACCTAGTGCGTTTTTATACCTGAAAAGTGGAAATTACCTTAGCCATCTGTTTGTATTAACATAGAAAACATCTACGAAACTGGAAGTTAGACTTTGGCCAAAGATACAAAGAAAATATCCAGATGTAGAAAATACCTAATCAGAACAGTCCAACTAATGATGCCACTCTCCCGCTCTTCTTGCTTTACTAGCACGGATCTTCCCCGCTCAAAAAGCACGGTACTACCCAGGTTTCTTTCACTAACATCAACCATGACAGTAGGACCCTGCTTCAAGCTTTTTTCGTCCTTTTTGTTCACCTCTTGGGTTGCATCCATTTTCCCAGCATTCTCCATCAGTTTCTGGAACAAACTACCATTTTCAGACAGCTCTTCAAAGGTTCCTACCTCTTTAATCATTCCCTCAGAGACTAAAATTATTCTATCCATCAAAGGAAGAAAGTGTAACTGATTTGTGACAAGAATCCTCGTTTTCCCCTTCAGCTCATCCTTCATGCAACGATCGAAGACCTGTTACTTGATTCAGAGAAGCCTGTTGTTAGATGTTTTGAAAATTCAAATGTGGATTTGTACGGTTTGGTTATTGATGAAATGACTGAACAAATCATTTATTATCGACTCTATATTTGTCAGCGTTAAGAGATGATCAGTTATGTAATGGATCAACCATAAGAATCAATACCTGGTGAGCAACATGAGCATCTAAAGCACTGAAAGGATCATCGAATATGTAAACATCTGAATTTGAGTAGACTGCCCTAGCCATTGAAACTCTCTGCTTCTGCCCTCCACTAATATTTATCCCACGTTCTCCAATCTCCGCAAGATCACGGCCCTGAATGAAAATAATTCAAGAAGTTACTAAGAAATGTCATATCAAGTGCATGTTATGTAAGCCTTTCATGGCACTTAACCGGAAGCAAATCAAGATCGTGTTGTAAGGCAGTCACATCAATAGCCCTCCAATATCTTCCTGATTCAAAATCCGACCCAAATATAATGTTTTCGCGCACCTGCAATACATAAACAATAATATTGGGACACTTCCTTCCTAGCTATTTGATCAAATGAAAATAAAGCCATTGAAAGCTAAACTATAGTTTTTGCTTCCAGAGCCAGCGAGAAGTACACTCACAGTGGCATTAAAGATCCATGAAACTTGAGGAACATAAGCTACAGAGCCTCTAATAACAACGCTTGACGTTTCAGCATGAGATAGCTCCCCCAGCATTGCCGAAACAAGTGATGTCTTACCTTCTCCGGTTCCACCTACAATGGCAACCAAGCTGCCGACCGGTATCTCCAGATTGATATTCGATAATGTGGCCTTCGTTGTCTGGGAAGTATATGATCGCAAAACCATGATCAAACTTACAGAAGTTTACGTATTGTGGAACGTGGAAGCTAATGTTTCATCTCAACATAATCTAAAAAAGAAGAAATATTTTGAGGATTCACCTTTGAATCCCATGAAAAATATCCGTTCTTAATTGAAATGGCTGAAGCTCCTGGTTGAAGAGGTGGGTTTTGTGTTAGAACTCTCTCTTCGCTTAAAAGTAGTTCCTCAATGCGTTGCAGTGAAACATTTGCGTTGACAACCTAAGTGGAGAAGAAGCAAAGAGAAGATAACTAAATATAAAGAGTATATCCATTGCCACAGGGTGGATCGAATGCAGACTAGCAAATCCATTGACACATGATAACTAAATATGAAGAGTGAACTGATTGGATGTGGTTGCTAAAATAACCTGACTTAGTAAATTTGGTAGCATGTTGAGAGGAGACCTTTGAACTGCGAAGAGAGAAAGAGATGAGAATGCCCTTGCTGGTGTCAAGTCTCCTCCAAGCAGAACGAAAACCCCAAATGAAACCACGGTCACAACTACAGGGATGGTGTTTAGTATAAAACTATTGAACTGCAAAAGGAAAAATGTTAGGGGGAAAACGTTAAAAGTAGAAGACATATCTTGGTTTAACCCAAAACGAAGCCTTATGTGTAAGTTCATACAAAAGTAAAGATAAGGAGTCATACAGCTGATAGCATCTGCGCTTTGCGAAACCATGAGAGCTCTTCGTTTCTAATTCCTTGAATCCGGGATTCGAAGCTCTTCTCCCATGCATAGCACCTAACAAAGTTGGAAAATTCCATAAATAGTAGAACAAGTGCTTTAAGAATGTGCCATTCAGCTGAAAAAGGAATAATTAAAAATATCTATCATACTTTATAGTATCCATGGATGCTAAAATCTCATTTGTGATACCGACTCTTTTGTCGGTCCACTGAAGTCCTTCTTTAGTCAGTTTCCGCATTTTGTTTATAATCAGAGTCTGTTTATCAAGAAACAGAATAGGTGGACTTGTGTATAAACTTGTACAATATTAAAATAGGCAAAAGAACACAGAATGAAGCTTAATACCTGGAGGGGAATTAGGAGAAACAGAATCAATGAACCGAAAAGTGAAGCAATTCCTAGTTGTTGATAGAGAAGAATCATAGACACAATGATGCGAAATGGAGCTGACCATAAGCCATGGAGCTGTTCTGTTATTAGCTGAAAAAACCAGGAGACTGTGTTAGCAGTTACAAATCCATAGTTGTGCAAGAGTAGAGTATGGCTCAAACTGAGAACGAAGACAGAACTTTTATGCCAGCAGTTACAAATCCATAACCATACCTGAAGCGCACTAGCATCTGTAGTTATCATGTTTGTGACCTTCCCAGATGCAAAATTCTTGCGAGCTTCATGAGTTAGTCTTAGAGATTTGTGGAATATAGCTGCAACCTACAACGAAATTAGCATAATTAGTTAGAAAATAAACATGAGTAATATGATCATACAAGTGGAAGTTTCACAAGATTTACCAATGTTGACCTCAACCGAAATCCCGCACGCCCAACATGCTGAAAGTACTGGGATTGACAAAGCACTCCGAGTGTCTGAAACATTCTCGAATTTGAAAAACAACAATGTATTTTCTTTCATGATAGTTTTGAAAAAGAAAGTAAAAAAACAAAATAACAGTATTTTGGAGATTTGACATGAACTTTGCGATACTTACCACCCCAACGAAAATTGAGAAAGCATATACATAGCCAACCCAAGCTGGATCACCTTTTTGCATTGACTACATAAAATGATCAAATTCTTAAGTAAATATTTGATCGTTAAGTATGCAATATAGTTTGACTGTTTGAGTAAGAAATTAGGCAGAGACAGAGCTTACCTGCAATAGATTGCTCAGTATAACCGGTCCAACAAATTGAGAAAGATCATGTCCAATCTACAACACGCTAAAACATGATGTATAAATTGCTTGAGGGTTGTCAAATACAGAACTGAACACTGCTATGGACATGATATTATTCACAGTAAAATAACAATCAAGAGCTTTCGTGGGATCTATAGTAACCAACCGAGAGGCAGAACACGAATTTTAGCAACCATCATCCAAAAACCACAATGAAATTAAACCACAGGATCTTTACCTTAAAAATACCACCCAACCAGAACCTACAAAAATAGAAAAGTAAAAATTTATGCCTTTAAAGTGAACTACATTGAAATAGACGGTTTAAAAAAAAAAACAAATCAGCCTTTACCTTCCACCAAGGCTATTATTCAATGCTCGGAGAAGCCACGGCTTGCTTCTCCGACATTCTTCAATCCAGCATCTTTTGAATCTGCAAAATAATCAATCCAGCATCTTGATTCTATACTAAAACTTCAAAGAAAAAGAAAAAGAGATACTACAGAAACTGAAGCAGAGCAGCATCACTTTTTTACGTTTTGATCAGAGTTTCTGTTTCGTCCCATTTGTCTAATTGCCAAACATCCTTCTCGGTTATGGGCTTTCTGTAGCCTAACTTCATAAGCGGTGTGATCCAATCAAAGAATATTCCTAAAACAATAAATCCAAATCAGTAGAACAAAAAGAAACCATGAAGCTAATATACTCTTCATGGCTATTATATATTTTGCCAAATATGTCTCGTTTGCCAATAGACTGAGCAGTCAATAAGAGTTTCGTTTATCAATTTAGGGGCTATCTACCCGTAAAAAAGCTGGCATGTCGCTCGGGACATATGTGCTCTCCCTCGCAAAGTGCATCATATTCAACATTGTTTAATGGTTCATTGTTTAGAATATGGTAACCCGGGTAAGGATCCAGTTCCGGAATGTAAACAAGAAGAAGAATTCCAAAAAGAGCCTACAATAGAAGACAAAAGAATACTTATACAGCCTTTCAAGGCCTAGCATTTGATTGCTAGACATCTCAACACCTAGAGGTTATATCTTTCACTATACAGATTTCTATAAAGCCGGAAGCTTTTGTATGAAAGTTCCCGAAACAATAAACTGCATACTTATTCATAAGGACGTTAGTCTAACGAACCTGGGAACATCTTGAGCTGATACAGAGATATAGGGAAGTTCTGCAATAGTAAATACAGGAAAACTTATTATGAAAGGAATAAATCTACCAATACCGAAAAAAGTTCACACTTGTTAGATATATAAACAAACTCTTGAAACTTAAATGTGAAAGCCGAATCACCCAATTGAGTTCCTTCATATGAAATAATAAAAATACAGTAACAAACCTATTGATTGAGTTGTTGAGAGGCAACACAAGCTCCAGCAGCACAGCATCAGCAACCAGAACATAAACAACACCGAATCTCACGTACCATCGGAACTCTTTGACATATTGTTTGGTTTCCAGTCCAACCAAAACAAGCATGGAGAGCCAAGCGAATGCCTCTACCATTAAAGATGCAACCTGCCATCGAATAACACCAGAATCACATTTCTGATATTGAACTTCCATTTCAACAAGGAGTGTTACTCTCAATTAGAGTTACTCTTCGAAATCACCTCAAAGGGAGGAAGATAAGTCTCTTCCTCCATGCCAAAGAGTGATATCCCCATGAACAATCTCATTACAGGCTCAACAACACAGTAACAAGCCAATATCCCTAGCACACAATTATAGTACTTCGTCCGCAAAGCATATCTCTGAGCTTTGGTATTATGAAAGATGATCCATATCCGGTAGAAACACAGACCCATAAGCACAAAGTGGGAAACAAGCATCACTAATGAGTCAATCGCGCACGGCGTGTAGGCGCCAAACGCACCATCCACATCATTTTCCCAAAATCCGTCAGCAACTGGCTTGCAGTACCAAACCAGGGCATCAAAAACCATCTTCTTTAACACCCAAACTGGAAAAACAAAGATATTTGCTTAGTACCAACGCAAAAAAGTCAACCAAACTTTAACCAGTAGATTAACAAAGGAGCAGACTTTTGATAATCGAGTCAATGTAGGAAAGACTTGTAAAGGTTCCAAAAGCATCGAACTAAATTCTCAAAAGCTAAAACCTTCAAAAGCTAAAACCTTTAACTAAAGTTCCATTAGTATCAACCTTTTGCTTTTGTTTTACAGAGAAGGGGAGAGAGATGATTTGGGGGAGATGGAGAAGAAAAGCATTACCCTTTTGCGTAGTGATCGTGCCTAAAAGACCCAAAATTGGAGCTTTGTCAATAATCTACACAATCCCTTAAATAAGTATTTAAAAGGGAGACTTTCGGGTAGAATCGAACCAGTCATCATAATCAAACCCACCCCCAAGAAAAGAATGAAAGATTCGCTGGACCCGATCTGTATTGAAGTTTCGTCAGAAACTCGTAAACGGAATTTGGCCCGCGAGGATTTTGTTACGGAAAGTTCCATGACCCCTCCGTTCGTCCCCACTCTGTGTATTTTTAGATTTTTCCATGTTTCTACCTTTTTATTTGTCAGCACTAGTAAACAGAGAAAGCATTTGGCAACTGTAGTAAACAGAGTAATTTAAATTGCTTTTAGATTTCTTCAATTTTTTCTCTTGTTTGTTTAATTTTATGTTTGCTAAAACTTAACAAATTCAATTTTAATTTTGTTTTATAATATACTTTTGAAAAGTGTAATTGCAAAAAAAATGCAGATGGTATACTTATCTTATTTTACTCCCATTTTTTTTTTACCTTTTTGCCTTTCTTTTTCTTTTACCTTCTATTTACTTACTGAAAAATATTAAAACATACGAAACCCACTTAAATTCACTCATCAGCTTCCACACACTAAATCGCATAGAATCTACTTTAATTCATCAATTTTCATACATTAAATCGCACGGAACTCATATGTATGCAACTATATGGATACTCATGTAAATATGTACATATATTTATATAGTTCTATCCATCTATAATATATACATGTGGATATGCATGTAAATATATATGTGTATCTATATAGTTACATCCATTTATACTCTATGTATATAGATACGCATATATATATATATATATTTATGTTCATGTGTACGTTATTATAAAGATACATATGTATATACATATATATCTATATAATTGCATAGAAATCTATATATTTGTGTCCACGTTGACGCTATTATATGGATACCTATGTGTTTATCACTAAACGATAAAAAAATTAAGTTAAAAAAATAATAAATGAGTATCAAAATATTAACAAAAATATATAATTTATAGTGTCAAAATAATTATCCGATTCTTTTTTAAATAATAGATAAATAATAACAAACAATTATAGGAAGTGTGTGTTATTAATATAATATTAAATAAATAAATAATATAGATAAGTAGACAAAAATGATAAAACAGTCATTTATCTCCTCTAAACAGTAGAAAAGTGTGTATTTTGGTAATTAAAACACAAAAGTACACCTATTGATAACACACTTGTATTAAATAGATCTAACATTAATAACTTTAATTATTTAGATCAGTCATTAAGAATATATAAACTGATAATTTCTTTTTGTTTTTTTCTTTCAAATTCCTTAGACACATCAACATTTCCTTTTATTATTAAAAAATGGAATTATGGTTATTACCTTATTGCCCACAAAGTTTCTATCATACTGTACTTTCGTTTTTGGCTTTGTGTATGTTATGTGGACATGGATCAGATAAACAGACAAATTGAATTCCAATAGTGACAATCTCTCTTTCCCACCAAAGAAGCGTAGCCTATAGTTATACACTTATACTACAATAAATGGACATTTTGTTCCGTGTATTGCAAGAAACACAAAGACAAGTTCATCAAAATGGGATATTTTCTTCGTCTACATCTCAACGTTGTCCCAGTCAAACGATTTTCCTTCTAGATTGTAATCCGGGTGTTGCATTCGGTTCCTCGCCAATCTACTCATCACCGCAAGCCCTAAAAGAATATGTGCGCAAAAGTATTAGACCAAGAAACTTCGAACATTTCTTTACTAGTAGCAGAAATCTTTAACAAAAACGTTACCTTCGACCATTTTGTAAAGAGATGGCCACCAACGCTCTCGAGAGATGTCACTTTGGTTCAAAGACTCTTCGATCTCTTTATCGTGTTTTCCTTCCAGGACACCGCGTAGAGTGACGACGGCGTCTTTCGTTCTCTTCAAAATGCTGTTATCATCTTCGATTTCAAGGCTTTGGAGGTCGTTGTGAGATGAAGTGAGACTCACTGCCAAAGCAAACTGAGCAGCTGCAGCCCAACGTGAAGAAGCTTGCCATTTCCTCTGGCCTTCTAAAGGTTGAGAATCATCACCATTAGCATCTTTGGTACGTTTGTTTTCAAGCACTATACCACGCAAGTACTCAGCATTTGCGGTTCCTGTACTTTGAACCATCTTCGAAAAAGAGCTTTCTCCGTTTGAAAGAAGGTTCTCCGGTGTACTGAATTCCTGAACCTGAGGTGTTGGGAATTTCGAGTTTACATTAGATGAAGGCATAAAGCAAATCTCAAATGTGCGGGTATGATCGATGCAAATAAGATAATAGTGTTGGACGATGAAGTGGTGCGTACTTTTCCAGAATCAAGGACGAGCACTTTGTCACAGTCGATGATTGTATTGAGACGATGAGCGATGATTAGCATCGTGCATGACTTGAATTCTTCGCGGATGGTCTTTTGGATGAGAACATCAGTTCTAACATCAACAGCAGCAGTAGCTTCATCAAGGACAAGTATCTTAGATCTTCGCAACAATGCACGTGCAAGACTCAACAGCTGTCTCTGTCCAACACTGAAATTCTCTCCTGCCTCAGACACCTGACCAAAACAGAGTTGAGTTACTACTGAAGACGAGAGAATCTGAAGAGAGGAAAATGTCAAACTAAGTACCTCAGCATCAAGACCAAGAGGATTTCTTCGGATGGTATCTTTCAAGTGCGCCCTCTCAAGTGATTCCCAAAGATCGGCGTCATTGTGTTCACTAAATGGGTCAAGATTGAATCTCACAGTACCTAGATAAAAATGACACATCAGTTATTGACTTTTCAAAAAGATAAACACCAGAAGCAGTGCGAGAAATACTGAGAAAAGAACAGGCGCTTGTGGTATAATTCCGAGAACTTTACGTAGGTCCATCAATCCAAATTTTCCAATGTCGCATTCATCGACCAAGATCCTTCCTTTTTCCAGTTCCACAATCCGAAACAAGGCATTCAAGAGGCTTGACTTCCCAGCGCCGGTCCTTCCAACAATTCCCACCTTATCCATTGGAGAAATGAAGAAGGAAACCCCATGAAGCACAGGAGGTAACTCAGGGCGGTAACGAAGAACAACATCTTCGAATTTTATGGATCCAGATGATGGCCATCCGGGAGGTGGACGGTTGTTTTCAATGACTAATGGAGCCTCTGATGGTGTCTCGATATAGTTTCCAACACGCTCGACCGAGTTTAAACTATTCTCAGCTAGACTCGCGAGTCTCAGTACAGCTGTTAAAGAGCTGGTAATACTTAAAGCATAACTGAGAAGCAAACCCATAGTAGATGCAAATGCCTGTTGGTTCTCTGCCTTTCCATTCTGCATGACGGCTAGTGAAGCAGTCAACCAAACCATGAGACCTCCCAGAACTTCCAAACGGATTCCCAGCCACCGATTTGCACCCATGTTTACAAGCGTGAATCTGATGTTATTATCCATTGATCTTCCGTTAATTTCAGCCATCCGATCATATGCTTTGTAAGCACGAATACTTGATAGTCCATTCAATGCCTCTCCAAATTGCGCATAAACGGGTGATCTTGTAATGGAATCCATACGTTTAACTTCACGAGATGTGTTCTACAATAAGGAAAGAGCGGGTTAGCACACAACACATATGGTTCGCTGACAGTTAAGTGTAGATAACTGAAGCACCAAAGACAAGAAATATCGTACAATCATAAAAACTGTAAGTCTCATCTGAACAATGCAAAGTAAAATAGAAGACGTAACACTATCAGTATTCTTTCTGGTCTCAGTTTTCAATATCTCGATGTGCATTTTATGAAAGCTTTAGGAATTGAGAAAGCATTGCTGTAAAAGTTACGTTACCTGGTAGTAGAGATAGGCTCCATAAAACACAACCAAGAGTGGCATGATTGCCCACAGGGACAGAGTGCTGACAATGCCAATCAAGATGATAGTTGAAAGAAGCTGTGCGATTGAACCCATGAACATGTTTACAAAGACTGCCACCGTTCGATCAATATCACCCATATCTTTTGCAAATCGATTGATAATCCGTCCTAGTGGATTGGTTTGAAAGAAGACCATTGGAGCCCTTAGTATGGAACCAAGCATAGCATCATGCATCTTTTTAGCTGCATAAAGACTGGCCATAATCAACCAATATGAGTTTACTAACGTCACAAAGACCTGAAACCAAGAAGAAATAAGTCTTAGCACAAAAATTCTGCTTTCTGTATCCTCTCTTCTCCATTTTGTTTTCTCGATAAGTTGGCGCAGAAGAAACATGGTGTACATTCTCTTAGCTGATTTAACGTTCAGTGATATATTGTTAAGCGATCATGAGTCTTTAAGATACGCACTTAATCATTTACCAGATGCAACTCATACCTGTCCAAATGAGAGAAGCGCATAGATAATATTATAGAAGAGGGGTCCATGACTCTTTGGAGTTCCTGCATCAGTCCACTCACTCAACCAAGTGCTGCTTGAAACTCGAAATACTTGAGTCAAGACGTAGCATATAAGGAGCATCATCACCACCCATCCACCTCCAAGTGCATCCTGGTACCTGGAACATGGTTACACCTCACTAGTCATTACAATGGTCTTCATATATGAAGCTTAGCAAGAAAACATGAATACAATGAATCGAACAACATGTCCATTTTGTAGTAAACACCACAGATAAAATAACATTTTATGGATATTTCCACTATGTATAAAAGATATAAAAGTATACTGCAACAACAGAAAAAAAAAGAGCAAAATCGAAAAGCCAACTTACCTTTTCAGGACTTCCCAACTCACAACTCCAGTTTCACGTTCTTCACGCTTAACGAGAACAGAGTTTCCTTCTTTGGATTTCTTTGTCTCGATTCCATCCTTCTGCAGATTATTAGTATTGCCGTTTTCAACTGGTTTTACAGACGTTTGATCTGTTTCAGCTTCTCCATTTTCTTCTGAATATTCTTCAACCTTCCCTGCATTTTCCATTAACCTCTGGAATAATGGGCCATTATGGGATAATTCTTCATATGTTCCTTCCTCTTTTACTGTTCCCTCATGGACAAGTAGAATTTTATCCACTTGTGATAGGAAGTGGAGCTGGTTTGTAACAAGAACTCTCGTTTTGTGCCCTAGTTCTCTTTTTATGCATTTTTCAAAAACCTAAAATAGCCAATTTCAAACATCATATAACAATGTTTGCTCAAAATTAGCTATAGGGCAGAGGTATGTGGCAAACAAGAAGCAGAATAATAATGCAGAACGAAAAACAAAACGTTAGAGAGCCCAAGATTCGCAAAACTGAAAGAAACCAAAGTATCGTACTATTAAGCTAGTTTACCTGCTGACCAACATGCGCATCAAGAGCACTTAATGGGTCATCTAAAATGCACACATCTGAATTTGAGTAGACGGCCCTAGCCATAGAAACCCTCTGCTTTTGTCCCCCACTTATGTTAACACCCCTTTCTCCAATCTCCGTGAGATCTCCGCCCTATCAATCAAGAGAAAGAAGAGAAACAAACATAGATACCTGAGAACTAGAAATGACAAGTCCATGCTATCAACGGAAGTGATGCAATTCAGTTTTTTTTTTTACATTGCACCAACAAATTTTAATGTCGGCTAACGAAACTTACAGGCAGTAACTGAAGGTCATGCCTCAGTGCAGTCACATCAATCACCCTTTCATATTTTTCTGGGTCAAAAGGAGCACCAAACAATATATTGTCACGTACCTACACAACGTAAGAACAATCATCAGCTCAGAATCGCTTAAGGTTAAATTCTGGTGAAACTATTCACTTATTCAGAATCTCCATGCGGACGTATCTAAGAGCACATACCATTCTATAGAAAACATATAATACATACCAAACTTAATACTATTTCAAGAGGAGAATTTGAAAACTTCACAGTGAGAACCATACTATAAAACAGAAACATATAAGAACCTACTGTTGCGTTAAAGATCCATGAAACTTGTGGAACATAAGCGACTGATCCTCTAAGAGTAACTGTCGCATCAGATATTGCAGGAAGTTCCCCAAGCATAGCAGATATCAGGGAGGTTTTTCCTTCTCCTGTACTGCCAACTACTGCAACTAGGCTGCCAATAGGTACATCCAAGTTGATATTTGACAAGGTTGGCCTATCCGCCTGCATATGTATATTGGTGGCTCATTTTTCGCACTTCAATGACAATATGTAATAACAGAAAGTAATATAGGCAAGCAACATGGGATAAAATAGAAGCAACGAGACCTTTGGATCCCAGGAGAAATATCCATTCCTTATTGAGATAGCTGGCTGACCAGGTTCAATGGGAGGATTTGGTAAGAGAACTCTCTCTTCCGTCGATAATGCCTCCTCCAAACGTTTTAAGGATACATTAGCATTTACCATCTACAAAGGTAAAGCCTGGTCAGCATCTAGAAAAACAGTTATAACAATGACAAAGCCTAGAAAAAGAAGCATGGATGGAGAATAAAATGAGCAATTTGGAGCAATCATTACATGATGCACGAAATCACCTGAGTTATAATATTTGGAAGCATGAATAAAGGGAAGCGAAGCACAGAAAATAGAGAGAGGGCCGTAAACGCTCTTGCAGGTGTCAGATCTCCTCCCAGGAGTGAGAATACGCCAAATGAAACAACAGTCACGAGAACAGGAATGCTGTTTAGTATGAACATATTGAGCTGCAGAACAAATGGAAGACTGAGTCAGAAATTTATCATAAAAAGAGATGATCGAAATACAGTAATGCAATTTATATCAAAGATCGTGCATAATTGCATAAATACACATGGTTACGAAAACTGAAACAATGTTCCATGAACTTGAGGGAAGTTTAGCAAATGCCATAAACGTATCCTAATGGATACCAGTCTCAAATAGTCAAAGAACGAGCAGCTTGAATTTTGTCCTTGTATACAAGCATACTCTAAGGAGAAAGACAAGTAGACGAACAAGACAATTATGCAGACCATGCATACTGTCTATATAAGCAATCAATATAACAGTCATTTCCCTTATGCCATACCGCTGAAAGAAGTTGTGATTTCCGGAACCAAGATAATTCATCATCACGTATAGTTTGAACCTTCGACTGAAAACTGTTTTCCCAAGCATAGCACCTACAGTATTTTGGTTTAGTGAGTCAAGCATTGCCTCAAACTTCCAACCATGCAAAAGATAAAGATCAGGTTCTAGTCTTTCAAAGTGTCGTACTTCACTGTATCCATTGCGGCCAAAACCTCATTCATTAGGCCAATTCTCTTGTCAGTACGCTGCAACCCTTCTTTTGTTAACTTCTGCGTTTTGCTTATAATAACAGTCTGTTTCAACAAAAATAAAGAAAGCGAACCATTGTCATTGGACTGAAAGACATTTGAGGTTGAGGGGAGGGAAGCCGAGACAATCGGGATACAGATGAGAAATAAGCAGTCAAAAGCATAACAACGTACAGGGGAAAGAACACAAGGAGTTATACAGATTTACGGACCTGTATAGGGAACATAAGGACCAGAAACACTGCGCCAATGAGCGAGGCAACACCCAGTTGTTGATAGAGGAGAACCAAAGCTACAATTATACGAAATGGCGCCGACCACATGGTATGAAGGGATTGGCAAATTTGCTGTCACAAACAGGAGAAGCACTATTGATTTCAAGCCAAAGCTTAAATAAAAACCATTGTCTAAAGGTAACTGTTTTCTAAAAATCAAGCAAATTAAAGGTTTCTTGGTTAAGAAAAGGAAATCCAACTCCTATGACCGCAACAAAAGAATAAGGATGTCGAAAATGAAATCACAATTCATGAATTCCTTGAATCTGAGAATTAGCTTAATTCAGATTCAGTCGATTACTAGCAGGAAAAGTATGATCTTGATAAATTGCAATATAGATCATATTCTGAGGTAAAAATACAACTCTGAAGTACAAAGAAATCGAGAACGGACAAATCTAAAGAGGAAAAAGGTAACAAAGATATACACCTGAAGCGACTCAGCATCAGTCGTCATTAAGTTTGTTATTTTTCCTGTTTGAAACTTCTTCCGGCCCTCATTAGTTAGCCTCAGCGATTTTCGGAACACTGCAGCAATCTATCGAGGGACGAAGTCATCAGCTGAAATAAACATCCTAAAAGCATCTGCTATAGCTTTCAGCTTACCAGTGCAGCACAGGTTTTGCATCAAAAAAAAAAAAGTAGCAAAAGAAAATTGACGTGAAACTTCAGCTTACCAGTGCAGACCTTAGCCGGTAACCAACACGCATCACATTTTGGAAATATTGAGCTTCACAGAGAACCCCCAATACCTGAAAATGGCAACATCAACATCAAGCGCTCAAGGAATCCTTTGGTCAAAGTCTTAACCTAAACTACATTAAAAAAAATCCCTTCAACATACAAAAGTAACAAAAATACAACGACAACAAACTCCAAGATTAGCACCACGTTCTAATACAACCAAATCAGACGAAGTCTGAACCCAGCTCACAGAAAAGTAAAACTGGTGCTACAATCCGTAGTATCTACTCCTAGATTAAGAACTCCATGAAGTCCTAGAAAGAGCGTGGAGACGAGCAACGTTGTGTTATATCACTCCAACAAAGATTGAGAATGCAATAGGTATATCCTCTGAAGTCCATGCAAGAGATTGAAATAGGCAGAGAGAAAAAGGAATTTGTTGCATACCACTCCAACAAAGATTGAGATTGCATAGATGTAACCTATCCAGGCTGGTTCATTAAGTTGCATTGACTGCAAAAAGTTTTAGGACCACATTGTGAGATATCGTCAGAAAATAATATCCAAAGGATGATAGGATTTTGAATCTGCAAAAAACGTTTTGACACTAATTTTGGCCAGTCCATCTCAGCAATCCATGTGAATGGAAAAGTTACAAAGCCGTGTATTAAATAGGTTCAAGCACGGCGTACACTGGGGAAAAAAAAAATTATAAGGGGAAGAAATAAACCTTTAAGAGCTCATTCAGTAGAAGAGGTCCCACGAACTGTGAACAGTCATTCCCAATCTGTGATACAATTCAGATTAAAATGTCAAAACACTTGATTAACCAGTTCTAAAAACATGCCATTTATGAAATATAAGACCTCCTAAGCCATCAATGTTATGAGATAAACAAAAGTACCTTCCAGAACCCACCCCACCAAAACCTACAAAATGCAGAAACAGGTTTCCATAAGACAAAGTCAATAAGGATGAAAAATATTTAAGGCAGATTATGACAAGAAAAGTAACAGATATGTATTCATCTCAAAATGCATCCCAGCATTCTTGAATTCACAGCCATATGAGGTATTTCAGCTTGTAGTTATTCATAATGCATGTACAACCAGATGCTTCTTTTAAAAAAATCACACATCATGTCAAAGCCCATATTCTGAAGAGATGAGAACACATGACTACAATTCTCTTTACCTTCCCCCAAGGCTGTTGTTCAGTGCTCTCAAGAGCCACGGTTTGGGCTTTTCTAGCTCCTTGTCCCAGGACCTCTGGAAGCTAAACAAGGAGATAAAGATATATCACACAACCACGCCAGTCATAGACAGAATAGGAACAGTTATTATTTATCAAAGATTAAAATGACCTCCTCATGAGAGTTTCAGTACGATCCCACGTGTCCAGATGCCACACATCCTTCTCTGTGAGAGGCCGTTTCGATCCCAGAGTCATCAATGGATTCAACCATGAGAAGAAGATTCCTGTAGGGAAAAAGATATCGATAAGAAGGTACTTAATAGTCAAAATTCAACAAATGTTGAAGAATCTACTATACGCAGCTTGGTTAAAGTGATGATCACTAAGCAAAGACCAACGGTCTTACAGTCACAAGCCAGTTTTCTTAAGTTCATTTCTACGGAGAACTGGAGGATAAATCAAAAAGAAATTGAAGAGACTATAAACAACTCATTGTGTTATATGCGTAAACAATTTTAATGACCGGTTCTTAACTATTCACACTACAAAATAAAATTCACAGATTCGAGGAAATGTTTAAGCTCTGATATAATAGCAACTCAGATAGGCAGTAAGTACAGAGGAGAGATCAGAGATACTGTGGTGATTCTCACAATAAAAAAGAAAAGAATATACATAACCAAATCCACACGACGGGAATGAGAAGTACGTAGAGTGACGTACTGTCAAATAAATTTGCATGCCTCTCAGGACATATTTGTTCTCCTCCAGGGAGCTCTTCATACTCATAATCCTCTGAGGTTTCATTCCGCACTGGTGTGTAACCAGGGAAAGGATCCAAATTAGGGAAATACACAAACAAGAGAGTTCCAAATGCAACCTGGATCCAAAAGCCACCCTCTACGTCATTAGCAAAAGACAATTGTATGATCTACAATCTAATTTAGGTACAGCACATAATAAAAGAGAAGTTTGGAGAATGCAAAAAGGAGTCTCAATGTGCAAACCTGAACTGCCACCTCGCTTATGTAAAGATACAGTTTGAAACTGCAAACAAAAAGAAAAAAAAAACAATCACTGAAGCATCTAAATTCATACTGCCAGACCAGAGTAACGAACTTGCATAAACCATAGAGATTGCAAATTTACCAACCTGCCATAGTACTCCTTGACTGAGAGAACAAGATTTAACAACACCATGTCACCCACAAGAGCATAAATGACAGCAAATCTGACATACCAACGAAGTTCACGGATGTATGTTTTAGTTTCAACAACAGTCATGACGAATGCAGAACCCCAAGCAAAAGCCTCAAGGGCCAACATGAATGCCTGCCAAAGAAAGCACAAAACAACAGCATCTTTCAGGCGAAACATACAGAACAACCACACACACACAAAATAGGAAAAGCAAGTGATGACACACCTCATACGGAGGAAACCCAGCTCCATCCAAATCCAAGATTGAGATCCTCATGACCAATCTAAACAAAGGCTCGGCAGCACTGTAAGCAGCCAACAGAGCCAGAAAATAGCTATACCATTTTGACCTCAAGCAGAACTTATCCACTTTGTGATCCTTTGCGGTGCGCCATAAGCGGTAAAGGCACAAAATCAACAGAACCAAATGAGAGATGCCAAGCACGAAAGAGTCAATAGCACAAGGCGTGTATGCACCAAATGCATAATCCACCATTTTTGTCCACACACCATTCGGCACTGGCTTGCAGTACCATTCCAACGGCTCAAAACCCATCTTCTTCCTCAGTAAAAAAAGATCTCCTGCTTCCAAGTTTATCCCCTCAGATACTACACATCACCAGGTTACTCGCAATCCTTTAATCTGTAAAAAAGAAAAGAAACATAGTAGTTTTGACAACTGAGAACCAGAAAAACATAAATAAATCGAGCATCATAAACAGATAAGAAATAAATTATTATGTGATTATGTACTCAATGAGTACAAATGGAGAAACAACGAAAAAGATGTGGATAGATTATTCGCAGGAATTAAAAAAAGGTGGAAAAGCTTTAATAATTTTAGTGGAGGCAAACTTTTATCCCCTGAATCATCAAAAAGGGAAAACAGAGACAAGCACCAAAAAGTTAGCTCTCCTCCAAAAAAAAAAAGGAAAAAGGTTTAACCATAGATTCTCGGAAACGCAGGAGAAAAATAAAAATATCATCAATCGAAGATGATAACTCCACAAGTTTCTATCCCCAGAAAAAAAAAAAAAAAAAAAAAAATGCTTCTCGCTGGCTCTACCATGAAATGAACAGTATTAAGAAGAAAACGCGTAACAAGCATGAGATGGATTCGATTAAGATTCAGACTGCTACAGACTTCTCCAGCTTTATAGGTAAACGCAGAGAAAAGAAAGAAAACGAAACCTCGGTAGTCAAAAGAGACGAGAGAGAAAGTATTGCCGGAGATTTGGTGAAATCAGGAAGACGTAAACGGAATCTTATGAACTCATTTTGCCGGAGAAATCTTGTTCTCTCTCGATTTGTATCTCTCTCTTTTCAGTCTTGCTGATTATCCTCAAGAGAGATTGAGATTTTGAAGGGAAGCAAAACGATGCGTCACTGCTTACAAGTTCCAATGAAAAAAAAAAAATCCATATATATGGAGAGAGGCGGAAAAGTCAAAAAGATTCATACAAATGATAGGGAACAATCACTACTTTTTTCCACATTGAAAAAAAAAACAAATCGGGTAAATTAGCTAAATAACTAAACTTATAACGATAATTCGTTTACAAAAATATGAGTTAGTAATATAGTTATCCAGTTTATGTAAAAGAGTCTTATTAAATAGTACTTTATTTAATAATTTAATTATTAAAAAAATAGCATGATTAGCATCCAATTTAGTGATTTTTTTGCAAATAAAAAGTTCATGATCATTTACCTAATTTACTGGAAACTTATTTTCATTTAATATGGATATGAAAAATGATGGGAAAAAAGTAGTTTTATTGTACCAAAATCTAAATCTAGATAATGTAAATGATAAGAATACATTTTTCTTAAAACATGTTTTTCTCTTTTCTGTGGTTTAAAAAATAAACATTATTTTTTACAACTTTGAGTCTCGCCAACATGTAATTTAGTAGTCTGATGTCAGTTATATCATCATCTGAATTAAATTCTACATAAAACATGTCGTTGAAAAACTGAGTTTGGATTTCTCTATTATTCTTGGGCTTCTTGCACATATGACTTCAAAATTGAAGTCAAATGCAAATCTAACCTATTTTTTCTCCCTCTTCAATATTAGTTAATTTCTCCCCACTTTCTCCCTAAAACCACATATAATAACATAAATGCCATTATATTTATAATTATCAAATGTTTTAGGTAATTCGAAAAAGACATAACCATCCTAAGATATTTCAAGTATTCACGAAAATGCCATCATCTTCAATTTCGCTAACTACCATTACCAACCAAAATGGAAGCTCTTAATGCTTGCCCATATGCACTTAAAGCTCTAAATGCTTATTTGGCCGCTCAAACTTCATTCTATCTTCAAATTTCTATCTGGTTTCATCTAAAAATCTCTTTCTTGGTCGACATTGTTATGTTTGAATTCGCAAATCATATATTTTGTGAGATTCTTGGATAACCGAGTTCTGGGCTAGTTTCCTTTCAGTGCATCTCAAAAATTCTGAACTTCTGTCAAAGTTAATCGAGTTCAAATTGGAAGGAGGTAAACATCTAAATCTTTTCTTTAACATTGGGCTATGTTTCGCGAAAGTAGACTTCTTTTACAGTCTGCTAGTCAACGTAAAAGGTTAGATTTGCAATTGACCTTTTGGTATTTTTTTGAAAGTAGACTTCTTTGTAAGTCTGCGAATTTTCATTTGAATACAAGAAAACAACGTTTAGACTTCTATTTCAGGCTATCGAAAAGCGAGAATAGTTTTGCATTTGACCGGAAAATATTATACTTTGACCTTTTCTGCAGACTTCGTGGAGACGTCTGAAAAAGATAAGTTTGACCTGAAAGGTTATTTTTGCATTTGACCAAGATGTTGACCACCTTTGACTGTTCGAGCAGACGTCTAAAGAAGTCAGCTACGAATTTAATTTATAGCAGACTTCAAGTCTGCTATTAATTTAATTCAGAATTGGTCAAATGCAAAAATAACCTCTCAGCAGAAGTCTGCTGTCTACGAAAGTCAAACTTTGGTCAATTGCAGAAATAACCTGCAGCAGACTTCGTTGGTAGTGTAGACTTCGTCAGCAGACTTCACATTAACAGAAGACTTCTTGCCTCTTACAGCAGACTTCAAAAGAAGTCTGCTGTAAAAGTCAAACGTTTGGTCAATTGCAGAAATAACCTTTTTCTTATGCAGACTTCATATAGAAGTCTACTACGAAAGTCAAACATTTGGTCAATTGCAAAAGTAACCCTGCCTTTTTGGCAGACTTCTTCGTGAAAGCAACGGTGTGGAGTTTTGCTGGAAGTCTGCATTTTTTTCGTTTTTAAAAATCACTTTTTTAAATTTTTTGTGTGATGAAATATTTTTTTTAATTTTTATTCTTGTTTAGAAGGTATATTTTCTTTACCTGTATTAATTTTGTATGCTTATGTGTTATACATTAATAGTTATAATTTTTGTAGATTTGAACGGTAATTGGCACATATTAGCAGACTTCATAAGAATTCTGCCTCTGAAGTCTGCCTGGCGAAGGAGAATAACACAGCAGACAACACTTGAAGTCTGCCTAATTATTTTAACAAAAAATTCGTTTTCGAATTAATGGTATATGCTAAAATAAATATATTGTTTGGACATGTTGATCTGCCTTTCTTGGTTCCATATATGTGAGTTTCACGTTGATATGTGTTATAATTAGAAATTGATGAATTTTCTTGAATGTTTAGACGTTTAGCCGATTATAGCAAACTTCTAAACACGGTTTATCTTGTGTGGTTTACCTTTTTTGCAGATGGCGGCTCAGTTGCCTGTTATATTTGGAGAATGGGTTATGAGTGCTCAGTCGTGGCATTTTGAGGTGGATAATCGCAAAGGAGGGAGGTTGTTCTTCTTGAATGATGGTTGTACACATGGAGAACTCGTAGCTATGGCTCTAGATGATTACATGCTGGATGGAAATACGGACAGCGTGTCTATCACTTATGCATTGCCAGATTCAATGTTAGCAAACATGGCTCCGGATACCCCTCCTATGCATATTACTAATGATAGACAAGTACAGAGCTTGATTGGGTTGAGTAAGACGCATGTTATATGTCTTTGTGTATCTAGTCGCAAGGACAATGATGGACGTACTGGTGGTGTTGATGCTGCTGATGGGTGTTCTGTTGAAGGTGGGAATCAAAATACTGAGGAAGGTGAAGATGAAAATGTCGATGAGTATGATGATGATGAGATAAACGAGGACATCAAAAACGATTCAGTAAAGGAGGAAGACGGTACTGACTCTGAGGGTCAGGACTCTGAGGATCAGAACTACAGCCAATATGGGAAAGTGAAGGATGAGGATTCAAATTCTGATTCAGAGGGTGAGTGGATTGAAGAACCGGTGAAGGCTCCTCAAAGAGGTATGAAAGAAATTGGGTTGACAAAATAAAAGTAAACAGAAGTTTTGCTACAAAAGATGACCTGATTTCTGAGATCAGGTTGACGGCTGTTATGTTGAAGTTTGCATTCAGAGTTGATAAGTCATCGAGACGTCTGTTTGTTGCTAAATGTGCTGTTAAAGGATGCCAATGGAGAGTTAGAGCAGCTGTAAAGAACGAAGCAAAGACGTTTTGGGTCACTAAATATGTCAAAACTCATACATGTTCAGTTTCAGATCGGTTGGCTCACCGAAAGCATACGACTCCAAGATACATTGGAAAGTTATTTATAGAGCGTGTGGAAATAATTGATGGGATTACTGCAGAACACATCAAAGATTCAATGCAGGCGATGTTTCAATTGAAAATAGACTACACAACTTCGTATAGAGCTTTGATAGATTACCATGGGTAACACGCGGTATATGCTATTATCATCTGCAACACAATATTGTCACTAAGTTTAAGGGGAAGCATCTTATGTACTTAGTCAAACGTGTTGCGTATGCATATACGGTACATGATTTTAACCGTTATATGGACGAGATAAGGCATATAAAACCTGACCTTGCAACGTACCTGGAGGAGGCAGGCATTCAGTTGTGGTCAAGAGTTCACTTTCCAGGTGATAGATACAATATAAAGACGAGCAACATCGCAGAGTCTATCAACTCTGCTCTCAAACGGGCACGAGGATTTCCCATAGTATTCCTGTTGGAGTACTTACGGGCGAAGCTAACAAAGTGGTTTTGTAAAAGGCGGGAAGATGCTTTGAGTCTGCTGAGCAGACTGATAAAGAAGTCTGCAGCCCTAGTTTAAAACTTTTCACTTTTTACGTTTAACTTAGATGGTTAAAAATGATTCATATTTATTAAATTATAATTTTTATAGATCATACTTGTTGACATTTGATTTATGGAAACAAATTTTAGTTTACATTATTTTTATATAATTTTTAAATTTAAAAATAATATTTAATATTATAGTAGACTTCTTTATCAGTCTGCTGAGCAGACTTCATTAGTATTTGCAGACTTCGAAGGGTTATAATCGTAATTGAGACATCCGTTTTATTGTTTACTCATGTATGAGATAATGGTAATTTCTCTACCCCTCTGACCTATTTTTGCAATATGTTGAATTTGGGGTATACTTTTGCATTTAGAATCAAATTGTGGCCTATTTTTAGCAATTCCCCCATCATACTTTTAGTATTTTTAATATTACTAAAGATAAAAATATGAAACATATTTTCTTTTGACAAAATGATGTTTAGATTTTGGGTTTATTTGTTAGACAAGTTCGAATCAAGTATCCAGCATCCGTTCAAATGTCTTCTAATGTTTCTATTCAACTTTATAGTTTAAAGATAATTACCATCAATGCCACTTTTCATCTTTTTATTACCATAAAAATCATTTGAGTGTTTTGGTGTATTTATTTTAGTTTGTTACACTAGATTTTTTAAATATACTTTTTTTTACATTTACTTTATTTTATATTTATGGGACTCACTTAACTTTATTCTTTTACTTTCACACACTAAATTACACGGGACTCACCTTAACTTTATTCACATTTATATAATTATATATAATTATCCAATCATATGAATGTAAATATATATATAATTATATCCATCTATATTATATGTACGTGGATATGTATATATATATATCTATCTAATTATGTCTATATATACACAACTATATGGTTATATATGTATCTATATAATTACATCCATCTATACTATATGTACATGGATATGCATATATATCTATAGAGTTGTGTCTATATATACATAAATATATGGATACATATATAAGTATGTATGTGTATCTATATAATTATATTCATTTATACTATATATATGCATATATATCTATATAGTTATGTGTATATATATATATACAACTATATGAATACACATATAAATATGCATGCATATTTACATTAATACATCCACATATATCATATCTATGTGGATCTGCATAGATGTTCATATATTTAGTGTTCATATATATGTCACTATATAAATATGCATGTATTATATCAATAAATGACATAAAAATTAAATTAAAAATTATCAAATGGATATCAAAGTATTAAGAAAAAAATATATAATTTATAATGTCAAAATAACTATTTGATTATTTTTGCAATAAAAAATAAATAAAGACAAACAAATATGGAGATTTTTTGTAATAGAAATATAAAAAAATAAAGACAAGTTGTGTGGGTTCTATACGTTTTATTGTATGGAAGCAACTTGTAAGTGAAGTCAGAGGTAATTTCGTTTTTTCCATATATGAATAGTAACAGAATAGTGTCAAAAAGTCCACACCAAACTCAAAAAGTGTCTATAAAATGTATTATCTTCTAAAAAATTCCCTAGAAGATAACACACTCTATTTTAAATCTTACTTAGCTATCTAATGAAATGGTTTTCTTAAAAAATTTGCACATAGTAGTGTAACCAAGTGGTATGATCACTGGTGATATTTTATTCGTTGAAGACTCCTTTTGTGGGTCGAGGTAAATGATCAAATAACGTCCGATCAATAATAGGTTTTTAACTCATAACCAGTTTACAATTAGAGGTTTAATGGTAGGTAAAGATTTTAAATAATGAATGAATGTTTGTATTTTCCATGAATCACGATTACAAATTTACAATAATGAACCTATTAGGAATAAGATTCTACATCGGAAGTGGGGTGTTCTCGACATCTTTGATCACATATGTACTCCTCCAACAAAGAGATGAGAGTAGGTTTCCCAAGACCATCTACACTGTACAAGTACAACCAAGCTCCACCTTGAGAGATTTTGTACATTTTTGTTGTTCCATTAACCTAGTAATTCTTAATATAAATAAACAAAATGGAACTGATACAGCAGTATTAAGAAGTTGTGAAAGAAAATAGTTAACTACTACTTGCGATCACTGCTTAGTTGGCGAAAAATGTTAATTTAACTCATTCGTGCTGCCCACATGGGATGATTATAAATACTTTTTTTTACTTCTGATTTTGTGATCTCATCTCATGATTGAATACTCAAATCTATAAACAATTACTATAAAAATATTACACTACAACCTTTCGTACATACTACTGTAGGATTTGAATCCAGATTAGGACACGATAATGGTATAATGCAAATCATTAAGCGACAAACTCCTATTTATTGTTATAAGAATACTATCAAATAATCTAAAATCAAATTCCACACAAATACTATTTGCAAAGAAAAGGGAAAAAAAAAAACAAGGAATAAGTAACCTGAATCATATAAAGTTCAAAAAAACACATGTCTCGGTTCACAGATTTCCGCGAGTATAAAAATAAGAAAAATTATATATTTATTTGGTGAATACTCGCATATAACATGCAGATTTCTTTTTTAACTATTTCAAATTTATATATTTTTGTATTTTTCATTAAAAATATAATTATCATTTATTATATGTTAATATATTATTATAAATCAATCAATTTAAAATATAATATCATTAAAAATCAAAAGTTTATACAAAAAATATATCCATCAATATTTTAATTAATTACTCCCTCTGTTTCATTATAGTTGATTTTCTGAATATTTACACATAAATTAAGAAAGCTATAAATGCTCAATTATTTACTGTTTATTTTTCTTAATTAAGTTACTTTTACAACTGATTTCATTATTTTTATTATTACTTTTTCTTTTCTAACTGTGTATTAATAGAGTAAAGTAACATGCATTAATATTATTCATTCAATCTAAAGAAGAGACATGCATTAATTAGATCTAGGAAATCAAATATTATGAAACAAGAAAAAAAACCTAGAAAATCAACTATAATGAAACAGAGGGAGTATAACATAAATTTTTATTTAATATTTACATTAATGTTATTTAAAAAAAAATTAATAAAAAATATTTTTTATTTTTTTAAATGGTTTGATATTTAATATTAAAATTTATTAATTAATTTTCTTTAAAAAGTGTGATACTTATCATCTCCATATCGATTGATCTCTATATTAATTGAAATTGATGATCTGGTACTTATATGGAGAGAGTTAGTATTCTGTATTCATAAATCCTAATATTACGAAACAAAGAAGTCAAGAGAGTTGGTAGAAGTGATTTCACAAAATGATCATTTTATCGGTTAAAATTTGATTTAATTAGACGGCAGTTGACAAAAAAAAATCAGTAAATTTCTCCTCTTAGGGTTTTTCCAAGTGTAGTGGTGGGTGATCATGTTGAGATATATTGTATTTAAAAAAATCTGAACCAATAATATTTAATAGAGAGATTTGTTTTACATCTGTTTTCTTATATTATTCCTCATAAAAGTAGTTTGCATGTTGATAGAATGGCAGTCTCTCACTTTGCTTATAGTACACATTGTTTTGCGAGTTAGATTTTTTG